>NC_067398.1:183925553-184296386 GCF_016432865.1 Antechinus flavipes
TAAAACACGATTTTCTTTCCTTCCTTCCTTCCTTCCATTTTTCTTGATGCATGCCACAAGACCATTAAATATTCTTTTACTAATTGTTATACAGCCAAATTGAAAAAAAAAAAAAAAAAAAAAGAACTGACAAATCTTTGAATATAACTATCACCTGAGCTCATAATTCCTAAAGTCTGATCCAAATTCCTTCCTATCTTCCTCCCTATCTTCAACTTCATACTGAATTTTTCTTTTTGAATGACCCGATATATCTTAAAATTAATTCATGAACTTCCCCCCCAAAAAAAACAAACAAACAAACACCTTTTCATGCTGATCTCTTCTGTCAATCAAAGAGATTAGAAACCTAGGAGGACTTTTGACTTCTCCCTCCTTCTCTGCCCCACTCCATATCATCCCATCAATTAGCATACCCTGTCAATTCCCTTTTTAATATCCTTTCTTTTCCATTTATATCATTGCCACTCTAGTTTTGACTTGCCTCTAATGCAATATTGCTATTATAATATTTTCTTAACTGGTCTCCCTTTCCTCATTCTCTCCCCCTTCCAATCCATCTTTTATAATGATGTTAGGTTAATTTTCATAAATAACCCCTTCTATTATGTCACTCTTTGCCTCAATAATATTAATTGGCTTCCTACTATCTGCAATGTCCCCGATTTAGCCTTGAATTCAAAGTCTTTCACAATCAGCATTAACCTTTTTTTTAATCTTATTTTCTAATTTCCCCATCTACATTTCCTGTTTCAGTCAAATTGTTTCTTACACTGTGTTTCCCCTACATATAATATCTCACCCTCTCAGAACCTATCTAAATCTTATATATTTTTCTCAATTCAAGCCACTCTTGTTATGAAATCTAAGCAACTCCATATCATAGTGGTCTGTCCTTCTTCTGAACTCTTTGATTTTATTCACTATATCATTCATTTGCAATTAAATATATAAACTTGTGATTATTATCTGCCTAACAAGTGACTCTTAGACTGCTATATCTTCCCATGACACATCTAAACTATGTGCTCAATAAGTATTTGTTCATTTTGCTTGGTGATCTCAGGATCACCAATGGGTTCAATTATCATTTTTATGAAGATGATTCTCAGATTTGTATTAGCATATTTAGCTACAGTCATAATTGTCTTTTGGACACACTGAACTGGATATCCCCTTAAGCATCTCAAATTCAACATGTTCAAAACAGAATTCATTACCTTTCCTCCTAAATCCTCCCCATTACTGCCAAGGGCACTATCATCTTTTCAGTCATCCAGTCCCTTCACCGAAATGTAATGCTTGACTCCTTATACTTATTTACCTACTAATTGATTTTTTTTTTTTTACCTTCACGTCACATATATATATTACGTGTGTGTGTGTCTGTCTGTCTGTCTGTCTTTCCATTCACAAAGCACTATCCTGATACAAGACCACATTACTTCTTACCTGGAAGATTGCAATAACCTTTGAGTTAGTCTGCCTTCTTGAATCTCCTATTACTCCAATCCATCCTCTACTCTATTACCAAAATGAGCTTCCTAAAGCCCGGCTCTGAGTATGTAATCTCTTGTCCCCCATTCTTTACCCCTGATTTCCCTAATAAATTCAAATCACTCTCTATTTACTTTCAGGATAAAAAAAAAAATCCTTCACACTAAATTATTTCCTACATTTTCAAAGCCTTCTTACACTTTATTCCTCTCTATACTCTAAGAATCATCTACACTGGCCTATGCGTTCTTCCAACAAAACACTGCAGCCCCAGCTCCTGTCTCTGTACCTCTACATTGGCTGATTCCCATGACTGCAATGCCTTCTTTTCTCACCTCTGTCTCTTGGCTTTCCTTGCTTTCTATAAATCCAGCTCAAATCTCACCTACAAGAGATGGCCTTTCCTGGTCCTACATTCCCATCAAGGCCTAATCTCTGAGATTACCTTCTATCTTTTCTCTCTTTTTCTCTGAAACCTAAGTTACTTCATGCCAAAGTGATCTGTCCTTCTACACTCATTGACCTTATAAAATACAAACAGACTTGTTTCTAAACTTACATTCTCACCTTGTTACTAACCACCATCTTTATATATGTAATTATGTATATACACATAATATATACACACACATACATACACACACATATATATACATGTATGTATATAGTTATTTATGTATTGTTTTCCCTATCGGAATATGAGCTCCTTGAGAGTAAAATAAGTATTTTTGTCTTTCTTTACATTTCCTTCTTAGCCTGACACATAGTATGGAGAAAGCAAGGTGATAAAATCCATAGAGTGTTGGCTCTAGAGTTAGGAAGACTTAAATTCAAATCCAGTTTCAGATATTTATTAGTTGTGTTACTCTGGGCAAGTCATTTAAAGCACTTGGCAAATCTTAAAGTGCAATACAAATTCTAGCTATTATAATTATTAATAAATGTTCATTTACTGTTAATTGAATTTGCATGTGAATTCTGATTTAATTCAATAAACAAATATTCCCCATTGTGCTGAAACTGAGGATATAAATCAACATGAAATAACTCCTTGACTTGATGGAGCTTATATTTTCCTGGAAAAAAACATAGATTCAAAGCAATTAGTTTTATAAGAAAGAATGATATTATATTAACTCAAGATATTGATTTTGCTTTTATGATAGTAAACAAAATATACTAATATCAATTATAAAATATAGAAAAAAGATTTTGAAAGATATTTTAAACATTTAATCAAGTTTTTCCTCTATTCTAAAAGGTGCAAATCCCCTCCAAGAGGAATATATTTTATGTGACATATTTTCACACGTTCCACTACTAAGGTAATCTATTCAAAAAGCACTAAGAACTGGAAATATTCTTAGGAATGTGTGAAATTTGGTTCCAAAACAGATGAAAATAATTTAAAGTAAAGGCTAGAAAGAAAGGTTACTTTCTTAATTTATTGCTTTGTGATATCTTTTCTTTTTAAGTGTTTTTATATTTTTTCTTGTTATGTAACTGTTTTTAATATTTATGTAAATTCTTTATGCCTTTTGACCTCCCCTCTGTCCCCAATGTCGGAGTCTGGAATAGATGTTTAGTAAGTATTTCTTGATTTGATTTTTTAAAATGTATTTAGCCATAGAATGGGAAATCAATTCAAATCAATGCACAGATTGATATTAGAAAATTTGTTGAACAAACTGCTAGATAATGAAAAGTCTTTTGGAAACTAATGTAAGTATCAACTGGAACATTTTCAAGTCTAAAGCCATGGTTGTTCTGTATTTAGTGGAATTCTGAGAGATTTTTAAAATGCCACCTCCTTGAGTCCAAGGTGCAGCACAACCCCCCAAAGAAAGAGAGATCCAATTTTCTTAAACATACCTGGGGGTGGGGGTGCGGTGTGGAGGAATTCCTATGACTAGAATCCATGAGGACAGGTTAATGGTATTTGACTACCAGCCAGTGCATGGTATACCGAAAGCATAGTAGAATTAAGGGGAGTCTAGAGATTCCTATCTGTTTATTCTAAGGTTTGGGATCCCCAATTTATTAGTCATGTGCTATGCTCCTGGAACAGTGCAAGTTTCAAGGAAAAGTATTGTCTTGGAAAATCCCAACAATCCCCTTGACGATAATGCAGAATTTTCAACTCAGTGGTGATGATGGTGGCCAATTCAGGGTAATAAGAATGGGCTAACTGATCTCTTTCATATAATGCTTCATTTTTTGAACTATGGAAATACATCTTATTGTAAGGAAAGAAACAAATAGCTGTTGATGTGTCTATAAAGATTAATTTCAGACTGTTCTTTGATATTTTTTTTCTAAAAGGTGATGGGGACAGGAATGAATTCAGAACTGGACTGAAAGTAGGAAGGAAGAACATAGAGAGTAATAAAAATTTGAGAACCACTTCAAAAAAGAGCAATGCACTTGTGATTTAATGGGTTAAAATAACCAGGGTTTCAAGAAAGGCACAAGATATATGAAATGTCCCAGAGACAGAATGAAAGAAAGATAGCAACAACTTTCAGACAAGGAAGAACTTTAGTAATGAAAATTTGACATTTTCTGATTTCAATTAAATGGCTTTACAGGATTCAAGGGCAATTTCATAGTCCCTGGATGGAATTAAAGCACTGATATAAAAGGTCACAGATAAAAAATTTGATTTGTGTTTGTAATGTAAGGTCGTAGTGAAGAGAACTACCTACTATTCAAGATTTACACAGAGAATAACTGAAGAAACATGTATTTCTAGAATATTTGGTATCAGAAAATTTAGGATAAAGTAGATGAGAAAAAAATTTACTTGAATAGTTAATGTATAAGGAAATGATTTTATTGTGAAATTTTAAAAGAAGATCCATGTGTGTGAATAACTTTTTTTTAAAAAAGGAATCAATGTGAAAAATCTAAAAAAAGAAAAAAAAACTAAGGAAAGAATAAATAACTAGAAAGGAAACATTTTGGAATTGATAACCAGACTAATAAAAATAACAATAGTTCATCTTTTTAAAAACATCATTTTAAGGCTTCCAAAAGTCTTTGCATATATTATTTCATTTGATCCTCACAACTACCCTGCATGTTAAATACTGCTGTTGTCCCTATTTTAAGAATGAGGAAACTGAGTCTCAGAGAGGTATAGGTATATAATATCTAGAGTCCCATGGTAAATATCTAAGACAAGATATGAATCAGTTTTTGTAATTACTGGTGTAATGCTCAAGTTTCTATATCATATTGCCTCATGTGCATTCAAATAAATGCATTTAGGAATACACCAAAATTGAGGCTTATTAAACACACCTGAAGTAGTGAATGCCCTGAAGAGGCATAATATGTGGTGCTCTGAACTATTTGCATTCAAACCCAATAGTCTGTCTAAGTATATGTGCAATGACTGGGTTATGTGCTGTTTTTTGTTCTTAAGATCGCTAGTATAGACATACATTATGATTCAGAAAAAAGAATAGAAAGAAAATATAAGCTAAATTTCACATCAATCTTGATAGTGAGAATTTTGTTATATAGTAGCTTTCTAAGGAAATTAGTTAGAATTGTATGTTATGTTTGTTGAATGCCTATTCCATAGCCAACAAACTTCCCTTTTCCTTTCTTTGTATTTAGACCTATTACTGAAAACTGGCTTTCTCTGATGACACAGGCTCTCTGGTTATTCAGTCTGTATACCTCCAAGTACTGGCTTTACCTTCACTCATTCTTCTCAGCCCACTGAGTCCTTCCTTGTTACCTTCACTGCCACTTCTACTTCTATCACTCTCTTCCCTTTAAATTCATGCTATTCAGATCTACCACCCATTAAAAGTCCTGATAACTACAGGAAAGAGTGAAAGAAGGAGCAATCTGTTGGAAGAGATGGGATAAAATGGGATTGCTTGAACAAGTAGAGGGGTTAGCCTTGGTAAAGAGTAAGGCTATTCATGGAGTACATCATGGAGACAAGAACTCCAAAATCTCCTAATCTGACAATAATCCATTGGTTTCTCACCTTTCCTTCATTCCTCCCTTACAAGACTCTATTCTTCATCCATACTCTGACTCTTCAATTCTCTCCCAGGTTACCTCACCTGAATTATCCATTCTTTCCAGCTTGATCCCTTGGTGAACCCATTTAACCTTATTCCCTAACCCACCTGACATATCATCAATGATGCCCAGGCAATCTTCAGCTTTGGATCATTCCCAGCATCCTCTACCTTTACTCCTATACATAGGCTGCTAAATGAAGATGGAGAAAATCATGCAACTGTTCTGACTGGATCTTCTACAAATTTATTCATAATCTCGATTAAGCCCTTACCACTGCTATACAATCCTACTCTACCTCCCTTTATAGCTCTCTATCCCACTCTCCACATCAGCTCTTCCAAACATTTTCATCTCTAATTTGGCTTCATATTTTACAGAAAAAAATTGAGACCATTTGCTATGAGTTCCCTCTTCTCCCCACTTCCTTATCTCCTAACACTATCATGTTTTCTATCACTATCTCTGTCTTCACCCCTGTTTCACATGATGATGTGGTCACACTCCTTACCAAAACTAAACCTTTTATTTGTTCAGACAATCCTATTTCATCCCATTTATTACAATATATTGTCTTCTGTATATGCACACTTGCTCATTTGTTTTAAATTTGTCTCCTGGCTCATTCCCTACTGTATACAAACTTGCCCATGTTTTCACCATCCTGAAAAACTCTCACTTGATCTTTCCATCCTAGATAATTATAGCTCTTCTCCCCTTTGTAGCTAAACTCCTCCAAAACACCCTCTGTAATAGGTGCTTTCATTTTATTGCCTCTTATTGTCTTAACTTTTTGTAATAGAGCTTCCAACCTTATCATTCCATTAAAAATGCATTCTCCAAAATTTATGTCTTCTTCATTGCTAAATTCAATGGCCTTTTCTCAATCATCATTCTTCTTGACCTCTCTACAACTTTTGACACTGATAATTATTCTCTCCTCCTTCACATTGTTTTCTCTCTAGGTTTTCAGGATGCTCCACTCTCCTAGTCCTCCCCCTCTCTATTTGACCAGTCCTTCTCTGTCTCCTTTGCTGAAACTTCTTCTAGATCATGTCCTCTAACTACAGTGTCTCTCAGGGTTCTGTCCTGGTCTCAAGTCTTTTTTTTAAACCTACCTCATTTGGTGAGGTCATCAGTTCTGGTGATTTAATTATCATGCTAATGATTTTCAAATTTACCTATCTTGCCCCAAACTCTCTGCTGATTTCCAATCTCAAATCTCCAATTGGGTTTCAGACACTTCAAAATGGATGTCTGGTAGATATCTTAAGCTCAATATGTCCAAAATAAAATTCATTATCTTTCTTCCTAATCTCCTTCCCATCTTCCCTATTACTGTAGTTGTCAGGCTCACAATTTAGTGAATGGGACTGATTTGATGAAGTATTTCTCAGTATTGATTAAGTCATATGATCCCTGTTTCCAGAACTGGGACTTTGGGGAAGTCATTTGATGATCTCTGGAGGAATGAATCTTGAACCTGAGATACAGGAAGCTGCAGGAAGTGAAGTGACCTGTGGGAGGCAGTCAGCATTGGTGATTATTGGTCAAGGATGGTTATGTCCTTTAATCTATCCAATGAGAAGGCTCGAGTCCTTTGCCTTTTAAACCCTAGACAAACCGGAAGCTGGACAGGTTCCAGATGCACATGATGGAAGTTGGGACGGCTCCCAGGTGTGAGTCTGGGCCTCTCCCTGCGGAGATTAAATAAATGTTTTCTCTTTGTACCTGGTGATGTCGCTAATTAGTTCATTGGATTAGGAAAGGGAACTTGCACCCCACCCTGTCCCACACACTAGGAGTCAGCCCAAATTCCCCACTCTTTCTTATTCCCAATCTCCAATTTGCTGTCAAGATCTAACGATTTCACTTTTGTAACATATTTTGAATATAGGTCTTCTCTCTTCTGACACTGCCCCCATCCTAGGGGTAAGGAAAGCTCTCATTTCCTTAGTTGTTGGATCACTACACTAGCCTGCAGGTCGCTCTACCTCCTTCTAATCTCTCTTTACCACTTCATTCTGTCTTCTATTCAGCCACTAAAGTGATTTTCTTCAAGCATGGTTTTGATCATGTCACTTTCCTATTCAATAAAGTCCATCTGCTCAATTTTAACTCTAGGAACATATACAAAATGTTCCATTTGACTTTCAAAGCGCTTCATAACCTAGACCCCTCCCCCCCTCCTCCCTTCCCATCCAGTCTTCTTACACATTAATCCCTAAAAGGTATTCTTTGATTTTGTAACACTGGCCTCCTCAATTTTAATTCTTTTCCTCTGTTATTTATTTCCTATTTATCCTGTATATAACTTGTGTGTGTGTGTGTGTGTGTGTGTGTGTGTGTGTGTGTGTGTGTTTGCATATTATTTCCCTCATTAGAATGTAAGTTGCTGGAAGGCAAGGAATTTTTTTTTTTTGCTTTTTTGTGTATCCTCAATACTTAGGACAGTGCCTGGCACTTAGCAGGTACTTAATACAAGTTTGCTGTTTGATTGATTAATGCATTGTTGCTGAAGCTATGAATCAGTATTACCATTTTGGACAACAATGTGGAATTATACAAATGTAATATCCATAGTCTTTCCCCAGAGATCACTGCAAAATGAGTAAATATCATTTTTCATTATAGCTTTTTATTTTCAAAATATATGCAAAATAGTCTTGAGCATTTACCCTTGCAAAACCTTGTGTTCCAAAATTTTCTCCCTTACTTCCTCCCATCTCCTCTCCTAGATAGCCAAGTAATCCAATATATGTTAAACATGTGTAATTCTTCTATATATATTTCCACATTTATTATGCTGCACAAGAAAATTCATGTCAAAAAGAAAAAAATGAGAAAGAAAAAAACCCAAGGAAACAGCAAAAAGATGAAA
The DNA here is from genome assembly GCF_016432865.1 of Antechinus flavipes. Classification (NCBI taxonomy): domain Eukaryota; kingdom Metazoa; phylum Chordata; class Mammalia; order Dasyuromorphia; family Dasyuridae; genus Antechinus; species Antechinus flavipes. The sequence goes on from NC_067398.1 coordinate 183,933,976, forward strand.
GTACTATGTTGTGTTCCACATTCAGTTTCCATCATCCTCTCTCTAGGTGCAATTGGCTCTCTCCATTATAAGTTTATTGGAATTGGCCTGAATCACTTCATTTTTGAAAAGAGCCATATCCATCACAATTAATCATCACATAATCTTGTTGTTGCCATGTACATTGATCTCTTGGTTCTACTCACTTCACTTAGTATCAGTTCATATATGACTCTCTAGCCCCTTTTAAAGTCATCCTCCTGATCGTTTCTTATAGAACAGTATTCCATAACATTCATATATTCTAACTTATTCAGTCATTCTCCAGCTGATGGGCATCCAGTTTCTTGCCACTACAATAAGAGCTACTTACAAACATTTTTGCACGTCTTTTTCCCTTTTTTTGATTTTTTGGGGGGATATAGACCAGCTAAAGACACTGCTGGATCAAAGGTAGCTCTTTGGGCATAGTTCCAACTTGCTCTCCAGAATGGCTGGATCAGTTAATAAATGAATAAATATTAAGAAGACATCTATGTGGTATAGTGGATAGAATCCTGGGTCTGGAATCAGGAAGACTCATCTTTGTGATGGCAAATCTGGCCTCAGACACTTATTAGCTATGTCACCCTGGACAAGTCACTTTACCTGTTTGCTCAATTCCTTCTCTATTAAGTGAACTATCTTTTCCAAGGAAACCCCAAATGAAGCCATAAAGAGTTGAACACAACTGAATAAATGTGCAATGTACTAGAGATAAAAATAGGAAGAACAGCCCTTGCTCTAAAGACACTTACACAATCAGAGAGGCAGTGCGCATGTAAGTTTCAACTGAAAGTCAAATGTAAAAGTTACTTTACATTTTTACAAAATTATTTATAACTGAGAAAATCGTATCAGCTTCTGTGGTTGAAGCATATGACAGAGCCACGAACTCTCCTTTTTGAGTCTCTATCAGCTGCAGAAACAGCATTGTTGGGCGGATTGCTTCCCAGGATAGTAATTGAGGGTACTGGGCTAGAAGAAGGGTTATATTCCCAAGGCTCTTGGGAAGGCAGGGTTGTGTGCTCTGAAGGAAGATGGTGATTAGGGTGATAGTTTTATTTGTGTCTTGATGCTTCAACTAGGCTGAATTGTATAACTTATAATTGGTTGGCGATTGATGGAAATAACTCCAGTAGCTTTCCCAGGGAGTTTATTAAAAAAAAAAAAAAAAAAAAAAAAAGACCCCGTATTAATATTTATAGCAGCACTTTTTGTGATGGCAAGGGCTGGAAATAAAGTAGATGCACCCATTAAATGCTTGTCCAAGAATGGGTGGTCAAGAGATGTAATTCTTTTTCTGGTCCTGTCTCTGACATGATGTTGCTCTTAGCCTCTCCATGACTCCTCTTGATCCTCTTTAAAGGGATAAGACTAGATGACACTAGTCATCTCAAATATAGAAGATGCTCTGGAAAACTTTTGTATATGCAAAGATTCTTTCTTCTCTCTTTTGAAATGGAATTGTCATATGAGAAAGGTAAATATACTTGGATACTTTTTAATTTTTCATGCATTGACAAATATGTGATTGTGAAATCACAAATCCATAGCATCTTTTTGTAGTTTTCAGGCTGTACTGGAGTTTTGTCAAGTACCTCAGGCTTTTTCTATGGCAACCTTTCTAGTCACAAGGCAATAATTAACAAGTTTTTTGGAAAAGGATGTATTTGATGATAATGGGCAAGACTTCAGGGCTTTAGCTCTATCTCTGCTCAGGACCACACAAATAATTTACCAAATACACTGGCTTTTTCAATAGATGGTCTTTTCTAACTCAGAAGTTCTGTAATTCTGTTGAAACCCATTAACTTTCACTTGTTTTCTTGTGTAGAAAATGTGGGGTATAGATCACCAAGTTCTTTGTAATTTATAGTTTCAAAGAGTTGCCTGGGGCACCAAGAGATTAAGTGATTTGCCCCAGTATCAAGAATATATGTCAATTTGATCCCTGTTTTTTCTGGCTCCAAGGTCAGTCCTTTTTCTACTATGTCAACACTGCCTTGCATGTGACTGGTCTCCTCTTAAAAGATAAGTTTAGAGAAAAATTTTTAAAGTTCACCCTTTAAGGTAAAAGGGTCTGGTTAATTGAGGAGACTTAAACTGCGGAAAGTGAACATTTTATAAACATTTAAAACCATATTATTTATCAAATGTTTCTAAAAATATTTATAATACTTTTCAAAAAAGTCTGAGGCAAATGGCAGGAATGTATAGCACATCCAAGGAACATTTTTACTGACAATTCATATGACATATGTAATTTTGTTATTCTAGATATATTTTTAAGAGAGGGAAAATTTTTACTTGCAGGGCATCTTATGTATCTCAATGCATTGCCATAATACTAGAAAATTTGCTATCCAAAATAGCACAAAATGTACACTGGTTTAAAATAATTTTTCAATAGTTATGACCCTGGTAATATATTAAAATCAAAAAAGAAGAAAAATCATATGGGGGTGTGTGGTGAGCTTTTTCTTCTCAAAACGCAGCCAGGTGATAAAAGTTCAGATCTTTTATTATTTCCAATATAGCCCGGTTAGCTTAGAGGCCTATCTCTCTGCTTGGTTCCAAGAACTCTCTCCAAATGTCTTTAAATCCAAAGGTCTGGTCCTTCAGCCTCTGCCTCTGCTTTCTTCAGCCTCCAGCCAGCTCCAGTCTTCATGTCATTCCGGTGAAATCTCAACTTGTAGCTTCTTCCTCTCTCTAGAACTCTCCGACTGGCCCATTGGCCTATTTATGCTCCTTCCAGAGAGAGGGATTATGGGTAGTTCTACTTAGTACCTTGTTTCAGGTTCTGCCCAAAACATCTTTTTGTAAGATTAGATCAAGGATTCCAACATCTCCCCCTTTCTTTTGTTTTAAAACATAGGGGGTTCCTGAGGGGGTACACATAAATCCATCAATATGGGCCAGAACTTTGTAACAGATATACATGGTATACATAAATCCATCAATATGGGAGGCATTATACATAATTTACAAAAGCACACAGCAATATAACACAGGCTAGTGGTAATGTAACAAATAACATGAATCAACATGAAAATTTAACTACTGCAAAAAGTCTCATCAACAATCTTTCATCTCAAGAAATCCAATGATTCTTGCAATTGCTTAAAATACATAAGCACATAGTAATATAACACAGGCTAGTAGTAATGTAACAACATAAATCGACCTGAAAATTTACAAATGTCCATAAGTCCTAGAAATAGTCCATAAGGAATCCATTGTTCATTAGTTCATGCGCCAGGAATCTAATAATTCCTGTAAGCTCTGAAGTACTGCAAAAAGTCTCATCAACAATTTTTCATCTCAGGGAATCCAGTGGTTCTTGCTGGTTTTTCAGGAACTGAAAGCTGAAGATTTTAAAGTTCTTTTGACAGTCTCATTGTTAGCCATCTGATTCCTTTTCCACCTGTGGAAATATAAGCAGATCCTCTTCCCCAAGCAGTTAACCTATCTAATTCTCTTCTGTTTACCACTTTTGGGATTTCTCCTCATCATCTGGTAATTACATTGGAGCTGTTTGCATTGGATATTGTCTTGTTGTCTTAAAAGGCCTGTATTCTCCCCAACTGTAATCCTGATTGCTTTTCTGTTGGTTGATGACATCAGAGTTCTGAATTTCTAAAGTCTCTCTGGGTGTAACCTCAGCTGCTATCATGCCCCACCTGTCCTTTGATTGATACTTTAGAGCTGGGCCCTGCCTTCTCACTCTATCTCCATATCTACAATGAGCTCTCAAATGTCCAACTTTTCCGCAATGAAAACATCGACGAGTTTTTCTAGAATTCCTCTGCCAAGAAGGACCTTGTCTTTCCATGTTCATCATAGTCTGGGCATAATAAGCATTTGTGCCCACTGTGGCACAGCGTCTTATGATTTCTTCTAAAGGAGCATCTTTGTCTAGCCCCCATATAATTCTTTTGCAAACCTCATTGGCATTTTCCTTAGCCAAATGTTTAGTCATTATTTCTGTTGCTGCATTGTCTCCAATGGTTCTTATTACAGCTGTTTGCAGACGTCCCACAAAATCTGCAAAAGGTTCATTGGGACCTTGCTCTATTTTTGTGAAAGCATTATTTCCATCTTTCTGTCCAGGGAGAGAATTCCAAGCTTTTATTGCAGCCTTAGAAATTTGCTCATACACTGTTATGGGATAATAAATCTGTTCTGAACTCTCTGCATACTGACCTTCACCAGCTAGTTGGTCAAAAGCAACTTGTCCTGTTTGCCTATTGCGTTGGGCTTGAATCCTACATAATTCATGAAACTCCGAAAGCCACAATAAATTTTGTCCCGGTTCTAGACAAGTTTTGGTTATGGATTTCCAGTCATTCGGGGTTAGGATTTCATAAGACAAATTATCTAGTAACATCTTCACATAAGATGATGTAGCCCCATAAAGAGTGCAACCCTTTTTCAAATCTTTAATTTTTCCCAAATTAAAAGCAGTGTATTTTCTCTCTTTTTGACCTGAGGAGTTGAGCTCTTCAATCACAGGATATGCATTTATAAAATCAGATATATCTTCTCCTTCATTTTTTGCTTTAATTAATGCTTTTTCTAATCTTGTCAAATTCTGCTTTATACAAATCTTTCAATCCTAATATAATATAATAGCAACCAAGAAAGAGGTTAAAGTTGTTCCTGTACTATGCTGCAGAGTGCTGTGAGGAAAAAAAATCTTGAAAATTATACAGAAAAATAATAAAGTAAACTATTTTTCTAGAATTAATATTTTAAGCTTAACTAAACTTTTTATACAATCTATATCATCTCTTAATTTTACCATTTTCTTTTTCTTATTCTGCTAAAATATGTCATGGTAATATTATCAATAACAAATAATATTTCTGTAGGACATTAACATCTTAAGAATGTCTTTTCTCACAGTAGCACTATGGTGATGTGTTGTGATCTGGTTCAGATGGATCTGAATCGGTCCCTGTTCGGGCGCCAAAATGTGGTGAGCTTTTTCTTCTCAAAACGCAGCCAGGTGATAAAAGTTCAGATCTTTTATTATTTCCAATATAGCCCGGTTAGCTTAGAGGCCTATCTCTCTGCTTGGTTCCAAGAACTCTCTCCAAATGTCTTTAAATCCAAAGGTCTGGTCCTTCAGCCTCTGCCTCTGCTTTCTTCAGCCTCCAGCCAGCTCCAGTCTTCATGTCATTCCGGTGAAATCTCGACTTGTAGCGTCTTCCTCTCTCTAGAACTCTCCGACTGGCCCATTGGCCTATTTATGCTCCTTCCAGAGAGAGGGATTATGGGTAGTTCTACTTAGTACCTTGTTTCAGGTTCTGCCCAAAACATCTTTTTGTAAGATTAGATCAACTCTAACTACTTAGCAGTTAGTAAGGATTCCAACAGGGGTGAACTTAAAATAACAAACATACAAAATAAATGGCTATAATGTGTTTTTAAAAAACAAAGTTTTAAAAAAAAGACATCAAGAATTTAATTTATAATCTAGTAATTATAATTATAATTTATTATAATATATAACAATAATTATAATCCAGTAGTTACATTGTGCTAGAAATATGACCTATCTAGATATAAAATAATCATGATCATGAGATGATATTGTTTATTTATTTTTAATTAAAGCTTTATATTTTCAAAACATATGCATGGATAATTTTTCAACATTAACTTTTGTAAAACCTTGTGTTCCAATTTTCTCTCCCCTTCTCCCATCTACTCCCCTAAATGGCAATTAATCCAATATATGTTAAAACATGATAGAAATATAAGCTAAATCCAATATATGTATGCATATTTATACAATTATTTTGCTGCACAAGAAAAATCAAATAAAACAGGAAAAAAGATAAAGAAAATAAAATGCAAGCAAACAACAAAAAGTGTGAAAATGCTATGTTGTGGTCCACACTCAATTCCTACAGTCCTCTTTCTGAATGCAGATAGCTCTCATTATCACAAGATCATTGGAACTGGCCTCAATCATCTTATTGTTGAGAAGTGCCATGTCTATCATAATTAATCATCACAAAATCTTGTTGTTGACATGTACAATGATCTCCTGGTCCTGCTCATTTCACTCAGCATCAGTTCATGTAAGTCTCTCCAGGCCTTTCTGAAATCATCCTGCTTGTCATTTCTTACAGAACAATAATATTCCATAATATTCATATACCATAATTTATTCAGCCATTCTCCAACTGACTGTATCTGCTCAGTTTCCAGTTTATTGCCACTACGAAGAGAGCTGCCACAAACATTCTTGCACATACAGGCCCCTTTCCCTTCTTTATGATCTCCCTGGGATATAAGCCAAATAGAAACACTGCTGGGTCAAAGGGTATGCACTGTTTGATAACTTTTTGAGCATAGTTCCAAACTGCTCTCCAGAATGGTTGAATCCGTTCACAACTCCACCAACAATGTATCAGTGTCCCAGTTTTCCCACATTCCCTCCAATATTCATCATTATCTTTTCCTGTCATTTTAGCCAATCTGAAAGGTATATAGTAGTATCTCAGAGTTGTCTTAATCTGCATTTCTCTGATTTAGAGCACTTTTTCATATGACTAGAAATGGTTTCAATTTCTTCATCTGAAAATTGTTTATACATATCCTTTGATCATTTATCAATTAGAGAATGGCTTGAATTCTTATAAATTTGAGTCAGTTCTCTATATATTTTAGAAATGAGACTTTTATCAGAACCTTTAAATGTAAAAATGCTTTCCCAGTTTATTGCTTTCCTTCTAATCTTGTCTGCATTAATTTGTTTGTGCAAAAACCTTTTATCTTAATATAATCAAAATTATCCATTTGGTGTTCAGTCATGAATTGCAGTTCTTCTTTGGTCACAAATTTCTTCCTTTCCACAGATCTGAGAGGTAAACTATTCTATGTTCTTTTCATTTGCTTATAACATCACTCTTTATGTCTAAATCATGAACCCATTTCGATCTTATCTGGGCATATGGTATTAGGTGTGGATCAATGTCTAGTTTCTGCCATACTAGTTTCCAGTTTTCCCATCAGTTTTTGTCAAATAGTGAGTTCTTATCCCAAAGGCTGGGGTCTTTAAGTTTGTCAAGCAGTATTGCTATAGTTATTCGCTATTTTATCTTGTGTATCTAACCTATTCCACTGATTGACTATTCTATTTCTTATCTAGTAACAAATGGTTTTGATAATGGGATGATATAATGTTAAGTAATCTTTGTGTCAACAATAATAACAATAATGTAAGTATCTCCTATTTGTATGGTTATATTCTTTTCCAGCGTTTTCATATATCTCAAACATGGGCTAGTAAAATCCAAAAAGGAAATACAGGATTTCAAAGTTGAAAGGAAATATTTTGCTAAGAAAATTAATTGTTCTCTGCAAGAGACTATGATATAGTAAAAGAAAGTTTTTTAAAAGCCTAGTACCATACTGAAAAGGCAAAAATGACAAATATGAGCAATTGTCATTTTTGCTTTTTTCAGTGTGGTATTGTGAATAGCTATATGGAGCTCTTCATCATCTTAAATATTCCTAACTTTTATAGCAGAGTTTATAACACTATTTTGTAGGTTTATAAATTTAATTTAATATTGCCTTACTCTGGGTGCATGGGAAAGAACTGTTTCCTACAATAATATAATTAAACAAATATAGATGACAGAGTGAAACTGCCCAACTGATTTCACATATAAGGTTTTGAATTGTCCAAATAAAAGTCTAAATCACACTTTTGTATATTTTGTTTACATTTTTTACTTTTGTTCCTAAAAAAATATGGCATGGGTTAGAGTAATTCATTAAATGGACTACATTAAGACACCAAGTGTTTGTGATCCATTTAAAAGGAGGGTACATCAATAGGATGAAGGCACAGATCTTTGAATTCTTGAAACTAAGAGTCTAAGGTTCTCACTTATCTCTGGGACTTTTAACAATTTCCCAAGTTCCATATGCTATTTGGGATCATCAAGTATTTAGACCATAGTCCTCTCCTTTTCAGCTCCTTTAAAAAAATTTTTAAAACAATTTATTTAAAATTTTATTTCCCTCTCACTTACATGTAAAATAATTTTTAACATTTCCTTTAAAAATTCTGACTTCCTATGTCCAAATAGCTATTAAACTGTGCATATCCTTTGATCCAGCAGTATTGCTACTGGGCCTATATCCCAAAGATAGCATAAAAAGGGGAAAGGACCCAATTGCAAAAATTGTGGCAGCATTTTTGTAGTGGCAAATAACTGGAAAATGAGTGGTTGCTCAATTGATGAGAATAGCTGAATAAATTATGGTATATGAATGTAATGGAATATTATTGTTCTATAAGAAATGATCACCAGGATGATTTCAGAGAGATCTGGAGAGTCTTACATAAACTGATACTAAGTGGAATGAGCAGAACCACGAGAACATTGTACACTTCGACAATATTATGTAATGATTAACTGTGATGGACTTGGCTCTTCAACAATGAGATGATTCAGGCCAATTCCAATAGACTTATGATGGAGAGAGTCATCTACATCCAGAGAGAGGACTATGTGACTGAATGCAGATCACAACATAGTATTTTTACCTTTTTTGTTATTGATTTTTGCTTGCTTGTTTTCTTTCTCATTTTTTTTTTCTTTTTGATCTGATTTTTCACATGTTTAACCTGTGTTGGATTGTTTGCTGTCTAGAGGAAGGGGAAAGCGGAGAGGGAGGAAGAAAAATTTCAAACAGGGTTTTTTGCAAGGATGAATGTTGAAAATTATCTTTTCATGTATTTTGAAAAATAAAAAGCTATTGTTATTAAAAAAAATAAAATTTTGAGTTCCAAATTTTTTTTTTCCTTCCTCTCTAACTTCACTTCCTCATTAAGAAGGCACATGTGAAGTTATGCAAAACATTTCCATAAAAGTCATGTTGTGGGAAAAAACCCAACATATTCTTCCCCACCCCCTACCTTCCCAAAAAATTCTCAAGAAAAATATTCTTTGTATGTATTGATTTTCTTTAATTGATTGCGAGCCTTCTGAGGCTCTCTTCTGATCCTTCTAACTTTCTTTGTATCCCCAGTACTTAGTAAGTCCTTAATAAATGTTTATTGGTTCTAACTCTATATTTTTTTAATCCAAAGGCACACGAAGCCAAAAACAGGAAAGCATTTAATTAAGACAGAATAATAAGATCTCTGCACTTGGACACAAAATGAGTATCCTCTCCAATGTCTCTAGAGAATTGATACTCAAATCTTCCTCTAATTCCTCTACTTCCTTTTGGCAAAAGGACAATATTCTTTCAGACTCACACCCCTAGTGATAATAAATCTAACACTGTTTGTCTATTGGGAATTTCTTTTCCTTCAATCTCAAAGAAACAGGGCATCAGTGATAATGCCTTGGAATTGGCTTATGCTACTGCACTGGCCAGGTCATCCTGCAAGGCCTACTCCTATATACCTCATGAATCTCTAGATCTAGCTGCTGACTTCTAACTTTCACACTGCTCAGTTCTAATTCCCTCTGCTTTTCCTCTTTCTTCACTCAATTGCTCTCCTCCAGTTTTATATTGAGAATTGTTCTACTTTACTACTTCTATAACAGGCTACCTGCTGCTGCTACTTCTTTCTTGGCCACCATTTCTGTTTTACCTAGTTGTTTTCATATTCCTATTCCACATCCATTTCATGCAGTCCCATATTTAATCATAGGGCAGAAAAATGTCTTCTAGCTAGTGACTAGAAACTCTTCCAAGAACAAAAGAGGAGCTACCTGAAGCTGTGATAAAGAACATTTATTAAAATGCTGTGGCAAATTTTGACAAAATCAGAATATATGTCCATATTAAGTCTTATTTTTAGAAAAATATTCTTATTCATCTTTCATGATATCTGTTAAGTTTATAATAGTAATTTCAAGAAGTCTATTTCATTAGAGGATGTAAAAGGAGAAGCAATGTTCTTCATTTAAAATTTTAAAAATTATCTCAAGGTAAAAAATAAAGAATATTCAATAGGGAAAGCCAGAGATCGTTGCTCTATTACTATCTACTACGAACTATATGGGTGATCATATATAAACTATTTAATTTTTCTGGGCAGAGAAAATAAAAGTAGGTATGGCAGCAGTAAAAGTTTCAGAAGAGGAAACTTTTTAGTATTACATTTTAGCAGGTATATAGTAAAGCACCCTCCAAATTCATCCTTCCATGTCATATGAATATTGATTTTGTAATAATTTGCAAGAATTACTATGAAGACTCAAAGGCTCCCCTGGACAGTAATGCATAAAGAACATGCAATTTTTTGCTTGGGCCATAACAGTGCTTTGCTTCAGGCCTGCTTCAGGGTCATCTATAAAATCCCACTTAGATTATTCTAAGTCTTTTCTAGTTCTAAATTCTGGAATATCATGTAAAGCAAAAAGCAGAATCCCAGTGAAGTTCAAAATAACTTAGCATTTCCACATTGTATGGACACATGAATTAATTTACTGAAATGAATATTTTATATGTACACAAATATTGCTACAGAAAAAATTGACTGTCTCAACTGGGTTTACCTTAAAATTACTACCAATTTAAATACAGTTTTCTAAGAAAGCACTGTATTTTGCTGTTAATTAAGAAACTTGATCATCTTATTAAGATTATTATGACAACTTAACTGATTAACTGCATCTAAAGAATACATTATGTAGGATTCCAAAATGAATGGGTACAGATACAGCATCATCCTTCAAAGACATATCTGAAGTTTAAAGGAAAACACTAAGAGGGTTCCTAGACTAAAGCGTAGCAACTTGTTCTAAGTTTTGAGTGTTTTCTCAAGACTAGTCTAGCTCAGTCATTAGATGTTCATCATCAGGCTAGCTACCTTTCTTCCCCACAGCAACTCTCAAACCCATCTCCTAAATTATACAGGCATTACAAACTGGTAGCAGGATCACCCAAGCCAATGGAATTACTAAGGTCCTGGAGAAGGGACTATAAGGCGGCTGGGAGTGTCATATCTCTACATCCCTTCCCTTCTACAGCTCTATAGTCTGAGCTTGTCTAGAGGTCGTTGGGAAGACAGCTCAAGAAAAGGATGAAAAATTACAAAACGTGAGGTTCAAGTAGCAGTTTTACCTTCACTTCCTAGCTATTGATTTCCACTACTAAGTCATTTTCAGTACAGCTCAGGCTCAAGGCAGAAACTGGTCTAAAAGCTTAATAGGGAATTGCAATGGATAGAATTGCTAAGCCTGCAGTTAGGAAGATCTGAATTAAATCTAGCCTCAGAAATTAATTAGATGTTTGACTCTGGGCAAATTACCTGTCCTTTGTCTGCTTCAGTTTCCTCATCTGTAAAATAGGATAATAACAGCACCTACCTATGAAGGTTGTTGTGAGAATAAAATGAGATAATACCTGTAAAGTATTAGAATCCTACATAATTTATTACTAAATGTTGAAAAAATGGGTATCACTGTGTTTTTATAAACATGTGGCACAGAAGCTCCTCAAAACTACTGGGTCATTTTCAAAGTTGCTTTTAAGTTCCATAATGGCTCTATCACCAACTCAAAACACTTCTGATCTGCTCCTTTTTATAGAAATAAAAATAAAAACCTGTCATCCTGGGCCAGCTAGGTGGCGCAGTGGATAGAACACCTGCCCTGAAGTCAGGAAGACCTGAGTTCAAATTTGACCTCAGATACTTAACACTTCCTGTCTGTGTGATCCTGGGCAAGTCACTTAATCCCAATTGCCTCAGCAAAACATAAGAACAACAACAACCAAAAAAAAACCAAAAACCCCTCATCCTTTGAATGTAATAGAAAAGATGGGGGAAATATATGGGAACCAAGAGATTACAACCTAAATATGAATATTTATTACAAAATTATCTATATACTATTTGTAAGCCTGAGTATTAAAGACATTTACAATCAACAGCTTTGAGAATCTAGTCTTCTTGTTAACAATCTTCTTGATTAATAGTGTGATACACTTAAGACAAAAACATTCGACTATATCCTTCTCCTTTGGAAGTCAGCTAGATTCCTACTTTCCCTTCCTCTACCTCCCAAACAACCCTCAAAACTCCCTTTACCCCATGGTAAAGAAGTAGGTTTTTAATGCAAAATAAAAGAGAGAACACATGATGTGAGTTACATTTGGGCCTGAAACTGCACTCAATTGGGATTCAGGAGCTTCCCCAATTTTTACACTCTCCATCTATCTCTAGGTAGAAAAACCATATGGAGGGAGAATATACACTATGTCCACCAGAAGAAGAGTAAACAACTTTTGCTCTTGGATACTTAGACAACATGCTCATCGATAAGTGTCTCATAATTTGCATTTGAGCACTGATCTTGTAACTCATAATACATCTAAGGACTGCAAAATATTAATAAGGACTTCTCTAAACTATTTTAAGAGATGACAAATAGTAATAAATGAATGTTCAATAGAGAAATGTGGCCCTTTGTAAATATTTTAAAATTTGGAAAGAATATTATGATAAAACATTTTTCTGCAGTTTCAGAAGGTATGTCAAATAATTTCTTTTAACAGCTATAATAGACTTGACAGGTGACAAATATTGTAACAGTTGCCTCTATATGGATAAAAATGTGCTAAGCTCTTATAAACTAATTCAATAAAATGATATAAATAGAGTATTTTAGAATGAATTCCAAGAGGCCTGTGTTAAGAACTCAAAAATATTTCTTTTTATGACCTATGAATTTTTCTTACCTGGAATGTCATATAAAAAATTCCATAATTGTTCTAGTTCCATATAGTTGATGAATACCCTTCCAAGTGACTGAGGAGAAAGACTGCAATAGGATAATAATTTGAAGATTGTTTCTGTCAAAGTAGGCTCTTGATTAGGCATCTTTCCCACATGAAGAACTTTTTCTTCATATTTTGATAAGGTACCTTTGAAAATAATAATAATATGTTAATATAATACCAATGAATGTGATAAAGTTCTTAGCAATGACACTTCTAGGATCATATAGAAATTAATATGAATTGCATTTGTTTAAAATCATAAAAACCATAAAACTTGATCAGATCAATTCTCCACCTGGCTCAGTATTTAGTTTCTGACAGAGAAATGAGGGAACTCTGTGTGTGTGTGAAAGAGAATAATTTCCCAAAATGACTCTCTTAGAAATTATGAATGTTCCTTCTTTCTCTGTTTCTCTTAATAATTCTTTACAGATTTATCAATATGTACACATTTTGAAGCTATTTATAAATATCTTTAAGAATGCCCCAGTATCACCTCTTGGTATAACCAGTTCCTTAAATTTATCATTCATTTCTTTCAGGCTTCACAGGAAATATCTTTATTCTTGAATTCTAAAATCTGAAGCAATACCAACTTAAATTTTTATAAACTTTGATCATATTTTCTAATTGAATGAGATTATATTTCCCAGTCTACCCACCTATGGTATACCTTCATCTTATGTGTTTCCTGAAGTATGGGGACTCACAGAACTCAGGTTTAAATTCCATCTCTCCCCCTTGCTGTGTAATACTGGACAAATCATGTCACATACTCTACCTTCCCTCCAAGCCTTAGTTTGCTTTGTAAAATTAAAGGGTTGGACTAGATGGCTTCCAAAGTCCCTCTCTAAACATATAATGTTATGATCCTATGAATCTATAGCATTATGGATGATATATGCTTTTGTGCAAAGATACAATGATACTTTCTTTTTGATCCTCAGAATTGTGCCCCTTTCAAGCAATCAATAAACATTAAGTGTCCTTTATATGTCAAGTGCTAGAAATACAAATACAAAACTGAAACAGAAGAGTCTCTGCCCTCAAAGAGCTTACATTCCATTGTGTGAAGTGAAATGAAACATGTTCACAACTAAAGAAATACAATATATATACAATATATATAGTATATTGTATACAGAAAGCTGAATAGGAAGAAGACAGCAGACTGGATTGTTTTGGGAAATTGCAGAGTTCCTTCAATATCTCCAAGCTTTCCAATGAAATATAGACACATATTTTTAATATTAACATTCTAATGGTATAGGAGTAAGACATTCAATATAAAAGTCTCCAAAAAACTAAAAGATTAGTATCATGCAAAACTAAAAGTTAGTATCATGCAGAGAGGTGCATGATATTTATGAGTCTATTTCAACATAAAATCAGTAAAAGGAACTTTACATATAAGTAAAAGATGTCATCAAAGAAATGTATGATAGGAAAAAAAGAAGATTGGATTGTGGGGTAAAAGTAAGGCTTGACAGGAGTGCTCCATTGGTGATCTCTGGATGTTAGGACAAAGCATGGGAAACTGATAGCATATTACACAAACTTCCTGCAGCAAACCTATGGAAAGCCATGAGCAAAGATTGTATCATAAGAAAATAAGACTTTCTATTGGGAAGTCACTGAAGTTGAAAAATGGAATCAAGACTATCTTCTTCCTATTTTAGTCTTCATACCTTAACTCAGAACATCTTAAATCAATCTTTCATTCATAGGTCTTAGACTAAATGCTCAAAGGCTTTCACACTGTAATGAAGTTTGCATGAATTGTGTTTGGATAGGCTGAAGAAAACTTGGCTCTCTCCTAAGTATTGTCTACAAATTGTTTCAAAGACTGGAGCAAGCATGGCAAACTAGCTGAATTCTTGAGAAGGAAGCTCTTGGGAGGTAGAGGACATACTTCAGCCTTACCTAGATTTTTCCTCATCATCTGATTTGGCCAGAAGATGACTTCTTGCTCTGAAGAGTAAGGAGGAAGTTGAATCTTCTAACTTCCCTTCAGTGTCCTAAACATATATCTGGATCAGCTAACAGTGGGCTCTGCATTGGTAACTGAGGGACAGATGGGTGTAAATTAAGCACAAACCCTCTGAGGGAAAAATACTTCCAGTAACCGGGAAATGATCTACCCCTCTGCCATATATGCTCACTATGCTTGAGCCCATTTCCCCCTGGTTTTGTATGTTTATCACAGATTTTGGAGGGATGTTTTGTTCTAACTTTTCTTACTTTATCATCTTGGAAAACACCTCTTTCTAAAAGCTACTTAAGGCTGACTGGTTTATATAAGTTAATAAAATAATCCTGTGGAAGAAGAAAATTTGTAGGGGTTTGAACAGATTGCATTAGAAAATCATGCAGGAGCCCTCAGGGATACCCCTAGGATCATGAAAAGGACATAGACAGACAAATAAGGGGACTCAACTCATCAGTGGATACAGAAGATGGAATGAGAATTTTCAGAGAATTTACATCAGCTATAGAAGATTTTTGATTAGAGAGGAATGACGTGGTCATATTTGTATTTAGGAATAATGAGGCAGTTAAATAGCACGATGATAGGAAGATGACTTAAAACATTTTTTATTATTATAAAGATAAAATAGAAGTCATTTATTTTCAATACCCATTTTCATTAAAGTACTAAAAGCAAACACATAAGTGAAACAATCTAAGTCAGATTGGAAAATTTTTTTCATTAGTCATGCATATAAAATCATTTGAATGATATGCATAATTTTGGAAAAAATATGTTTCTTAGGATAAAACTGAAGAGCTAGTTCTCTTAAAAGCATTTTTAATAAAATATTTTTAAAAGTTCTTCTAACAATGGAACTTATTTCAGAAAACTGATAGTGAAGCATGCTACCCTTGATAAAAAAAAAAAATTGACCAACTGGAAACACATAAAACATGAATTTTCAGATGCAATCAATTGTGGTTGCTTTTGTTTGACTACACTCAGTTGTTAAAAGGAGGGGCTTCCGTGGTAAGGGAGGTATAATAAGAGGGTATTAATAGAGATAAGAAAGAAAAGATCATCATTAAAATTATTTTAAAAGCACACACCCAAAATATAAATTCAGACAAAAAAGAAATGAGGTGATTGTGATCCGATCATATTAAATTTATTATACATTTTGAAGAAAAATTATATATCCTCTTTTTTTTGTATTCTGTAATTTTAACATTTATGGATAATGTGAGAAATACTGAAAACCTGAGTTTCCACAGAGTGTTGCAAGCTTTAAGGTAGTGTAGAATAGTGGGTACCATTGACCAAAAGGTTTTCAGAATGTGAGAGGTCAAGGAAGGTTAAGATTCCACAGAACAATTAAGTGATCAATAGAAGCTTTGAGCAAACAAAGAACTGGGGACCTCGAAAGGCACAGGAAGATTCAGCCAATCAGAAAGAGTCTTGTGGTTTTGAGAAAACCACAAACATAAGATAATAGCCCATCCAGCCCAAACTAGTCGAGGTCAATGACCTCACTTGATCAGATCACTACTAACCTGCTTACTAGGCTAACTGAATATTAAACAATACACCCCAGAGGAGGAGTTTTCCACCATTTTTGAACATGGGATATATGATGAGGGAGGGGGAACATGTTTACATACATACTTAGGGAGAAAGAGTGGATGTATCAGAAAGATTGTGACCTGGAAGGGAATGGACCAATCTAGTCTCTGAAGAGAGGGACTTCGCACCAAGCTAACAAGTGTACAAGTACAAAGTATAATTTATAAGTATAAACAAGTATAAAGGTTCTCTCACTTCTGGGCTCAGGGCTCCCTCTTCCTAAAGATAAGCCAAGCCTGCTTCTGGCCAGAAACATTAAGACAATTCCTTAAGATTCTTTTTCAATAGATTTTTCTTGATATCTTATTTTCAGTGTCAAGAGGGTGTTTCTAACACCAGGTATAGAGAATCAACAAAGAAGGACAAATAATCTCACTTAACTGTCATTTAGGGTGTGTGGAGAACAGTGGAATATAAATTTGGGACAACAGCCTGGGACCAAATTTTAGAAGCCTAAATGTCCATCTAAAGAGTTTGGATTTTAGTCAAAAAGGGAGGAGTGATTGAAGATATTTGATGAGGGGAATGACAGAATCAGAACTGCGCTTTAGTTATATTAATCTAGACAGATTTGAGAAGGGACAGGCTGGAGGCAAGGAATACCAATTAGAAGGTGATTTTAATAATCCAGAGGAGAAATAATAAGGACCTGAACTGGGGCTGTGGCAAAAAGAAGGAAGATAGAATTTTGCTGGTAGAATTGACAGGATGTAGCACCTGACTGAATGTTGAGAAAGGGAGAGGAGTCAAAGACGACATCAGGTTTGGACTCTAGGTGACAAGTTCACAGTGAAGTCATTGACAGATGAAAACTCAAGACAGACCTTAAAATCTAGTAAAAGAAGTTACAATTAAGTTTTGTAGGAGAGTTGCATTGCAAGACTGGGCCTAGTCACAAAGCACCACTGCCAACTAGTGACAGGTACTGTGTACTGCAATCACAAGGTTCCATTCAGAAATAAAACTCTAGAGACCAGAACCAGATGATCAATATTTGCCAATTCAGAGATTCAAAGGGAATTCAGTTAGGAAAAAAACAACAACACTTTAATAATTATCTACTTCAATTTCATACACATTATCCTAATTATATATTTGGCAGCTATGTCATCTGTATTTATTGATCCCACACTGTGTTCTTCAGTAATCAAGAAATATGTGGATGCAATATTGTTTTAAGGCTCTTTTCAGTAAGAAATTCTTTCAATATGGCTTTGCAGAGGAAGTATATATATATGGCTGAAGAGTCAAAAGCATAGTACTCAAATTATGAATTTAGCTCTATTCCAAGGTATTATTACACTCTCCAAGGCCAAACAATGCTGACTTTGTGCTTCTCAGAAAGAATGCTAATGATAAGTTTATATCTAATTCCAATTCTTAGATGAAGCAAGTGTTTCCTAAACTGGCATAAAAAAACATTTACTGGTAAAAATCCAAGTTTAAAAGACCCTGTTTAATCTTTTATATAAAATAAAGATTGTTCAAACAATCCAAGAAACCCAACATATCTATATTTCAAAAAAGACTCAATCTATTAATGCTTCCATAAACACTCATGTTTCATCAAAATTCCACTTAAAAATAATGTCATTTCGGGAAGTAATAGCCTTTTTTTCCCTTAAACACCACGCTTAAAAAAATCAAAGGCAATTCATCCAACCACTTTGTACTTCAATTTTTCCATTTGCAAATTAGAATAACAATATCTAACCCCAATGCACCCCCCCCAACCTATTTCACAGTTTATGAACAGGACAAAATATATGATATTGTCCTTAAGTGCTTCAAGAAAAGATATTCTGTAATGGCAGGGTATTTGTAATATTCCAATTCAATAAATATCTATTAAATGCTTTCTATATCTATATCTATATCTATATATGGCATTGATTTAGGTTCTGAAAGACACAAAGCTCACATTTAATAATACTTGATAATTACATAACACTATTAAGTTTTACAAAGCACTTTTCTGACAACTTAGTCAGACCTGTGGTGCAAGTATTAGTATACTCATTTTGTAGAGAAGGAAACTGAGTCTCAGAGGTTATACATTAAGTAACCTGAAAACCCAAGATTTGAACCCAAATTTCCCAAGTCTAAAATCAGAGCTCAGTACTACTCAACCTCCCAAATATTAATAAAGTCCAATCCCTGTCATAAAGGAGCTTACAACCTGCTTAGTTTTGTCCTTCCTTCATAAAGAGGACCAATGACATCACAGGCTAATAAGACTCTCATATGAACTGGATTTTAGTAAGGCATCTTGGATATCTGATCAAACTCTAAGTAATTCCATGGCACCTGCTTCAGCTGCCTTCCTAGCCACTGAAATAAATTCTTCTCATTCACCACTCCACTAAAGGAAATCTTCACAAAATTGAGATGCCACTCTAATTCACTGATGCATTTTAGACCACCCTGGTTTAATCTGCTAAAATGGTTTACCAAACTACTGCTGCTATGAATGTTACAACTTTTTGGAGCTACATTTGAGAATTGAATGCTAGATGGATACCAAAGGTGAATAAAGAGCCCTGAAAGGGTTTGGCAAGTCCTTACACCAGCGGTATTAGTCCTCCTTAAACATCTATACACCCCTACCATCTGGTAGGGATGATACAGATATAATGATAATATAACATAAATAACCTGCCTTGAGGTAGAGAGATGAATATAATACAAAATAAAATGTGCTAAGTACATTTGAGACATACAAAAAGTGCTATGGCATATCTAAAGAAGAAACACTAATTTCTGGTGAGGGGGGCATTAAAGTTCTACATAATGATTTTAAAGCATGTAGAAGCTAAAATTATGATTATTATTAAGAGAACATACAATTGAATCATACTCAGTTTTCCCTATGTGTTCCAGAATGATGATTTTAGAATAGAAGCATTAAATGAAAAAATTTAGTCATTATTGACCCAGATTCAATTTTATTCTATAGTATGTAAGTTAACTAACATGGATAAATACAAAGCTTAATAACATTGCCAATCTGTCACACTAATCCCCTAAAAGCCTCCAGCGTTATGATTATAAGGCATTTTCAATCATTTATTTGGTTCAATTCTCTCATCCCTACAAAATGAAGATGCTGGTTCAACATTTTTAGAAATATAGAGGAAGGAGCCAGTGAATCTTTTAAGTCAATCAGATTCATAAAGAGCAAGCCAATTCTTAGTAGTCAGGTAGTTAGGAGTACTTAGCAGGGGTAAGCAGGTTACATCACACCTTCCCCCACCCATCCACCCTTGTCCTGTTTAATGTCCTTATTGGTTGTATTCCCTCCATATTCAAGGGCTACTAAATAGCATCCTTGTGTCATTTAGCCTCAACATTGAGTAGCTTTTTTTTTAATATTTTATTTTATTTTATAATAACTTTATATTGACAGAATCCATGCCAGGGTAATTTTTTGAGTAGCCTTTAAAAAAGGGATATTTACTTCAGAAATATAGCAAGAACAAGCATTGCCATGGTCTTTGTGGAAATAGGCTCAAAACATAGATCAGTTTCTGTACATTAACCCAATCAAGTTTATATTTAGATGAAGCATAGGCTGTGCAGGCTGTAAAATCCAGTCTGGACTCCAACTCTTATATTACTATGAACTCTTCCAATAGTAAAATGAAGAGGAAAAAACCTTTGTGAATGTCTCTCAAGCAAATCAGAAGTTAATCTCTAGTATCCTCCACTTGGAGAGAGATTGCAATAGCTGAGCAGGCTGATGGGATCTGTGCAAGCATGTCAACTTTCCTTCAGTTCCTCCCAAATCATACTCTGTCCTCTGAACTCCCTTCTTTCTTTCTTTCTGGCTCAGAAAGTCCCTTTCTTTCTTTAATATACAGCTTAGCTGAATCTTCTTCATGAAATCTTTTCTGACCCACTACTCTCAACTGCAACCTTCTCAACTACCTTATATATAATTCTTTTGCATATATTCATATTCATATACTTTATATTTATGCTGAAAACTTTTTTATACTTGTATGTCCCCATTAGAATGTAAGCTCATTGCAATTAGGGTTTGTTTCATTCTTTATACTTGTACTCATGGCCCTTAGCATTATGTCTCACATATAGCAATTTTATTTATTGTCAAAATTGAAAGTCACCAAATCTTCACAGGACAAGTAGCTGCTATGCTCTGAGGACCAGGAATTAGGGAGCATCTCCAGAATATTTGCTACACAGAATTCCCTTCTGAAGATGGCCTTGTAGCTTCTTGTTGGCTACTTTATCTGGTGTGCTAAGTGGCCTCAATCCACATCCTTTGTCTCTTACAGTTGGTTCAAAGGAGTTATAACAAGGACACTCATCTATGCATTCTACTGCTCCTATTAATAACTTGAGATAAATCAGGACAAACATAATTTTAGTACTAAAACTTTCCAATAGTCATATCATTACCACCACTGCTCCCAATCATTATGAGCAGCACAACAGACAAGGTCAGAACTGAAAGAATGAAAAGAGTCTCGGACTAGCAGTAAGAAAACCTGGGTTCAAATCTCAGCTCTGTCACTTGTTGAGTGTGTGACCAGAGATAAATCACTTGTCTGGGCTTTGGTTCATTCATCTGGAAAATGAAGAGGTTAGACTAGGTGATTTCTGAGGTGTTTTCCAGTGCTAAGTTCAACCGTACTCTAGTCTACGATTCTGGGCTTGAGTACTTTTGTGGCCATTGTCAATTTGGAATGGTTGTGTATTCCAGTTTTCTTTAGTTTTTTTTTTTTTTCATGATCTGTCTTAGGCTCTTGACACAGGCAGATATGCTAATTTACAAGACTATATGGAAAGGTCCAAAATGTAGCTGCTGAGGTTATCACACATTGAAGCTACAGATAGTGGACTTTTCTCTATTTTGCAATGTATTTTGTCTGCGGTTTAAATTTTGTTCTGTGCTATATACAAGATGCCATTACAAGGGCAATGATAAAAAGAAAAGAATGTCATAATCTACACAAATATTAAAGGCAGCAAGAGGCTACATGTCAGACAATTTGAAAATCGACATAATTTCTTTTTCTTTTGATGCCAAATAGAAGAAACTTTAAAAGCTAATGTGACGTCAGGGATACAGTTACCAGAAAACACTTACTTTTAATTTTTTAAATGTCAATAATATCAGATGGTTCATGGGAGCTCTATAAATCCTTAATCTGTAGATGAACTAATTTTATCATTGATATTTAAAATTGATTATTGCCCTTTGAAAGGTGTACTTTGTACAAACACTGACTAAATGGTCCTATCTGTTATCCAAAATTATTAGTTTTTATTCATAAGGGAGTTAATGCAGTACAGTGGAAAGAATAATGACTTTGGAGTCAGGGTTCTGGGTCCAAATCCACATGATTTGTGAACCTTGGGCAGGTCACCCTGGGCTCAGTTTCTTCCTCTGTAAAAAGAAGGCTTTGTACTAGATAGCCTACAAAATCCTCTATAGCTCTTGATCTGTGACACTATAATCTATTTTCTTGTTAATATAATATGAACATCGTAAATTCTGTTCTTAAGTTTTAAGTCGTACTATGCCATTTTGCTAAGCACTGAGCACATGTCAAAGACATGGACCTACTTTCCATATAGTTTATACTTGATAGAATGTAAATTATTTCTAGATGGCCTTCTGAGTGAGAAAAAAAGTATAAGGATTTTTGATCTTTGTAAGCATAATTTGATCTTGGTACCAAATTCTTACTATTGCATTTCACTTTATCTGAAAATTTATTTCAGGCAAGGTTGATAAAAAGCTTTCTCCTCCTATTCAATACTTCTCCTACTGTTAACTGGATCACTACTGACATATGCAATGACGTGCTTTCCTTTGTCAATGGTAAAAAAATATATATTAAAAAAAGAAGTTCCACTTAGGCAGCTTCTCTGTATTTCTCAGATGCTTTTGCCAATACTTACTTACCAACACAAAACTCACTTCTCAACAAGATTTTTAGTATCAGACAATCATCATGCAGGAGGGTTTCCAAAAGCAAGTTCCAATTACAACAGGGTTGGGATAAGAGCAGTTTCAATCGACCCTGGACTGCCATTCCTCCAGCTGATGGAATCCTTTCAAAATGCAAGATAAAGAAGGAATAATGTAGTTAATTTATCTATGAAATTAATAGCCTTCAAATGTAGCTGTAACACTAACTCCTTTAAATGTCAATTCCTTCCAGATTACTCTGAAAATGCTTTCATGCTTGCTTACTTTCAGGCTTCTCAGAGAAGGAATTACATTTAATCTCAACTAGCTAAAAGCAAATGAACATTTGGTAGTCTGCCAAATTTATAACTGATACAAAGTAGTAACTTCTCTGATAACTCAATGAACAATTTAAGTTCTTGTTTGGGGAGCAAAAATATTTTTGTGCATGAATATATTAAATTAATGTATAATTGCTTCTTTTAATATATATCAATGTTGATGAAAACATAAGAATTTTTTTAAAAACTTATTTTTGTCAAATCAACAAGAATTTATTAAGTGCCTACTATGGGACAGGAAATTCTCATTGTTGCCTGTGTAAAGCATGACTCTAACCATATATTCAATACTGTAACCACTACAAACAGTCATCCCTCTATCTTCCTACATCAGGTTAATGATAGGTAGGAGAGGAACATGAAAGTTGGAGTAACCTGCTCAACATTGAGTTTAGACAGGGCTCTGCCACTTTCTATTTGTGTGACATTGGACAAGGCACAATTAATTCTTTGGACATCAGTGTTTTTATTTATAAAATCGGCAACTTGGATGAGAAGACTTCTAAGGTTAGTTCCAGATCTACTCCCATGATTACTGGTTTCAGAACTATTACCAAATTTAATGTTTTAATCAAAATTTAATCAAAAATTTAAAAAATGGTTTCATTGGTACTAATACTGATCATTAACTATTCTGCAAAAATCACCTGGAGATTTGCAAGGTTATCCGATACACCCAGGATTATCACATAGCCAGTAGGGGTCAGAAATGGGATTTAAATCTATGTCAGGGTTCTATCCAATATACCATGCTGCCTTTCACTGTTGACAACCAGTAAGAGTGATCATGTCCTGTTACATTATCTTTTTATAATTTGCTAGAGTGTTAAGCAGGGGATAGCTGAATAAAACTAATCCAATCTAACAAACATATATTAAGTGCTTCTTATATGTAGAATTCTGTGGTAGGCACTAGAGCTATAGAGATTGGGGGGTCTTAGAAACAAAGCTAAGTTAAACTTTCATTTTAATTATTTACATTAAAGAGTGAGCTTTTATTCAATCATAATAAGCAGCAGCAGCACAGTAGAGGGTTAGTCTGGATTCAAGTCCTGCTCACACATGTGAACTATGTGATCCTGATCAAATCTCTTGAGCTCTCAAGGCAACTCTATAACATAGTAAATTGCCAAGCAGGTACAGATCTGCCCTGGCAAAGAAAATGCTTATTCAGAGTTCACCATATTAGTGAAATCATAAGCCCACACTAAAATCCAAAGTATTCAACATAAAGCACAATCTAGGAGTCATCCTTGATTCCCCACTCTCTTTAATTCTTTCATATTCAATCTGTTACCAAGGATTGTCAATTTATGCTTCATAATATTTCTCAATTATGTCTACTTCTCTCCTCTGACATAGCACCCTGGAATAATCCCTTATAACTTCCCATCTGGATTACTTCAATCGCAGGTTAATTATTGTTCTCCCTTGTATGCCCTTCCACTCCAATACATCTTCCACTTGGATGGCAAAGTGATCTTCCTAAAGCAGTGTCATGTTATCTCATCTCCATTCTCCTACAATCCCACACTCAATAAATCCCATTCCCTATCATCTTCAAGATCAAATATAAAATCTTCATTGTCATTCAAAGCTCTTCAGAACCTCCCTCCACGCTTCCTATCCAGTCTTCTCCCCAGCCTGTGGCCCTGTGATGCTCCTTGAACTAGACAATCCATCTCCTTATTCTAGATATTTTCTCTAGCTGCCCACACCCAGAATGCTCTTCCTCTATATCTCCATTTCCTGGTTTACCTGATATTTCCTTCAAGTCCCAACTAACATCCCACCTTCTATAGGTTGTGTTGTGTTGTTTATCCTGCATTCCCAAAGAGAACCATAACATCAGAGAAGAGAGGCCATGACCTAGAAGTGAATTTGACTTGAGGGAGAGAGGCTGCACAAAGTTACTAGCCCCATTTTCTACTCTGGAGCCATCTGGTTCCAATGGCAAGAAACAGATAGATCAGGACCACTGGAGGCAGATCTGTATGCAGGGGGGAGATTCAGAGACTAAGGCTAGGAAGCCTTTGCTGAACCTCCTTTATTCTACTGCCCTAAGTTTATTATTTACAACTTATTCTATATATACCTTGACTATACATAAATGTTTTACATCTTCTCTATTAGATTATAAACTCCCTGAGAGTGAGAACTGTCTGTTACCTTTCTTTCTATCTTTTCTTTTTCTTTTTCTTTTTTTTGGTGGGGAGGGAGGGATGGTATTCTTAGAACACAAAACAGTGCCTGGCATATAGGAAATACTTAAAAGATATTAGTGATTGAAAAGTATTGCCACTAAGTTAAATACTACTAAGCAATAATTCTTTTTTTTTTCTTTTCAATAACTTTTTATTGACAGAACCCATGCCAGGGTAATTTTTTACAGCATTATCCCTTGCACTCACTTCTGTTCCGATTTTTCCCCTCCCTTCCTCTACCCCCTCCCCCAGATGGCAAGCAGTCCTTTACATGTTGAATAGGTTACAGTATATCCTAGATACAATATATGTGTGCAGAACCGAACAGTTTTCTTATTGAACAGGGAAAATTGGATTCAGAAGGTATAAACAACCTGGGAAGAAAAACAAAAATGCAAGCAGTTTATATTAATTTCCCAGTGTTCTTTCTTTGGGTGTAGTTTAAGCAATAATTCTTAATCTGGAATCCATAAACTTAAAAATATTGCTAATAATATTTCAATATAATTTAATAATTCAATTATATTCAATTCAACTCCTAAAATTCCTATTTTATTCTATTCATTTTAAAATATGATTCTGATATGGGCTCCATAGATTTCATCAGATTGCCAGTATAGTCCATGATTCAAAAAAGGTTAAAACTTCCTGCACAGAGAGTAGTTACAAGGTAGAAAGCATAAAGGCAGTTCAGCATTCAGTTCAAAAATACAAAATCCAAGGAAGAGATCAGTAGTAAAACCTGTAGCTTCAAATATCTATATAGGAATGCACAAAGTAGCTGCAATAAGCAAAGTGAATAAGAGCTCTTAGGCAAATTTCATTTCAAAGTTATCACAGAAAGTTGGTGAGATGAAATTTATGCCTGCAATATGGCAAAGGATAGCTTTACCTTATTTTTTTAAAGATAGGTTAAAAAGATAGAGATAATATTGTATATTAAAAACATTCAAACCAAATGCCAGATTGGAAAAGCACAACAGAGATCAATGAAGGGATACAGAGAAGTGATTTTGTCATGCTACAGGGAGCTTAGACAGAAAAATAATAGATCCTGAGTTCAGAAAATAGATCCCAAGCCTGGTAGAGAGGAATGGAATCTAGGTGTTCTTCCTTGCCCCCCTCTCTCCTTCCCTCCTCCTTTCTTCTTTTCCTCCCTCCTTTTCTCCCTCCCTTCCCTCCCCCCTCTCTTTCTCAGAGCCACTAATAATTTCTTAAGTTGCCTTATTGGTCATTACATCCTTATAGAGCAACCAATGAAGAGAACAGGAGAAAATTATATCCTAAATCTGATTTTTACCAGCTGGGAAAAACTGTTAGTTGGAGTGGAAATTACAAAAATGTTGGAGAAATGATCACTCTCCTAGGGTCTGTGATAATTGGAGAAAGCCATGCACAACTTGAGAGTTAGAAAGAGCAGATTTCAAAGGATAGGGGTCCTCAAATTATGGCCCTTGGGCCAGATGCAGCAGCTGAGAATGATTATCCCCCTCACCCAGGGCTATGAAATTTCTTTATTTAAAGGCCCACAAAACAAAGTTTTTGTTTTTACTATAGTCCGGCCCTCCAACAGTCTGAGGGGCAGTGAACTGGCCCCCTATTTAAAAAGTTTGAGGACCCCTGGAAGGATAAGTAAAATTTTGGAGCCCAAAATGTTACAGAAGAATTCAGCCCAGGAGGGATGAAATAATGGGTATAATGAGCTCTGAAAACTTGAGAATTACATAAAGATGAGTTAGATAAATGTCATCAATACCCCACACCAGTCTTATCTTTAACAAGTTAAGATTAGCAAGCATTTATTAATCACTTACTGTGTACAAGACACCATTCTAAGTTCTAAGAATACAAAGAAGTTTACAATTTAATTAGAAGGATGACAAGCTTACTAGAAATGATTATCACCTATGATAGAAGGTGCTAAGTATAAAGAAAAGTCTAGAAGAAGCACAATGAGGAATTTGAAGATGAATCTTTGATTTCTTTCCACAGGGATAGCCACGTAAAGTTCTTAAGGGAAAGACGTAGGTGTTTTACATTCCTTTGACACTCCAGGGGTGAAGAAAGGGAGTCTTAAAAGTCTCCTGGGTAGAAACAAAATTTTCACACACATACTCCCCTTCTCCCATGATGCCATGGGGCTAGTTTTCCCGTAAAAGTGATTGACAAACACCTAGGAAATTGGTTGGCTCAGGGGGCTAAAAGCTCATATTTGTTCAGCTACCTAAAAGGCATTTCATATTTAATGAATTAATGACTGATCTCAAAGCCACCAAAAAAGGCCTGTTGGTAGAGGCTGGAAAATAGGAGGCTCTCAGAGGGTATGGCCAAGAGATCAGGAAGGATAAGGCATATTCACTGAATCATCTGATAATGCTCTGTCTATGGCTAAATAAATAATCTTTTGTTAACTGTTGAATAACCTATAAAGGTCTTGGGGACTACCCTGAGTCAAACCCAGCCTTTAACATATTAACACTAGAGTTACAAGGCTTGACAGGTTCTGCCCACCTGGAAAGTCCTGGAATAGGGACCTATTGACAGGCTACACAGGGTGTCCTAAAAAACTAAGTGCAATGTTAAGCTTTAATAACTTTATTAGCTTAACGCTCCACTAAGTATTTTGGGATGTATTTCTTTTGGCCAGAACTAGTTTAGTTAATTCAGAGAGTCTCATCCTCAGAAGTAAGAAGCCCATCATTTATTATTGTTTCATGAGTGGACGATAGACTAAGTGAATCAATGTAACTTGTACCACACCTCTGAATCTTTTGGGGCTCCTGTAACAGTATCAAGTATTTAGGTCAGGACTGGGATAAGTTCAATGAAGTTCAAAACTCTCTGGGAGGTATTATCATAGGCTGAGGTCTCTAAGAACCTAAAGTTCTCCCAGTTTAATATAAGCCTTATGGGACTCCACTCATTTGATTCTGAACATACTCAAACCTAAACCCTAAGGATTCTGAATTTGTAGAATATCCCAAACATAGAGTGAAGCATTAAAGGACCATAAAGAATGGAGAAAATCTTCAGTGCTCAAAAATGTCCTATCTGAAACACTTGGTGGCTTTTCTTTGTGATCCTTGATACTGATTCAAAGAATGAATAATTATACTTAACAGACAAAAAAAAGCAATTAACATGCAAACAAAATTTGTGTCTTGGTTTAAACAAAAACAATAGCTTTTTGTTCTTTCTAAATATAGGATTAAAGGTAGAGAATATACATATATAAACATCCATGTACATAGGATTTCCAGGCTTTTCTCCTTTCCTTTCCATCCACCTTGTGATTGATTTTCCTTTATATGTTGTCTCCTCTAGTAAAAAGAGTAAGCTTCTTGAAAGCAGGGGTTGTTTAATTTTTTTCTTTGTATGACCAAAATTTAGCACTTACTACATGTTTTTAAAAATTCATTCATTTCAACTTTTCTTTTTTCCATCCCTGCCATGCTGTCTGTAACATCATTTTTGGACATGAAAACCAGCAATATACTATTAATGATATGTGATTTGTACATTTGTGGAAAGACTACTGGACTGGAGTTAGGAGAGGTCTAGATTAAAATTTTAACTCCAACAATTACTAGTTGTGTGACTAAGTAAATTGCAATATATCTTAAAAACTTAAATTACCCTTTTGTAAAATGGGGATATTAATACTTGTACTACATAATACAGGGTTGTTATAAGGAAAACCATATTGTAAACTTTAATGCACCATACAAATGTAAATTGTCATTTCAATAATGATTTGGGGATAATAAGAGGCACAGAGTAGGATGTAATAAATGTTTTCTGTTAGACTGATTAAATGGGATACTACATTCACTGAAGGAGACATAAGAAGTCTGGTTATAAACCAAAGCTGGGTCAACAAAACACCTACTTACATCTCTCTCTCTCTCTTTCTTTTGTTCATTAACAAAAGCAATTTTTTGTTAGACACACAGATATATAATGATGAAGATAATTTTAATGTAATTTTTCACAGTGTTATATCTGAATACCTGGTTAGGAAAAAAAGAGCTCATCCTTGACCAGATGGGAAATCATTTGTTGTAACATATACCAGCTTTTGGCTCTATCAGGCTAGCACGAATTTTAAAAAGTACAGTAACGTGACTCATTCAGAGGAAAAGTAATATATTATAAACATTCCTCAATAATTAAGCTAACAGCAATAAATGCTTTGAGGAGTTTGTGTTGGACATATGGAGAAGCATATGTTCTCTCTCATCCTCCTAGCTGATGTAGCTGTGAACTTGAGATTATCTCTATGAAAAGAGATAAAAGGTGAACTATAATAAGCCTTGTATAAATATACATGTTGAATTCCAGACTGAAAGAAAGAAAAGGATAAAATTTTATAAACACACTGAAATGCTTTTATAATGTCAGAATTAGGAGAAAGAATGATCTTTGTGTAGGTTAAATTATATCAGACTTTTATTGTAGGCCTGTAGTTTCTAAGCCTCCAGGGCTATGATTTGACCTGAAGAACATGAAAATTATTTATATGGTACTAAACATAGAAGATAATGTAGCTATATTGATTAATAAAGACTCTAAATACATAATTTGAAGTTACTATACAAGATTTTTGAAGCATTCTCCCAAATCATTCAGATTTGTATTTTGTAGAGCCCATTTCCTGTCCACATTTCAAAATTTCAAACTTTTAAAATGACTTTGAGGGAATTATTTTTCTTTTGAAATTCTAATACATTCTCCCAATAGAGTCTAAATACTTTATATTTTTCTGAAAGCCTATCCATCTTAATGAACTAACCAGATGTCTCAATGATTAGTCTATCAAAGAACAAATTACCTTTCATGTTCTAATGATTATCAACCAATACTTTTTAATGATTATCACAAACATCTTTCTTGAGCATGGTTATTGCTACCTATTGTGGTTTCTAATGTGACAACTCAAAACTATTGACCTACCTTATCAATCAACAAGTATTTATTAAATTGGTCCTATGTGTCAGACACATAGTTAGGTGGTAGTTACAAAAAGCTCAAAGTGAAATAGTCTCAGCTTTCAAGGTATTTATATTCTTAACAGGAAATACTCTAAAATACTCAAGTGGACCTGTGATTCTATTAATTCAAAAGTTTGTAGAATATCCCAACATTTAAAAAAATTTAGTTTTAGATACACTGAGTTTAAGACCAACAATGTCAAAGATTGCAGAAAGGACTGAGTATGAGAACTGAGAAAAGGTCATTAAATTTGACAATTAAGAGATGACTGAAATAGCTGTTCCAGTTGAATGAGATCAGATATCATATCATCAAAGAGTAGAAGAGAATGGGGGAAAGGAAGTGGGGAGCACCTATTGAAGCCTTCTCAAGGATGGAGAAATATAGGATGATAGCTAGCAAGGATGGATATATCAAATGAGTGGGTTTTTTGAGGTTGGAAGAGACATAAGTTTGCTTGTGAGAAATAGGGAAACAGCCAGTAGACAGGGAGAAAATAAAAATGAAAGTGACATAAAGGAAATGACAAAGGGGACAATCTGTTGGAGAAAATAGGATGGAATAGGATCACATGAATGTAGAAGGGTTTGCTTTGGCAAGGAGAAAGACCACCTCATCATACTACATAGGAATGAAGAAGCTGATGGTGGCAGAAGGCATCTGTTTGATGTGAAATGAGAGAAGAGGCTCATTTTTTTCATGAAAGATGAGGTAAAGTCCTTAGCTGAGAGGGTGGTGGAAAGATGAGAAGGCAGAAAAAAGACTTTGTGATTGCTGAAATATTGAGTCAAATAGGAGAACATAAAAGAATTTCCTTGCTGTGAGACTCCAGTTCACATTACATAACACACATTTGCAGTGGAATTAGCAAAGTTTAATGATTTCATCTAGTTTTGTTCAGCAAGATGTGAATCAAAGTGGAGGGAGTGGATGATGAAATTAAACTCAAGGCTAAGGCTTAGTAGAGCAAGTTTCTTGATAGTATAAGGGGATGAGGGAATAAGCAGAATTAGGGGATATGACATGGATGATGACCAAGCAAAGGAGTTAAAGAAGCAAGAAAAATAAGGAAGCAAATCATCAGAGAGCAGTATCAGGACTCAGAAAAAAATATCAAGGAAGAGAAGGTAGTCAACAGTGTCAAATGCAGCAGATCCATTAGGAAATCAGTCAAAAAAATATTTACAAAGAACTTGCCAGCTGGCAGCTCTATACTAAGTGCTTGGGATACAAATAGAAGCAAAAAGTATAGTCCTTACACTCAGGGAGATTACATTTTGAGGGAAGATAGTACATAGAGCTGAAAAGGGTGGAGTCAGGAAAAACACATTATGTACAGGTGGCTGTTCTGAGTCCTTCTCCAATTTGGAGATTTTAGAAATAACCCACCAATGGGAGAAGGGGCTCACAGGAAGAGAGAAAGATGAGGACCAATAAAAGTCTAAGACCTGTTCTTGACAAAGTTACACTGAATATTAGTGATAGTTACTTTCCATTCTTAATGCTCACAATCTATCAATTTAATAATGCATTCTAGAATTGTGTCAACAATTGAAATTCACTGGTCTATAGTTTTCAGGCTCTATCACATTCTCTTTTGGGAAAATGTGAAGACCATTTGCCTTTCTATAATATTGTGACCCTTGTCTTATTCACCATGACTTCTCAAAGATAACTGACACTGGTTGAGCAATCACACCAATGAGTGCCTTTTTTTTTTTTTTTTTTTTTTTTTTTTTTTAGCAATTTTAGTTTTCATACTATTATTCTAAACTTGACAAACAAGAGCATTTTTATAAATAAAGGAGATAAAAAGAACTTGTATATAATGTCCATAATATTTAATTATAAGTGATAATTTCTACGACATATAATATGATTTTAAAATATATAATAAATGTACCAAAGGTGTTCTTTCTGTCTGTTCTTCCTTCTGTCCTCTTCCACATCAAGAAAAAAGTTTCATTTTCTTGCTTTTTCATATTTGTTTTGTTATTACTATTACAACCTTTTCCAACTTCTCAACTTTTCTTTTTCTTCCTCTCCCACTCAAGAAAAAAATTCCTCCCAATATAACACATAAGCACAATCAAGCAAAACAAATTCATACATTAGCCATAGCTAAAAATATGTCTTATTCTATGCCACTCTATCACCTATTTGTTTAGGGGTGAAAAACATATTTTACCATTGATCTTTTGGAGTCATGATCAGTTAAGTCTTTCAAAGTTATTTTTCTTTTAAAATCTTGTAATCGTTGTATAAATTCTTCCTTTGGTTTTTTTAATTTTTTCTTTGCATAATTTCATACAAGTCTTCCAAAGTTTCTCTAAAATATGTCTCTAGTTTTGTCTTATTTTTAATTACATTGTATTACATTCACATACCATAATATTTTCAACCATTACTAATTAATGGGCAGAGCTACTATAAATGCTTTTGTATATATGGGTCTTTTATTTTTCTTTGATTGGGGGGCAGCAATTTGTCTGCTAGTGTTATATGGCTGGATCAAAGCACACAGTTAGCTGACTTTTTTAAGGTTTAGTTTGAAATTGCCTTCTAGAGTGGGTAGGCCATTCCATCAATATCCATTAATGTGACTGTCTTTTCCTTATAACAAGTTATTTTCCTCTTTTAAAAATCATCATTGCCAATCTGATGGGTATGAGATGGAACCTCAGAGTTTTATTATTTTGCATTTCTCTTGTCATTAGTGACTTGGAACATTTATTTTCATGTGTTTGTTGAGAGCTTATTTTTTCTTTTGTGAATTGCCTATTTGTGTACTTTGACAATTCATCTACTGTTGAATAGCTATTTTAAATTTGATTCAGTACTATATATATGCACATATACATATTTATATAATATTAGATAGCCAGTTTTATTAGAGAAGATTGTTCCAA
The DNA here is from genome assembly GCF_016432865.1 of Antechinus flavipes. Classification (NCBI taxonomy): domain Eukaryota; kingdom Metazoa; phylum Chordata; class Mammalia; order Dasyuromorphia; family Dasyuridae; genus Antechinus; species Antechinus flavipes. The sequence continues at coordinate 183,966,747 of NC_067398.1, forward strand.
ATAATTTTTCCAAGTTAACTGTTTCTCTTCTAATTTTAAGTGCATTTTTTTGCACAAAAGTGTTTCATTTTTATGTAGTTGAAATTGTCTATTTTATCACATATGATATTGATTCCTTCTTAGGTGAAAAATCCTTTTAGCTAATGTTGTGAAAAGGTACAGATAGGTTCTGATAAGTGCCAACAATGAATCTTGTGAAGTGATAATATTTTTCAAATTTGCACTATTTGAAGTTTTGCTTATATATGAAGTTGATAATTAATTCCAGTCCAATAGAAATATTGAATAATGAGCCTACTTAATATTACTTAATAATTCATTATTCACACAAATCAGGACCTTACTGTATTGACCTCCCTTCCTAGTACCTTACTGTATCTCCTTCCTTCCTCCTCCAAGTAATTCTTGATGTGATCTTTTATATGTAGGTCATATTGATTTGGATCTATTGTTGTGGAATAAGATGTCAGACTAAACTTAATTTCTTGTTGCCATTCATTTTCGAAGACGAACAAAATAACATCACTTTTGATATAGTCAAGTTCAGACCAATTGATCAGACCAATATGAGCTCGGAATACTCTACCACAGATCAGACACAAATTAGTCCATGTGACATTTCCAGTGGATTCTCTAAATTTGCTTATCTTGCATTTCTCATGAGTTACTTCAATTGTGTGCTCATAGAGTGTAAGATCTTTTCTGATGAGGGCATACCATCCTTGGCAGTCCTGTATCAGTGTCTCATATGTCCAAAACAAAAAAAAATCAATTCCAAAGTTCTTGAGAGTGTCCTTGCATCACTTTTTTCTGACTATCATGGGAGCACTAGTTCCGTGTGAGTTCTTCATAATAGAGGGAACATGTGGTCCAGAGTGCTGAACTGATCACAGACTTATTCTCTCCAAGCTAAATATTCTCATTGAACAAAAACAATAGCCCAAGGCAAAATGACTTCCAGAATTTATGTCAAGAGATTAGAGAGTTTCTCTGAGATAGGACAGTTTGAAAGGAAAGTTGAACCAATACACATTTGGCAATAGTGTAGCAGAAAAGAGAGCAGCTTTCAGTTTTGGTTTATAGCGTGGCTTATCTGGGTCAGAACTCTTACAAATATCAAGACCAGTTTGATAAAAATTATGGGGAAATTCAGAAATTACTAACTTAAAAGTGAAAACTTCACAGGGTTTACCAGTAGGATAATTCATGTGCTTCTATGAAAGCAGTATTTAATTCCATCAACAGTAATATATAATGGAAGCTTAGAGAGATGCAGGATTCCTGGCTCAGTAAATTCAATTTTATGCTGATAGTAACAATCCAAAACTCTTTTAGGATGTTCTAAAGGTTACTTATGGGCCAAATACACATAGTGCATCTCAACTACTCAGTGCTGAAGGAGCCACATTGATTAGTGATAAGGATATGATCCTGGGGAGGTGGACTGAACCCTTCCATAGTGTTCTCAACAGACTGTGCTGAAGCCATTGCTTGTTGAATGCTGAAGTTCCAACTTAAGAAGAGGCTTTGAATGCCATTAGGCTCTTTTCATGTGGCAAAACACCTGGTGCTGATTCTATTCCAGCTGAGATTTAAATGCCAATGTTTGTTGTGAGAGCACATCCACAAAGTTTTATTATGTTTAGGTAAATGGATGGCACTGTTGGTGATGAGGGGTCATGAGATGCACAATTCTTCAGTACTAAGTGATTATTGCTGTTGCTCTTTCCAACTTCATTTCTCCCAAGGACTCCCTGCCACATTTGGTATAAAATTTTTCTTAGATCTCATAGGATTTTTCATGGTAGGGGTACAGGCAATTTTTGTTGCTGTCTTCTTTGAGATTGTGACTGCCAGCACACTTTTTTTAGTTTACCTGAAGCATAATTACTCTTTACAAAAGTTTCTTATAACCAATAAATTGTTTGGATGCTATGCCATTCCATGAAGATGTATGAAGCATTGATATTTCCCTTTACAAGTGTTTCTTGTAAACAATGAATTGTTAGATTCTTTCTGATCCATTTTACTATCCTCTTTCCTTTTATGGGTAAATTGCTCACATTCATATTAGAGCTATACTTGTTCATTGTGTATTTCCCTCCATCATATCTTCTTAATCTTTTTCTTCTCTTTCCCACTCCCTCAATACTTTACAAAAAAGGGGAAAATGGCGAAAGAGAAGGAATGTGATTAATACTAGCAATCCATAACAGAAGCAGTGTGTTGATTCCTGTCCACTTCCTTCCTCCCTTCACTTCAAACATATCCCAAGTGACTGGCTCTCTTTTTTTCTTTCCTTTTTAATTACTCTTCACAAAGCATTCTTTAAAAATGAAATTCATTTTGTTTGTGCCTACGCCTTCCCTGTTTTATTCTTCCTCTTCCCTTTTCCTGAACCTGTTTTCCTGTTAGATTTATATATTTTTACAGCAAACTGTGTGTGAGTGTGTGTGTGTGTGTGTGTGTGTGTGTGTGTGTGTGTGTGTGTGTGTGTGTGTGTGTTTTGTATTCAACCGTCCTTTCTTTGGTTCAGATAAGAATGATATTCCTCTGATTCTATACTCCATGTTTTATACTCTTCTTAGTGTGCCTCAATTACAAGAAATTCTAAGTTCCAACCTTTCTTCCTCATTTCTTCCCTAATTTATCCTTCAATTTCTTTCATGGGGCAGCTAAGTGGTTCTGCAAATAGAGTGTAGGGCCAGGAGTAAGACTCATCTTCCTGAATTCTAATCTGGTCTCAGACAGTTCCTAGCTGTGTGATCCTGGCTAAGTCACTTAATTGTGTTTTGTCATACCTATAAACCATGTCCCTCATCTGTAAAATGAGCTGGAGAAGAAAATGGCAAAGCATTCCAGTATTTTTGCTAAGAAAACTCCAAATGAGTCCAACAATGCAAAAGTGAATAACATCTCCTCCTTTATTTTTCCTCACTGAAGACCATCAAAACAAGAGATAAGCACCCCAAGTTCAGTTTTTGTCTAATTTAACTGGCTCTGTGAGTCTTGCAGATATCAGAATTCTGAAAAAACCCTTGTCTCTGTCAAGCTATATAAGTCCTTCAGTAAGCTTTTAGTCTTTTCCAATAGCTCAAATGAATTTACGTTCATAGGATTTACTTGTTTCCAGTGTTTGCATTTTAAAGTTTCTACTTAAGACTTAACTTTTTCATTAGGAATTACTTTTTCAATTAGGAATTCTTGAAAGTTCTTTCTTTTATTAAAGGCCCATTTTTATAGCCTCTTTATCCCTTTTGCCCTTTTTTATCTATTTTTATTCCTTTTAAATAGATAACCAAATTTCAATCATAAAGCTTATCCTCCCTATTTTCAAGGATATCTACTTCCTCACATTAAAATTACTTTGTTGTTACTGATAATTTGTGAATTTGTATATAACAACTAAGGCCATGTGTTTTATTGTTTTCTGTGTATTACTAGTCCTCTATACTACTATTTTTCTTACCTTGTTCATACTGCTGTGTATGGTAAGTAGCTTGGATAACCATGTGATATGCACACACATGCATGCATGTCACATAATGTACCTATATGTACATATACACATATGTGCATATATACATGGAAAGGCAGTTTTCTCCTTCCCCTATCTTTTCAGTTTCCCCTTATCTTTCAAATATTTGGGATAGAATTTGTGAGACTCCATCAAAAATATTTTCATTGTCCTTTAATCTTAAACTTAATTTTTTCCGCTCTGAAAAATCCTAGTGAAAAGGTGGGAGTGCTTTTTTGTTCTTCAGATCCCTTTTTTTCTGTTCTTGAAAAAATGTATTTTATTCTCCCAGAAAACTTGAAAGATAGAGAAGCATTCCTCCAGTACTTTCATTTCCTTTCAATAGGAGGAAGACCAACTTGCACTTTATGCATAGAGTTGTTATTTTGCATTGGCAGAAAGACAAACATGGTGTATTCTCTGTAGGTCACTGTAAAATTCCCCTTGCCTTCCATATTTGCTATAAGGAAGACCCTCAGGCCTCTGTCATTCTTGTTAGTAGATCTTGCTCCTAACTCTGTGGTGAATTGATTTGGCAAACTGCCTACTTGCCACATGTGTTAGTTGTGCTGCAGGCAGTTCTGAATAAGGTTTAATTTATTTATTTCAGGCCTCCTACCTTTTCTGATGATAGGATTCTAACTTGCTCAGCTGCTTTTGATTGGTAATTAGCAGATTCCTACCAAACTGTAATGCCAACTGAAGCTTGCCTTTAGCTAACTCCTATGCAAGTCTCAATCAGAAATATAATTACCAGCAAGGCTTTATGAATGAAAATGAATGAATGAATGTACATTTATTAATTGCTTACTTTGTGCTAGGAACTGTGCTAAATAAAATTATTTACCTATATCTCTTCCCCTCTTTCTGATATTATTCTTGGCTTTCAGAACAATAGAAAAAAAATAAAAGAACTGGAATCATTTAACTTGGGAAATAGAAGATGTGATATACAACTTAATAACAGTTTTTTGTTATTAATAACATGAATTTTAAGGTCTTATTAGTAGTCATAGGTAAATAGAGTTTATAAGATGTCAAGGTTGCAGCTGTTCTTTGACATTATGGCCCAGAGTCATCATTCTGAATTTCTTTGGTGTGTAGTGTGCTCAAAACATCTAAAAGCTTGCAAAATAGCCAGTTGTGCAAGACTTTACAAGATACACACACACACACACACACACACACACATACACACAATATACACATGTGAGAAAAACAACCCAAAGATTCCCCAGATGGCTCTATCACAAGAAAGTTATCAACCAGTGAATCTTGCTTTCTCTTCAGTCAACATAATCAGTTTTACAGGAACAGTACAACAGGAAATTTGGGGGACCCCAGCAGCTCAGAAATCTGGGCCACCTCCACTTTTTATATCATGTTTTTAAATGGTCTTATAGAATGGCAGAGGCTGATGCTTTTATTAAGGCTACTAACTAACAGCTAATGAATCCTGCTCCTATTAGGTTAAATGCCCTGCCTCTTTGTAGTGAAAAGTACATATCCATAGATTGTTACTATACAAATTGATCTTAATTAGGAATAACATACTATTATATTTAGTTGGAAAAGTATGATAGATTCTTTTTTTTTTTTTTTTTTTTTTTGAGGCAATTGTGGGTAAGTGACGGTGGCCAGTTAGTAAATGTTAAGTATCTGAGGTCAGATTTGAACTCAGGTTCTACTGACTCCAGGGCCAATGATCTACCCACTGCACCATCTAGCTGCCCCTGATATATTCTTTAAAATGTACATATAATTGCTTCGAAAGAAAAGTTAACCTTTTTATAGACAGGAATTGCTCTTAAGCAAAAAACTAGCTTAAAGAATTAAGCTGCTTCAATTGCAACATTTAAAAAAATATGAATATGATAAATACATATCCCATTTATGTTACAAAAGTGTAATAGTGTGAGGAACAGAAACTAATCTGATTTAGCAGATCCAAAATCAGAAGAATAGTGTAGAAAGGCAGCAAACATATAATTTCAAACATATAATTTCACTGACAAAAAGAAATCAGGGGAATTTGAGGTTTTCTTGAATTTAGTTTATAACTGGATAAGGTACTAATTAGAAGCAAAGAAAAATGTCCTATTTACCAACACCTGTATCAGAAAGAAGTTCTTAAGAGCAATATCCAAGGAGTAGAATCAAAGCAAACAAATTAGATAGTTTAATGATACCAAAACTCACTCATGACTTTCTAGTTCTCAACATATTTATAATTGGCATTAGAAAATTATTAAAGTGAATCCAAGTAAGCCAGGGACCAGTATTTCATAGTAAAGAGTGAAAAGCAATGATTTGGCTGGAACTTCATTTAAAAGCAAGTCAGAAAATAAAGTTTACCTTACATTTGGCAAATTTTAAGTAATAAATCACAACTATATGATAATTTTTAGAATGAATGGAGAATAAATAAACTTGATTTTTTCATTTTTCCAAATGAAATTATATGATAATAGTATATGTATAATATATTAATATATAATAATAAATTATATAATAACCATAATAATAAGATAAATTATAATAATATGTAACCTTCTTCACTTTAAATTCTGCTGCATAATCATAAAGAGGGTCATTGTAAAAATATTCTACTGCCTCATCAATTTTCTCAAGGACTTCTCTTAATCTCTTGATATTAAGATAATTTTCTTTTGAAGAACCTATCAACAATCATCAACAATCAGCGAACAAACAAGAAAGGCATTAATTAATGGGCCAGAATAGTTGGAAATAGACTCTGGGAAAGATAAGAAAGATCTTTTAGAGGGGCCTATAAATGGTCAACTCAGCAGGGAATTATTTTGCATCATAATTTTGCTTCATTTCACTATTACAACCTTGTAGGGAAGCATGGCATTTTAGATAGCCAGCCTTGGAAATTAACTTTCCAGTTCTGCCTCAGATACCTGAACAGGTCATTTATCCTCCCAATGCTCCAAAGCTGCTGATCTACATTGGGGATGTTCTAGAGTTCCCTACAACTAATGATATAGCCAGTATACAGATACAAGCAGAATTGTAGACATTTGGATAATGAATGCTTAGAAAATGAGGACCCCCCCCCCCCAATTTGGATTATCTCTTTAAACTTCAGACATCAGGTATGTAGAACAAGCTGAATAAAAACATCTTAGGCAAATGAGATTAAGTTTTGAAATTGAATATTACTGAGGAAATAGGAAACAGAAAGGGGTAAAGTTTGCTACATTTGGAGTCTTCACAGAGAAATCTGCTACCTAAGTAGCCTCCAATTTCCTCAATTGAAGAATAAAAAGGTTGGACTAGATTTCTAAATCTATGAGCCAATGACATCATAGGTTACTTGATTACTTCTGATTCTTTAAGCAAATAAGGATTTGGTTGTTTACTTAGATTTACATTTTGAAACAAAGGAAGGGTCTCTGTTTACCCTGTTCTCAACAGCTTGAATGCTATCTTCCTTATTTCTGCTTGTTGATGTCTTACTCTAAATATAGGTCTACCTATATTCCTGCTTAATAAGGGCCAAGGGCTTCCTCTTCCCTCCAGTATTAAATGGAGTCTTCTTAAATTGATATTTAGATAAGTAATTCCTGAAATCAATGATCCATCTCCTATTTCTGAAACTTTCCATTGGCTGACTTGCAGCATTGAGATGTATTTCCTCCTCACTCCCTCCTCTCAGCATCCTCAGCTTCCTTCAGGCCTCATATCTGGCACCACTTCCTATGGAAAAACTTTCCTGATCCCAGTGAGTTGTTAGTGTTCTCTCCCTCCTCAAATGATAGTTGCCAAATATTTAGTGAATGAATGTGAAATAAAAAAGAAGAAAAACTCAGAGTATGTCTTACTCTTTTGGAAAGGAATTTTGTACCAAAGAATAGCTTTAAGGATGAGCTCTGTTACCTGAGGAGAACTTTGTCATTGACTGGTCTTTACTTTGAATTAATTACAGCCAAGTGATTGGAGGGGGAGAGAAGAGGAGTGGGTCCAGACTCTTACAGGTCATGGCTAAGTAAATCAATTCTACATATTAGACAACTAGGTGCATAGTGGATAGTATATCACTGAGCTTAGGAAGACCTCAGATATGTAAGGTGCTTAGCCCAGTGCCTGGATTAGTAGATGCCTAATCAGTGTTTGTTTCCTTTCTTTTATAAAGTTAGTTGTGCATATACATCATATTATAGCTCCTAATATTTAGAAGTATCAGAAATTTGAGGAAATTGAAATTTCAGAGTAAATATATATTATTCTATTCTTAGTTACTATCGATATATCTTGCTCAGTTCATTGAAAGGCTTGGTGAAAGATCAGTGTGTAATGTTCCTTAATTCTGATAAGATATTGAAATAAATATGTCAGATTTTTTCCTTATTTTTTTACAATCATTTATTTAATATTAGATGATGGAACTCTATTCTCTAACTACTCTTTCAGCTTTTGCTCTATGATCATCATCTATTATGTAGGAAAGTATTTCCTTGTCAATATTCCAATGCTTATAGTCTTCCTACTGCTATGAATTTGGGGCCTTCAATATTCAGCATGGTTGTTGACAATGAATAAATTAACAGATAAATATTACTTCCTGTAATAATTTCAGTAACAATCTAATTGGGGAATTATCTAAAATGAATTAGGTTTCTCTTTTCACTTTTGTTTTTTCATTATGTCACAAAACAAGATGACTATGGGTAAATTTGGGACCTGGGCCTTGCTCTCAAAAGATTTTGCACATATATACACACCCACTCACCCATATGTAATATACACATGCATACAACACACATACCCACATACATATTTAAAAAACACAATACTTTCTATCTCAATACATCATAATGGCAATAGAAAGATTTCAGAGAAGATTTTGTACAGTGAGTTTTACATTCGTGGATACCAAAGACATAATTTATAATATCAAGAGTTACTGTTAGATCAATTATAACACTTACCTAAGAAAAGAAGGAGAAAAATGTTCTATGCAAGAAATCCAATGTAATGGTTGATTGAAAGATGACTCTGAAGAATCTGATATAAGATCATCAGTGCCATTCTGAAATGTCCTATTAAAACAGAAATTTTTTTTAAGGAAATAAATTGTGAAACATTGCATATTAGACTTCATTTAACGCTATTTAGGATTTAGCCATTCTTCAGAGCTAATTAACAAAGAGGAAACTGTTCTGGGATTACCACATGAAAAATACAAATTGTCTCCCTTGGGAATTTAATACACATGTCAATGTGTGAGTCAGAATAGAGAAAGGAGATCAGTGAGCCCAAGAAAAAGGCATGAAAGAGATCCTTTATGCTGTCTGCAATTATAGAGAATACAGTACTTTTAAATATTATTCAGTCATGTCTAACTGTTCATGACTCCATGTAGGATTTTCTTGGCAAACATACTGGAGTGGTTTGCGTTTCTTTCTTCAGTTCATTTTACAGAGGAGGAAACTGAGATAAAGAGGACTAAGTGACTTGCTTAGGATCACCCAGCCAGATTTGAGGCCAGATTTGAACTCAAAAAGATGAGTCTTCTTGACTCCAGATCTATTACTTTTATCAATTACATCACATGGCTGCTCCAAATGTTAGGAATCAATCATGGAATATTGATCAAGTTGCTACTATGGACCAAGCATTGTACTGTGCTATTATTCCAAAAAGGTATAAGATGAAATTTGTTGATTACAAAGAACTAAAAGGAGATATATTGACACTTGTTCCTATTTCCCATCTCAAAAGCAAAATTATTTTTAGAAGACTCATAGAATAATAAATGTAGATGGGAGGAAGGAGAGAAATGTGTCAGGTACTGTGTTATGCACTTTATAAATATTATTTCATTTGGTCTTCACAACTCTCTGTGAGGGAGGTGCCCATTTTACATATGAAGAAACTGAGGAAAGACATAGGATAAATGTCTTGTCCTGGATCACACATCTAATAAATGTGTGAGAGCAGATTTGAATTCAGAAATTCCTCACTATATACTCAGGTTTTCACTGTGCTCCTGTTGCTCCTAGTTGTGCTCACTGTGCTCCTAGTTGCCTCTTAAGAACTTTAGAGGCCACTTTTATTTTACAGATGAGGAACTGAAGCTCTGAGAGGCTATGAAAGTCTAAGACATTTATTAAGTACATAGTAGGATACGAACTAAAGTCTTTCTGACAAGAACAGAGCCCTACTACATCTTGCTGCCTTTCAGGGAAGATGACTTGACTCCTATGAAATTAATCATTAATCAATCAAGAATCAAATAGCATTTATTAAGGACTTACTATGTGCCATGAAATGCCCCCCCAAAACCACAAAAATAGTCTCTACCCTTGGGATTTATGGACAAGTGTGAAAAACAACTTGAAGTGTGTGTGTGTGTGTGTGTGTGTGTGTGTGTGTGTGTGATCCATATAGGTTATATATATCTACAAAGGTTTGTCTAGCTATGCTCACAGGGACCCACAAATAGACAGATATCTTTAAGATGTTTTCTGTCTCTCCCCCCCACCCTCTTTTTAAAGGAAGACTTTTATTCCTTCCAGGAGAGAAAATTGGAGAATGCTATCATTCTGGTTTTCTCAGAGAAAGAATCCTGGGTTAGAATTGTACCTCTCCATCCCTCCTAAATATTGTTACTAACGAGGAAATAAATTTCAGTTCACACTGCATTCCTGATTGATATTTCTTAATAGGGAAGGAATGCCCCAAAACTACATATCCAAAGCCACATAGATAATGGGAAGTAGGCAGAGGGGAAGGCTGCAAGGATTTTGTGGGCCTTATAGAGGGTGGCATTTGAGCTAAAGTTGTGAAAATATAAATGTGAGGTGAGAGAAGGTTCCAGGTATAAAGGGCAGCCAGAAATCATCACCCAGAAGTTATCCTTACAGGTAATAAGCTTTTCTTTACATAGGTGGGCTGGCCCACAAAAACCCTTCGGGAAGCCTTTGACCATGGCACAATCTATCAAAGCTTAAGTTCTGTTATCACAACCTTCAAAAATCCAGGATCATCACCTTCATACTACTAATCAAAGTACTACTTAAACACATTTTAAAATAGTTATAACATTTTTTTTTCCTCTTCCCCCACTTCCTTGCTTTTTTCTTTTTTTACGCTTACAATCAAATTCTTTATGTTAAAGCCAGGTTCAACTGGATTACATTTCCCCTGTCTTTTCCTACTTCCCAGTGTGCCTCTCATGTTCATACTACTCCATTTATCCAATTATCTACCTTCCACTTAATTTTTCCCATGATGTAGCTTGTGCCCAGAATACCTTTTCTGGCCATGGCTTTGTAAGTTACCTCTAAATGTTCAAGCAGCTCCTTAAAATCTGCCAACAAAATAACTTCCCTGACTAATTGGAAGAAAAAAGGAAAATTTCCCTTGGCCATTTCTGACATAAATATGCAGTTCCCTTGATGATTCTTTCCATCTGCCACTCAAAAATATGGTCTTTCCCTTTTGCTTGCATTAAATTTTCTGTTTCTGTGTCTTTTGCTGAATGCTTATCCCACACTTAGATTTCTCCTTTAAATTTTAAGTTCCTTGAGAGCAAGGATCACATTGCTTAATTTGTACAACACCAAATGCAACTAAGAACTTAATGAATGCTTTCTGAATGATTTTCTGATTGAAAGTGTCAGGAAAAATCTTAAGAAAAGGGCAGACAATTGCTACAAAATGTTGCCTAATTACATCTTCATCTCTCAAGACTATAAGCAAAATGGAATAACTACTTATAAAGGAATGGCATTCTTTAGTGCCAGAAATTTTCAGACAATAAATTGTTGGCAACATACTTTTTGCCAAAACATTTCTTCCAGATACCTAAGTTCACTTATTCCTCTGACAGTTATACAATAATACTGGTAATTGTAAGGTTGTTTTGGCTATAAGAAATTTTATGGCAGATGTTTATAGTCTCAGAGGGGGAGGGATCTGTATGAGCATTTAATTCCACAGCAAGATCCCAAATTAGTTTCATTATTCTGGAGAGTATAACAGGGTAGAATTGATCCACAAGCCTCAATGGAGGAATGAAATGATGAGATAGCTACAAGATATATTCTAATGATGTTTTGTTGTAGAGTTAGAAAGAGGGGGTGGTATAAATAATTCAGAGTAGAAGATAAAATATAATTGCATGAGCTGTAGCATGTTTTCCTCATGAAACACAATAGCATTTCTATATGGGGAAATAATTACTCCTTTTAAAAAATAATTAAATGGACTATAGGATGCACAGAATGATTATTAAGTTTCCAAGCTTTCTTCCAATTCCAAAATACAACAACATCTGAAATCAAGAAGTCAAACCATAGAAGGCTGGTTTGGTGTATGGATTCACTCAACCTTGGACCAAATCATAATGCAGGTGGTTTGCTTTCCTCACCATTTCCATTATGGTTCTTTTCTCTCCTTTTCTTTTACACATTTTTTTTGCCTTCATCAGCCAACATGGAAAACTCTCATGTTGCTTTGTGCTCTCTAAAATCAGCCTTGTCTTTCTCCATTGTGGTCTAAAATCCAAAGTTATCCTTTTTATCCTTTAGCATACTGATGAATTTAAACTTGTTCATAGAAAGGTTCCAATGATCTGAATAACACTAATGTGGTAACAGGGTCATAAGCTACCTTTGTATCTCAAAATAACTACTACTTATTGTTGAACATACTTATATAATGATTGTTTTTCCCAATTTCCAGGGTATTTCCACTTTAAAGTGGCTATCTGTTAATACTTCCCATTCCTTCCAATTTATCATTAATGGAATTTCAAGCAGTAATTGGAGAGAGCTATCTTTTGTTAGGAAGGCCTATTTGTGTTGTTGTGTTGTGTTGTGATTAAGGATTAATCACAACATGTAGGAAATAGCCTTTTACATAGGTAAAAAAGATCATATGTATGCATGTGTATATATGTATATATATTCTTTTGCTATCATAATTAGAATCAAGAAGTATCAACAGTTAATATTTGCAAACAATTTAAACCTTGTGTGTGTCTAAGAACCCTTTTCTTCCTCCCACTCAACTCTTCCCCTCCTCTTTTTTCTCCCCTTTCCACACTAATACTAAAGAAATCAAGGGCAGGATTCTGGGAAGATGAAGAAGTATGTTGGTATATTTCAAGCTCTCCTGATTTCCCCCACAAATGGAATAAATTTGCATTTCAGGATGAACATAGACTGGTGAAAAATCAAGAAGCTTTGTACCAGAACAAGGGTCCTCCACATACAACCATAGAAGATCTGAAGAAAGACCCTGGTCTGAGAATTAACTTGTCTAAAGTGCACCCTTCAGGTTATCTTGTAAAAACATCAAGTGGGAAACCCTGGAGCTAGCTGGGGATGGCTAGAGCCTCAGCAGGAACCACAGAGACTTCCCCCTCCAGGACTCTGTGTGGAGTCCAGGGTCTGAGTCTGGGAGGACAAGTGAACATGAACTGATTAGGAATACCAGGCCTAACTGTAGTGCTAAGAGGTGGCCTTAGGTACGAAGGAACCAGTGCCTGGTGAGTGCAGAGACAGCAGGGCAAGGGTGCTGCTGGCTGTGGGCACTTGCAGGAGGATGGAGTTCTTGGTTTGGCGTTCTTGGTCAGAGGGGACAGCTGAAGGGAAACTTGAGGCACCATCTCTCCCACCCTACAATTACAGGTGCTTACACTGATACCTCTTATTTAAAAAAAATGAACTAGCAAAGAAGAACCCCACTATTGAAACATACTATGTATGGAAACAGGGAAGATCAGAGTTCATCTTCAGAGGAGAATACTTTAGGGGAAAAAAAACAGCTTCTCCCTTAAAGAGTAATGTGAAATAGCTTCCCATGCAGAGAGAATTTATAGAACTCAAAAAAGAATTTAAAAACCAAATGAGAGACATTGAGGAAAAACTAAAAACAAAAATAAAATCCAAGAAAAACAAAAAGATGAAAAAAACTGGTTAACTAGAAAAAGAGATATAGAGTCTCAAAGATGAAAATAATTCTTTGAAAATTAGAATTGGGCAAGGAGAAGTCAGTGAAGCTATGAGAGATTAAGAAATAGCAAAACAGATTATAAAGAATGAAAAAATAGAACAGAATGTGAAACATCTTATAAGAAAAATGACAGATCTAGAGAACAGATCGAGAAAACCTAAGAATAATTGGACTGCCAGAAAGTTGTGATCAAAAAGAGAATTTTGACACAATAATGCAAGAAATAATCCAAGAAAATTGTCCTGGAGTGACAGAACATGAGGGGAAAATAGAAATAGAAAAAATCTACCAATCAAGACCTCAAAGAGATCTTTTGTGGAAAACCCACAGGAATATTATTGCCAAACTTCGAAATTCCCAGATCAAAGAGAAAATTTTGCAAGAACCATTCAATTACCCTGGAGCTACAATTACAGACTCGTCAGCAGCTACAATTAAAAAAACACAGGTCCTGGAATCATATCTATCAACAATCAAAAGAAATAGGCTTGCAGTAAAAAAAAAATCATATCCAGCAAAATTATCAATATTTTTGAATGATAAAAAAATGGACCTTCAACAAACTTGCAGATTTTCAGGACTTTCTATGAACTAAACCTGAACTTAACAGAAAATTTAACATATAAAAGCAAATATCAAAGATCAATTTTAAGGAACTCAATATGGACAAACTGCTTAAACATGGATAAATTGTTTATAGTTTTAGTTTTTTTTTAACATGGTAAATGTATACTATATGTTTAAGATTCACATCAACGAGAGAGTAGCTCAAAAGAAAGATTGTCAGGCTTAAGATAAAAATAGTAGTCAGATTATACAAATGAGGTACAGAAGAAGAATAGACATAGAAGCATTAGGGGGGAGGAATGTTTGTAGCTCTAAAAACCTACTCATGTCAGAAATGGATTAAATAGGCAACAGTACATATATAACTATGAAGGGTATAGCACCCTCCAAAATTTATAAAGAAATAAGGGAGGAGGGATGAGTGGAAGGGAAAGAAAAAGGTGAGGAAAGAAGACAAGGGGGCATCCTTGGATAGGGAGGGAGGTTAAGTAATAGCAAGGCAAATTATGGAGCAGAATTTAATTAAAGAAGCAGCTAGGATAAGAAAGAAGTATGTATGTGAGGTATGTATATGTGTGTCTATGTATGAGTGTGTGTATATATGTATATATCTAGATATCTATACACAAATATGTCTTTTCTTAACTGCAGCTTGCTTGGAGGTGGTTGGGGATGAAAGGGAAAAAAGAATAAACAAATAAGGTGTTTATATCTTAAGAGAACTAAAAAACAATTTAAAGGGAAGTAAAGAAAAAATGGACATTTGTGAATATAATTTCATATATATATATATGTACATATATATATATATATACACACACACACACACACACACACACATACACACATTTTTTTGATCTGGTCATTTGAATCCTCTCTGATATTCTGCTGGGCACATGACAATGTTCTTTGTTTTGCATTATTTTGTTTTGTATTCCTTTTCTGTTTTTCTTTTTTTTTTATTACTCTGTTTTTTAAAATAAAATAAATTAAAAAACAAAACAACATTCTCCCCCAAAAAAGAAATCAAATTGTTCATAGGACTGGACATCTTGTATTTTATTAATTTCATGTGTTATCATTAACTGAAAAAAAAATCCAATGACAATGCATCATATCAAACTTCTCATGATTAAACTTTCTATATCAAGTTAAACCTCAAAGAGAAATCTTCTATTATTAGTACACTAATAGACTAATAGAAGCCTTTTCACTACAATAAGTACTATGTCAGGGAGCATGCTCAGAGTTGCTTTTATTAACCCCACATGTTTTGGGTCAATATTTAGTTCTGTTGGGAATGTGATCATGGCAGCGACTCAAATCTGAAGGATATAGGTCCTCTGTAATTTTTAAATGGCAAAGCAATATCATCCTTGACTCCTGAGTTAGAAGAGCTTTTTAAAAATAAGAAACTATCTTTTTTTCTTGTTTTAAGATTATCCTATCTGGCAGGAAATATACTATCACCAGTCCCCCCCCCCCCCCCCCCAGAGCTGGGAGGAAAAGGGAAGGGTGTTCTTTTCACTTTCTGCTTCCTTTCCCAAAGAGGAGCTAAGTGACTACTGTTCTGAAGTTATCCATCTCTAAGCTTAGAGATATTCAAAAGATATCAAGGTCCAGTGTCCAATGAGGGGACAAGAAAGCACTGAAGAAGACAACCACTAGGAAAAAGAAGAGGCTAAACCTCTGAGCTGGAATGAGATAACACCCACTCAAGAGCCCTGAAAATGTTTAGATGAAGTTTAAATATTGGCCTGTTGGCAGATTCCAACATCTCACAACACTATCTCCTGTCTCCAGTTCTCACATCCACCTCAGAGTTCATCTTTTCCTTGAAGATGAACCTTAAATAAGCACTTCTGTATTTGTCTTTTTTGATACACCAACGGTTAATGAATGTTTCTCCAAACTCCTTACATGCATAATGTTTTACAATACAATGATATTTTATTATACTCATATTCACAATTGATGGTCATGTACTTTGCTTCCAATTTTTCTAGGAATATTTTGGCACAGAATCTACCTTTTATCTGTCTGTGTGCATTTTTCTTTTACCTCTTTGAAAGTATATGAATTAGAGTGGCTATCATTGGCTCAATTTTTTCTCACATAATTACAATTGTTTTCTAGAAGCAATTTACAACATTAATAATAGTACATTAGTTTTCATGTCTTCCCACAATCTCTCCAATAATAATAATTTCCAACATTTATCCTCTGAGCTGTTTCCTGAAACCTTTAGATGTAGCAGAATTCAGTGTTTAGAGACAGCCTCAGAGTCGGAGAGAATGGAGTTCAAATACTGATATTGGCACATATTAGCTATGAGCTCAAGGGCCACTTAACCTCTCAGGGACCCATGAAACATGTTGCAAAGAAGGTGCCAATTTAGAAGAAATTCTTCATCCAGAGCTCTTTGTACCAACAAAATAAGAACTCTGTTTAAAAAAAATCAAAAATCAAAACCTCAGTGTGGTTTTAATTGGCTGTACAGTCATTATTAATAGTATGGAACATTTTTTCATGGTTCTTGACCATTTTCTCTCTTGAAAAACTTAATTCATAGTCTTTGATCAGGGAATAATCACAATTGCATATGTTTATGTCAATCCCCATATATTTTGGATACTAGAGATATATAAAGCAAATGTTTATTCCAAAATGAATCTTCTTATAGCTGTACAGATTTTGCTCTTTCATTTTAAATAATTTAAACCATCTAGATTGTCTTTAATGACTATGCCTATCCTTTGTTTGATTAAGATTTTTCCTCTAACCATATTTGTAAAATTAACAACCTTCTATTTTTTAAAAAATGATATGACTATAAAGTGGGAAAACATTTTTACATTCAAAGGTTCTGATAAAGGCCTCATTTCTAAAAATATAGAGAACTGACTCAAATTTATATGAATTCAATCCATTCTCCAAATAATTAATGGTCAAAGGATATAAATAATTTTCAGATGAAGAAATTAAAACCATTTCTAGTCATATGAAAAAGTGCTCTATCATTATTGATCAGAGAAATGCAAATTAATACAACTCTGAGATCCCACTACACACCTCTCAGATTGGCTAAGATGACAGGAAAAGATAATGATGGATGTTGGAGGGGATGTGGGAAAACTGGGACACTGATACATTGTTGGTGGAATTGTGAATGGATCCAACCATTCTAGAGAACGATTTGGAACTATGCTCAAAAAGTTATCACACTGTGCATACCCTTTTATTCAGCAGTGTTTTTACTGGGCTTATACCCCAAAGAGATACTAAAGGAGGGAAAGGGACCCACATGTGCAATAATGTTTGTGGCAGCCCTTTTTTGTAGTGGCTAGAAACTGGAAAATGAATGGATGCCCATTAACTGGAGAATGGCTGAACAAATTGTGTTATATGAATGTTATGGAATATTATTGTTCTGTAAGAAATGACCAGCAGGATGATTTCAGAGATGCCTGGGGAGAACTACATGAATTGATGCTAAGTGAAATGAGCAGAACCAGGACATCATTATACACGGCAACAAGAAGACTATATGAGGATCAATTCTGATAGACATGGCTCTCTTCAACAATGAGAGGATTCAAACCATTTCCAATTGTTCAGTGATGAAGAGAGCCATTTTTACCCAGAGAGAGATCTGTGGGAACTGAGTGTGGTTCACAACATAGCATTTTCACTCTTTTTGTTGTTGTTTGCTTGCATTTTGTTTTCTTTCTAATTTTTTCCCTTTTTGATTGGATTTTTCTTGTGCAGCAAGATAACTGTATAAATATGTATGCATATATCGGATTTGGCATACATTTTACCATTTTAAACATATATTGGATTACTTGCCATCTAGGGGATGCATGGTTGAGAAAGAGGGAAAAATCAAAACACAAGGTTTTGCAAGAGTTAATGTTGAAAAATTATCCATGCATATGTTTTGAAAATTAAAAAGCTTTAATAAAAAAATAAAAATAATGACTTTTTGTATTTTGGTGGCATATCCATTTGGAAAATTTTGTGATTTATGATATAAACTGCTTCCCAGTTTTCCCAGTAGTTCTTATTGAATGGTTCTCCATGAGTAAATGTTCTTTGGTTTATTGAATTATAGGGTACTATGTTTCAACTGTTTCTGAATTATGCTTATCTAGTTCTACCAATATATTTTAATTTTAAACCAGCATCAAATAATTTTGATGGTTACAAATTTGTTGTATAGATTATGAGTTCTAGCGATGCTTCCTCCTTCCCCCATTCCAACTTTTCCCATTATTTCCCCTGACATTTTAGATCTTTTGTTTCTGCAGTTGAATTTAGTTTTTATTTGGACAAATTCCTCTAAAGTAAACCAATGGCAGTTTGATCGATATGGCATTAAACATGTAAATGAATTTAGGCAGTATTATTTTTATTAAATTGCAGTCCTCCTTCATTAATAATTAATGTCTCAAATATTTAAGTATATAGTTTTAAAAAGAATGATTTTCAGTTTTTGTGTATTTTATTAAGTTAACATCAAAGTGGGATTTATTTATTCTGAATGGTATTTCTTTTTTTATCTTTTACTGAATTACCTACAAAATGACTGATGATTTCTGTGAATTTATTTTGTATATTGCTTATTTAATATTTTATTTTTACTAGCTGTCTTTTCCTGGATAATATACTTAACTCAGCTTGCCTCAGTTTCTCATCTATAAAATGAACTAGAGAAGGAAATGGCAAATCACTAGCATCTTTGCCAAAAAAATCTCAAATGGGGTCATAAAAAATGAGACAGATCTGAAATAACTGAACACCACCACCAAGAAAAGCTTTAACTAAATCTATTGTTTCAGTTAATAATTTTTTTTTGAATTTATGGGTTTTTCTATATAAACTATCTTTTTGGCCACAGGGACAGTAACACCCACCTCCTTGGCTATGTTTATGACAATTTCTAATTTAATATAGCTAGCATCAGTAATACTAAATCAAATGATAGTGATGAAACTGCTTTACCCCTGATTTTTTAAAGAAAGTTTCTATAATATTCCTTAAAACTAAGGAATATTTAGCAAAAGCAAAAACTATTTGCTCATATTTAGGAAAAATTCTTGTATCTATATGTTAATTCTTTTTTTTAAAAAATGAACTGCTATATTTTGTCAATGGCTTATTTATGCATTTTTGACATTAGCATCAAAATTGTTATTAATTCTATTATTAGTGTGATTTCATAGTATCTGTAGCTTTATTAATATTGGAAACATCCTTTCATTCCTACCATAAATCTAACATATTCATGGTAAATGATTCTTGGAAAATGTTATTGCAGCTTCCTTCCTATCTCATATTTCTGCATCAGTATTCATTAATGGAAACATCCTGGTAAAGTGGCAAAAGATGAAACCAGATGATCTTGCTTCAAACCCCACGATTGTTACTTGGGTGTCTTTAAAAGTGTCACTTAAGCTCTCATTAAAGTAAGGGGCTTTGCCTCTAAAGGACCTTCCAGCTCTATGATCATGTGATTTCAGAATCCTATATGGCCTGTAATCTCCTGTCTCCCTAGCTTAAGTAACAGGATTTTTGTTTCATAAAAGAAATTTTTTTCCCATTGAAGTCTATTGCTGACTCAGTTTCTCAGTTTGAGATAAGGTTCCTTGGCTTCTTTATTGCTATGTTATCAGAGTATTTTGTATTTTTATAAGTATCTAACTTGTTTGCATTTTTAGGTTTTTTGGCTTATAATTCGTTTCTAATACTTTCTTATTATAGCTTTAATTTTCCATGTTATTAATTTGCCCTTCAAATTTTTATTTTGTTTTCCTCTCCTCTTTTTATCCAAATTATTTGTTTTGTCTATTTTAATTGATGCATTTTCATAATTAACTCAGTTGATCACTTCAATCGTGATTTTAAGATTATACTTAAATTTTCTTCTCTTTTCAAAATCACTATTTTGTGCTAATTTGGGGTTTACTAAACTGTTGATTTTCTAGATTTTCTTCTTGTACACTAATTGTTGATATGAGTGTTTCAAAATATAAAATTTCCCCATAAGATTATTTTAGTTTCCTCCCATAAATATGATTAAGTTTTTTTATGACTACTATTATACTTGTTAGATAGATTAACTCTGAATCCTTTGTTCATAATTGCTTTATCTGATTAATAATGTTATTGTGATGTGATCTAAAAATATATCTTTAATAATGATAGTTGTGTATTTGTTTATAAAATTTTTATGTCCTATCATATGGTCAATTTTTGTAATGGTGTCATACAATGCTGAAAAATAAGCATACTTCTTTTAATTTCCATTCTGCAATCACCAAAGATCTTACTTTTTCTCAGTTTCTTTTGAGATCCTCAACTTTTATTTTTTTGCTTATTTCATATTAATTTAAAGAACAACCATAAACCCACAATTATTAATATGCCAGACCTTTCCAAAGTTTCCTTAGCTTTTCTATTGAGTGCTTAAAAAGCTTTATCTTTCAAAGTTCTTATATTTAACATTAATAGTGTTCTATTATCTATGGTGTCTTTTATATTTATGGTATAATGTAGTTTCCTTGTTTATTTCTCTTATCCATGTTGATTTTTACTATTGCATTATCTCAGATCAGGATTGCCATTCCTACTTTCATGTATTCAACTGAGAGACATTAAATTCTACTCTACCCCCTCAAAATAACTCTGGACAATTTAACATACTTTTTATGAAAAAAATTGGGGAGACTTTTGTTTTCTCATTCATTCTTCCTCCATTTTATGGATAAGTTTATGTCATTCTAAATCACTAGTGTGTTTGTTTTTTTATTTTAACTTTTTGTTTTCCTACCAACTTATGAGGAGAGAAAATGTAGTGAAAAGAAGTTAATACTGTATTTAAATTTCTTGAAACAATCTGAATTTTCTCCTCTCCTTTTATTGTCTCAGTCCAGACTTAAATCACTTGGTTTTGTACTTTTTCTTTTTAAAACAATGTACCACAATTATAGTTTCCTTTGCCTGTGGATATCTCCTTTTTCATTTTCCCTCTCTCCCCACCTTCAAACTCTCTTCAGCCATGTATATTTAACTTATTTTGTTTTAAATCTTATCTTGCTAGACTTAGATAAAAATGAATTTTTATCAGAGGTACATTAATTACACTATACCTCCTTGTTTCAACAATATTCTGTGACACATCAATTATGAGAAATAATTAAAAGAAATTTTTTAAATCCCCATTTCTTTAGCCTCTCCTTACTCCTTTTATCTCTACATTCCCCCCTCCACCCCTATTGAACCCATGATTTTGGCTACAGTTCCTTGGCATAGATCTCTTCCTATTTGCTTTAAGTAATTTTTTTTTTCTTTTATCTCTAGATTCTGGAGCTTGGCAAGCACATTTATAGATATTTAAGTATGGGGTTCCTCTTGGGTAGAAAGTAGTAAATTCTATCATTACTTTTTCCTATAGTTCCAATTCTTCTGATTATTCTTTTATATTTTCTTGAAATACTAAGGATATTTTTTTTTTGCATGCGATTATGCTTTTCTGGGAATCCAGTGATCTTTAAATTATTTTTCCTGACCATGTATCCAAGTTTTTGATAATGGACATCACATACATTTGGGATTTTGGGGGGCTGAATCAAAGCCTGTGGAAAATTGTGTAACAATTTTATTTTATTTATTAATTTATTCATTCATTTATTTTTTGCTGAGGCAATTGGGATTAAGTGACCTGCCTAGCTTCACACAACTAGGAAGTGTTTGAGGCCAGATTTGAACTCAGATCCTCCTGAATTCAAGGCTGGTGCTCTATCCACTGCACCACCTCGCTGCCCCTATGTAACAATTTTAATGATGCCTACCTGTCCCCCATCACAAAAGCCCACATTCTTGCTTCTAAGTGAAAGGCGATGTGGTATATTGGATAGAAGCTGGGCTGACTCAGGAAGACCCAGGCATAAGGCCTACATATGAACTATCTCACTTAATTTCTCTGTGTTCCAGGTCATTCTCTAAACTAAAAGTTGCAGGAGCTCTCTACACTGATCAAATGACAGTTATTTAAAGACACACACACACACACACACACACACACACACACACACACACACATTCTTGATGCTATATGGCTACAAGGGTTGCTAGGAGGTGCTGAGGATAGACTGCTGGTTCTGATCTCAAACCTAACCTCAGACTCTTAGTAGTTATCTGAACTGGAAAAGTCATTTAACTCTGTTTGCTTCTATTTCCTAACTTGTAAAATGAGCTGGAGAAAAAAAGGGCAAACCACATTCTAGGATCTTCACTAAGAAAACTCTAAATGAAGTCACAAAGAGTAAAAGACAGATGAAACAACTAAGCAACAAATATGGCTACATTCATAAACTGAATTCTATCAGAAGAATCATGATTGAAGGAGACCCAAAAGGCAATGGAAAAAGACATGGTAGGTGTAAATAAAGCAATGGTATTTAACTAAAGTTGATCTTCTGAGCTAGTTCCAAAATAAACCTGTTGGTACATCTTATAGACATAAGATACCAGATACATGAATTACCTAGCTCAAATAGTTCTTAATAAATCTTTGTTGAATGAATTTTATTTTGTTAAAATTATTGCCACATTAGTGTTTCTAGTAAATTAAGATGTAGAAATTAAGACAATTTATTCATTTTTTTCTTGAGAAAATTTCCCATAAATTACATAGAAAAGTAATGGTGGAAAGTGAGGAGGGGGAATTGAATTATTATAAGATGGGAGAGTCAAAGAAAATCTGACTTTTTTGGTAATTCACATCAGAACATGCATATTTTAGGAACTTAAAAAGAGTCAAATCTAAAAATCACACTAGGTGCTATGTTCTGAAAGGAAAGAAAAACAGTAATATACCATTTCAAGGGTTATAAGTCCCTATAAGCACTGCCCATCCCATTCTGGATTCATGTTTGGAATCACAATTGTCATTTTAAAATTTGTCTGCTAGATACATGACTGACATATTGGAAGGCACCTTCTATCTTTGGGCCAAGTGCCCAATATTCTAGATTTTGGCTCACCACTTTTTAGCATTCTAAAAGTGTTGAAATGACATACTTCCATATTATCTTGTGCTGTAACACTTGGACAGTCACATGAAATGACACATGAAAAAATTTCAGTACTATTTTTAAGTATACAACTGCATTTTTTCCTCTTAAGAGTATCCAGTTAAGTTTCTACAACTAATTCTCTGAAAATCTATAGATTATAAGAACAATTCTCTCATTGAGAAGGTGTCAAGGTCTCAAAAGAGGAAATATAAACTTTGGACAATTATATGAGACAACGTTCCAAATCACCATTGGTAAGAAAAATGCAAGTTAAAACAATTCTGAGGTTTCACCTCATACTTCTAAAACTGGCAAAGAAGATAAAAAAATTAGAAAAATCAGTGTTGGAGTAGTTACAGAAATATGAACACAATAACATACTATTGATAGAGATGTAACCTGGTTAAATAATTCTTGAAAACAATTTAGAGTTACGCTAGAAAAGTGACTAAAATGTCCATAGTGTTTGCCAAGGAAATCCAACCAGCAGACTTAAATCTCAAGGAGGTTAAAAGACAGAAATAAAGATTCCCAAAGCACCAATATATTCATAGCAGCACTTTTTGTGGCAGTAAAGAAACAAAAATAAAGTAGATGCTTATCCCTTAGGAAATGATTAAAATAGTAATGTATTTAAAAAGTAATGTATTAATGTAACATTATTCTTTCTTCATCATAAAAAACAATGAATATGAAGAATTTTTAAAAATATATAGAAAGACATATTAGTTGACATAGAGTTAAGTAAGAAGAATCAGGAAATAAATACATATACAATACCTACAACAAAATAAATAGAAAAGGATCACACCCTGCTCAAAGAAAAGAAAAGAGGGGAAAAAAGCAAAGAAAAAAAACTGAACTAACTGATGTTAGTTTTGTTTCTTTTTCTCTTTGTTATAAGCTCACTGGGGAAGAAGGAAGAGAAGAACATAATCAAAAAAGAAAATAATGTAAAAATAAAAAGGCACCAGGAAAAATTATTTTTTAATTCTTTTTTTTAACTATTGGATACCAAATTAGAGTAAATGTTTTTGTGCTTACAAACTACAGTCCTAGTTCTAAGACTAGTGATTTCAATGTCTTGTTTACTACAGTGCTTTAAATTATAAACATTTGGAAAATATACTGAACATACATTTTGTCTCAGCAGACCTTTCCAAGTCTGTGAAACACTAAACTATAGTATTTCTTTTACAATATGCTAACAAACACTAGGTACCCCACAGATACAGAGTCTTAAAAAAAAAAAAAAAAAAGAACACCTATTTGTGACTTATATCCTCTTTTGAAAAGCTTTTCAAATCACTTATTTTTTTTTGAGAGACTTAGTGGCCCATTCTTTACTCAAAATGGAAAATATGTTGAGTTTAATTGTTAAAAGTATACAGAATAAAGTAAGTTACCTTCTACAAATGCTTATGGCTTCAATGGACACATCCTCCCTTTCCATTACTAATTAGTACATTGTTTTCAGCCAATGTACTTTATGGAGAGGCTTGTTTAGCTTTTTCTTGGAAAAAAAAGTTATTGTGTCAAAACAAAATATATCAGTGAATTTCAAAAATAGATAAAACAAAAAGGCTTATGACAAGTGTGCTATCATGAGACATTTTCAGAGGCATTTTCTAAAATTCAATCATATCAGTATTTGGATGCTTAATTCTGATGGCATACAATTTGATGTACCCCTTTCTAAAATACAAATAACAAAAAGAACTCACATTTTGACCTAAGAAGCAAAAAACACTAAAAAGTGCAATCCTTGTGTTTTGTCTAGGTTTGTATGAGGTTGAGTTTCATTTGTGGCATAAGATCATTAGTGTTTTTTCCCTATTATTGTGAGAGAACTAGAAGCTTTGGAATGATCATTCATCAACAAGAAATGGAATATACCTCAAAAGGAGGAATTTATACTACAGGAGAATAAGAATTTGATTTGAAATTTATATAGACTCAGAAGCTTTGATAACATCTGTTTTGATATAGAGATTTATAGATATATAGATATATCCATATATATATATGTGTGTACACATATACACACATGCATACATGTGAATACATCTGTATTTCTCTCTAGGTATATGTGTGTATATATCTCTATTCATGTGTATGTGTGTATACATACACACATATAATATACATGAATATACATATATCTATCTATACATATGTATATACATATACATACATCTAATCTATCTATATACACATATATGTATAGATAGATTAGATGTATGTATATTCATTCATAGTATTTCCAGAATTTTATTCCATTTGGGGCTTGATTTTACCATCATCTTAGCCTTTTTTTTTTAAACTCAAGTCAATAATTTCATTTGGTCTTTTTTTATATTTTTAATGGATAAATTTGTCCCTATATCCTAATTGTAGATTTTCATGCTACAAAGTACTCTATTTGTACTTAATATTAATTAAAATCATTAACAACTCATTGTGTGGAATGTACAATATTCCTGATAGAAATTAGCAATTTAAATTCATTGAATGAGTCTAGGGCACAATGCCGAAAAGGCAGAAATATCAAAGCTTTATATTGCTGTAAAGAGACAAATATTAAAATAATGAATATACTCTTTATTCTTAACAAAATATATAGTCTTTGACAAGCACTTGTTACACAGATGCATTATTGTTTTAATATTTTCCTATTAGTCTGTGACAAACCATGAAATTCAATATTGCTCACCATGACCAATCCATGAAATTTTCCAACTTTGTTCCTGATTTTCACAGAGCCTTACTCTTAGATGAAATGATCCACTGGATAGTTAGCAGGGCAATTTTTTTATCTCTGGTAATTTGGTTTAGTTTCCTAAGATATGAGTCTCATACCCTGGGATTTTCATGATTATGAAATTATAAAATCTAAAGCCCAAGGCATTTATTTCACTATTTCTTGCCCCTTCCTGAGTTTTCCATTTCTAAAATTAGTCCTCAACCTAAGGCTGTCAGAGAATAATCTGTATGCAGCCAATTTGTTAAAAGCCAAAGAGTGGGTGAAAATTATAGGGAAATTGAAAGAAAGATTGTTAATTACTTTTGGAATTTTGAACACAAAAAAGTCTTGAATTGAAGATCCTCTGAAAATAATCATTTTTACTTCATCCTAGCTAGTGAGTTAAAGAAAAGAGATATTAGTAGGCCTCATTTAACCAAAGTAATGGCAATGCTACGAAAATTTCTTTATAATCATAAATTAAATATAGTTAGATGAAATTACTATTTGGTTCAAGGAAAATGGGGGTAGGCAATGGAGATAGGAACTAGAGTTTAACTAAAATTCTGTTTTGAAGTTTTTCTGTGTCAAATAATATTCTACCACAAATATCATTACAATGACATACCAACTGTACCAGTAGCTCAGTACTTTAATTTATAACATCAATAGCTACCTTTGAGAACATCTTAAAATTAATCAAAACAATCAAAATTCCATAGTATTTCACAATTTTTGAAGCTTCAAAATTCTCATGAATCTGAAATCATCTTCATGCTAACAAGAGATGTCTCTATAGCACTCTAATAAAAGTACATCACATATTTTCATAATTGAGGCAATAATTACATTATATTTCACATGCGTAGAGATTTTAGTTTTCAAAATGCTTTCCTCACATGAGATTTTTATTTAGTCCATATGATACCTCTGTGAGGTAGAAAAGGCAGGTATTATCTTCGTAACATGAAGTTTAGTGATTATCTAAAATCATAGGACAAAGTTTTAGTGATTAAGAACTAATAATTCATTATTATGACTCATAATTCTGTGTGCTTTTTGTTTCTTTTTGCTAAAAATGAAAACTACATTGAGTGACAGTGGACTGGACTCTGAATCTGGAAAATATGAAGTTCAAATCCCACCTCAAACATTTCCTCATCTATAAAATGAAGCAGCTGGACTTAATGGCCTCTGAGGCTCCATCCACTTCTCTAAATCTGTAAGCTATGAAGAACAATTACTTGTATAAATCATGCAATCCCCAAATAATAAACAATATACTTACTTATATAATTCTGTTAATGGTGATGTCAAAATGATCATTGTTGTAAATAGATTATTACAGTGGGTATGAATTTTCAAGATCTTTTCATTTATACATTCACAGGGATTCAAAAGTTCTTGTACTGATCTACAAATTGACCAGAGCATTTCTTCGATGCATATTAAAATTGCAGTAACATCAAACCTACAGAAATCAAAGAGATAATTACATTAAAATAATCTTGGGTCTGGATATTTGCAGTATTATCCTGTAAATAGAAGATTTGGCATGATCAATAATAAATGGGGAAAAAAAGATTAAATGATGCAACTAGTTTCTTTCCTCTTATGTGGGGCAGTAATAACATTTTTGTTAGCAAAAATGAGACCATCACATTTCAGAAGTGTAACTCTATTTGAACTGCATGGCATGTTTCATTTGCATTATCAATGAAGAAAACAAAATATAGTTTTTTAAAAAAAGGAAAACTACTTGAGACTGAGTTAGTAGCCAGGTAGGTAGCCAAAGGCAGCCAAAATTTCCTTTTGTTACCTGAAAACATGTGAACAGATGTTAAAAGATAATCTTGCCCACTATCAAAATATAGAAAAAGAAAAACACAGGACCCAGTACCAAACTATCATAGCAACTAGGAAATAGGCAGAAGGAATGATATCAAACTGGGAAAACTTGAATTTTGAGAATTTTAAAAATCTAATTGTATTGATTACAAAAATGAAATATGTAACAATATGCTTATAGTATTTGCTAATCTCTTTTTTTTTGTCTTTCTGTTTTTTATTTTAGCTACAGATTCATAAATGTAGCATTATCTCAATGTGCTCCATTTAAATTTATTTTTGTATGTAAATGAATCTTATGTAACTCATTTAACTTTTTAAACTTTAATTTGCTGTTTGTTAAATTTCTATAGATAAGAGTTAAAAAGTAAAAAAGGAAGATGAAGTAGAAATGAGAGAATAGAAGGAAAGAGAACTCAGGAACTATTTGGTCAATTCAGGTATCCTGAGAAATCTTGTCTTTTGGCTTTAATTTAAATTGATACTAAGTCTTTGGTCATTATGTGACAAAATAAGTATTTACAAAAAGTCAAATAGATTATACAGACCATAATAAGACCATCAATACTAACTACCTTTGAGTAGATCCAAATGTTGTTTGTATATAGGTTTTGCTAAATAAATTATAGATGATTAAAATAGGAATATAAAGTAATACATAATTTAAATTTTAGCATAGTGTCTTACATAACTTCATGTTTGATACTAACTTCATGTTGTTTAACTAAATTGGATTAGATAATTGTCTAAGGCATGTGTCCCATCCACCAAGTGTAGCTTGAGTTAACTCTTAAAAGTGCAAAACATTAGATTAAATTACAAAATTCAGTTTAGGGAAGGGAAGTCTCTGGCTTTGAATACAATATTTATACTACCAGCAGAAATCAGTCACCTGAATAGTACAATTAAGCAATTAAATACATTTCATATTTCATGTGAATGTGCTTTTATTGCATATGTTGAGTTAATTACTATAAATCTTACAGTCAGAAGTGATTTATTACTAAGTCACCTTAATGAAAGAAAATAGTTTGTGCCTTCAAATGAAGTTTCTTCAGCAGACAATATTTTTAAATTCAAATTTAAAACAGCTTGTACAAAATAATTGTGTTTGCGAAACACTGACGTCAGGCCTAGATACCCTGAAAATTGCAATGTATTTTGGAAGACAGTGATCAAGAAATGTTTCTTCCTGTCTAGAAAAAAAAAGCTCCTTAATATTTAAAGAAGACTACAGGTATCTCAAAAGATACTTAAATTGTGTGCATGCAAAAGATGTGAATTATATGAAAATAGTATTTTAAAAATAGATCACTTTATGTAGCACTGTAACTAGTAACACTAATTAACTTATGAAATTCAATTATAAAACTCCTTAATTATTACTAATTCACCTCAAAGTTAATGTCCTTGGTTTAATACATATTTACTGTTGCCCCTAATCTTCCTTGAAGTTACATTGTGTTGAAGTAGTAGTCCTCATTAATATAAAATAAGAACAAAGAAACAGAAGAAAGAAATTTTAAAGGGACAGAAAAAGACAAGAGATAAAGGAAGGCAAGGAAAGAAAGTTAGGAACTTTGAATGAGCTAAGGATCACCATTTTTTAAAAAGGAATTTCCTTAATTTAGTTATACAACTGTACTTTAACGTTCTAGAAACAAAGTGATTAGAAATGTTTCATATTGAAGAGATTTATCTGTTACCTTTTTAAGAGTCATAAATATTTTAAATAGGAATAGTTTTTGTTAGATGAGTCAGAACTAAATTATGACTAACATAAAATTAAGAAAAACCGTTTATTTAAAACAAAATATGTAGAAATCACATTTCATTTACCTTATCTGTGGAGTTCTCTTATAACTGGGATGGGCCTGAGAATATCTGGAGGCCAGCAGATCCAAAGATTTCTCCAACACGTCTATGAGAATCTCTTGGGCTAACTTGGGGGGTAGAGCAGCCCACAGATCATGATGGAGAGCGCAGCAGAAATAATGCCACATCTGGATAGAGAATGAGCATCTTTCCCCCTGGCAAAACCATTACACATTAAACAATAGAATCACATCTTCCAAAATGTCAACTCGGTTCCTGTGAATCTTATTAGTTCAGGCTGAAAGGAAATAGCTGAAGAGTTCGAGACACTAGAAGACCAAAAAAGATTCTTGACAAGATGTAAAACATCTTTATTGACAAAGAAACACATGTTCTTTTTCAATTACAAAACCAACTATTCTCCCACAAAGCCAAACCACAAATATTTAACCCACCATATCCTTAATTAACCTACTCCTGACCTATTGTTTAAAATTTACTTTAAAACTATCGCTTTGTAGTTGCTATACTAGTTATGCTAACTTAAGATAGTGGCTATGTCTTCTAAAAACATGATTCAAATTATTTAAATTACTTAAATATGTATATTTCTCTACAACTATTATCATTACTGACAGAATTTTATGAATGTTTCAAATTGCCCAATTATGATGAAAGGGCAAGAGTAAAAATAATCTTGCAACTACATTCTTACAGCTATGAAAGTAACCAAGGGGGTTGGGAAATTTTTGAAGATTACATTAAGCTATTTCACCTATGACATTTTAATAATATCAGAAAAAGACACTAAAATTGTATAATTTATAAGACTTCAGGCAGATATTTTATTTTTATTACTTAGCATTTTAACAGTCTTTTATATTTTCAGCAGTTAAATTCTCTTTCTTCTCCTCCACCTCTGCAAATCTCTTCTCTGTACAAAGCCTCTCCTGACTGCAAAAGGAACCTTGCAAGTAGCAATGGCAGATGGGAAAAAGGCAGAAATAAGAATATGGTTCAAAATATCTTTTAATTAGTTATCAGTCTCAGAGGATAAACTGACATTTTTGTCAAAGCAGGTAACAAGATTATTTGATATATTTCTATATTATATGATAAAATAATATGAAATATGATGTTTCTGTATTATCTGGTAGAAAAAATTTCCTTCAGATGGCATCCCGTGCATGTAAAAATACTATCAAAATAAGAAGACATTACATTTTCTCTAGATTTGAATGTCTGTTTCAGTCATGAATTGTGATTCTTCAAAGAAGCATCTGTTACCCTCAAAGTTTATAGTCTCATAAGTAGAAACATTTAATGTCACTTTACAGATATTAACTTTTAATTACTAAAATAATTTGTATTCAACAGAATAATGGTTTGTATTGATCTTGTGAATTTTGGGGGGAAAGATACATTGTTATTGCTATAGGAAGAATCTTTGCCTCCAATTTCACTTTAAGAGAAGTTCAAACTAGAACCAGAACTTTAAATCTCTACTTTCTAAGTTGATGAGAACATTAGGCCTATAATTGGATAAAGGTATAAGTTTACAAGCTTAGGCTGAGGAAGGCTCATGACAGTGCCTCGTATTTTCTGTTGTATCTAATAATAAATCAGCATGTTTTTAAAAATACAAACTAAATACAAAGAACTCTGGAAAAGATGAAAGAAAAAAAGCAAGACTAGAATAGTGAGGAAAATACTAACTACAATTACATGAGTAAAGGTACATGAGAATGAATGAACAAAGAATTCTGATGGGAGACTTTGAGAGAATAACTAAGAATATCATGATACTTTATGCAGTGCAACTAATTTAAATGCAAATAGTTACTAAGCAAATTTAATTATATATTCAATGTTAAGTTTTTGACAAAAATATTTTAAACAATCTGAATTTTTAAAAAGAGTTTTGCATTTGATTGTTTCATATTTGAGGGAGGGGGGCTATTTTGTTGCAATTGGGAGGATGCAACATTGCCATGAAATAGAAATTAGTGACAATTTGATATGACCAATATCACCATTCTTGAAGCAAAACATTCATGCTTGCAATACCTTGGCTCTTGTGACCTTTTTAGTCCTCAAAAATATGGAAATTCAACTTTATTAATATTTGTACTATAAAAATATCCTCTCGTGTTCTATATTTCTTAAGAGTATTTTGAATATTTACAAATTGAATTATGTCACATGATGTAGAAGTTTTGTATATTTATAGATATATGCATATGAAAATATGCATAAGTCATCATTATGTTCCAATGGATATGTGTGCCTTATAGACCTCCTCACAGCTGAACTACATTAGAAAAAGAAAAGGAATCAAGTGTTTGTTTTTTATGATCCACCACATTCTTATTGCTTATACTTGTATAAAATACTTTCTTTTTACTTCAAATGATCCTAAACTGGCAATCTTTCTAACAAGGCTTTTCAAAATGTATACTGTTACAGCAGAAGCAACAGTGTTTTCATTAAAGACAAAATATGATGCATTCATTTTTTCTGACCTGTTTCTTTATTTGTTGTAATTTCAAAACTATTCTACTGGTAAACATCTGTTATTTTTGCAGACTCAGTATAATGTGAGCAGATGTGAGCTTTTATTTAGATTATATATCAGGAAACAAGCAGCTGGGCTTTATTACATAAGCCACTCAGTATTATCTTTGAACAGACAATTTGTTATTCTTTGACTATTGGAAAACATAAGTTCCCCAAATTTGCGGCAGATGTGAACCATGGTAAAAGCTTGATTTTAAAATGTATTCTGAATACAACCAGCACTTAATCAGTGAGATACTGAACCTTTAGGTTTTCACACCCTGACAGTTTTTTGAGGAAAAACTGTTTTATGGAAGTAATATAGTTAGGGTACAACTGATATCACAAAATCATGAGTGCATATTGCTATTGTATTACAAATTAATTTATTGTCCCAGTCCTGTTCTCTCTATATGGTAGTCTGTTCCCTGAGATCATTATCATGCCTCCAATCATGAGGGTGCTAGCTCCTTTTCTTTCAAGTCAACCCTACTAGAATATTTTACTACTTCTGTTTTACAAATCAATTGGAATAAAAGGAAAGGGGGAAGTTAGTAAAAAAAAAAAAAAATCATGTCAGATACTCCAGATGTCAAAACATTTAAAACCCAACACTATTTTTAGAAGGTTTGTATTTTCGGTGTATAGAAAAGCAGGATCACTTTATTTTTCAGGGCATAAATAACGATGCACTAGCTCTGCAATTAAATTGTAACTACTGACCATGTAAGTATATGGAAGCTACTGTACCATGTAATCACAGAGTAACTATCTTGTTATTTCTGTCTTCTAAACTAGAGTCTATATCATAAGATCTAAAAGCTGCATGTTACATGGTAATTTGTTTTTTTAACTACTTGGTAGCTTCAATAATAGGGCCTGAAGATCCACTTATTGTTTATGTCATTCTATGAAGCTATTCTCTGCACCAAATTACATTTAAGGAAACATTTAGAACTGACCAATTAAATAGTGGTAGAATACATATATATAGCCATTGAAAACATTATATAGGATGAATAATTTCTGCTTTGACATATCCTCAGTTAGAAAAATATAATATGAACATTTCAAGCTTTCAGTTCACCTGAAACCAAATTGGGGAATTTGTGATATTGCTAAGACAGAAAAAGTCCCTATGTCTGCATTCTTATCTCCAGCTACAGCTATATGATGGTACTATGCCTTTCCCTTCCTTACTAGTCCTCACTAATGCTATTTTTTTATAATGTGTAGGGCAAAAGTAGAATTGAGGTGGTTGCTAAAACTATTGAAAAAGGGCCACTGAAGAAAAAAGAAAATGACTCAGAATAAATAGATTCTTTCTAATGTTTCTAATCTGTTTTTCCATTTCTTTAAAGGCAAGTTTTTTTGTGATAACAATTATCTTACAGAAAAATTATGTATAACAACAACAACAACAATAACATATTTCTATAGAACTTAAAAGTTTCAAAAAGTATTTTATATACATTATCTCATTTTATCATGTCAATTTCCACTGGAATTAAGGTGTCAAAATTACTAACTAGGTTGGGTAGACATCATCTAATGTGCTTGAAATTCTTAGGATAACTGACAAAAGCAGAGACCAGGATTTTTAATCTGAAGGAAAGGGTTAAATAAAAAAAATGGTAATCAAGGTATACATAACGGAGGAATTTTTTTTTTAAATCTTAGATTGAGTATAAATCTTACACACAGATTTGAAATCAACTTCAAGGAATTTCAAATAATATAGTCCATGTATGTAATCAATGAGATTTAAAGGGGAAAAAATAATGAAATCCTGATGATGAATAATTTTAATTAGCCACAGGTATTACTATCCTGGGAATCATTAGGGTTTAATTTCAAGATGAATTTTGGAATTTAAGACATAAAACAAATGAAGGCAAATCAAGATTGATCAAAAAGGTCTTCTATCTAATGCATAATAATTCATGAAAAAGGAATAAGAAAAATATAAAATACTTAATAAATCATGCTTATCAAAAATTTTTGATACATCATGGCTGTTGTCCTCCCTCCAATGATAGAAATTATAACCTATACATACATCTCCCCATTCTGTTTGATTTATGTTCATAGCTTCCTATAAATTAACCACATAAAGCTGATTAATTTGTAAGGGTCATCCTCTAATTTTTTTGCTATAGTATGGATCTCAGAGAAGCAAAATAGATTTTCTATCAGTTAACAGCCAGTTTTTCTGATAATATATCAATCTACTGAAAGTTTTTATATAGCTTTTTCTTATATAAGTTGGTTGGTAATGTGTTATCTACTCCCAACAATCCTAAACCACTCCATGGCCCCTTGGGTGACCTTCCACTTTAATTCTTCAGGAATCTTCATGTACTCAAATCATAGATCTAGAGCTATAAGGGATTTTGGAAAGTATATATTCCAATTCTCATTTTACATATAAGAAAATTGAGGATGGGGAAGTGTACACAATGTCACAAAGATTTCAAAAATCGAGGAGGAAACTAAGCTTGTCTCAAACTAGAGTAAAGGGGCTCTTTCAACTATATCCCAATGTTTCCAAAAAAATAACACAGAAGCATACTTAGATGGATTTTTGTTCTCATATGCCTGCCCATCCTATATGATTTTTGCCCATGTTCCAACAAGGAAACTTCACTTCACATTCTAAAGCTTCCCTTGTTTTTCCTAGACATTACAAGACACCAGATGGACTTGAATGATTATTTTCACTAACTCTTGTCATGTGACCAATCTTTATTATTTTTCAATCACATTTTTTAAAATACAATCTTTATGTACAACTCATCTCTAGCACTCCTCACTCATTTTGTGTTATAGACTGCTAGAAATATCTTCATTTGGCTTCTGGATGCTAATTAAATTTCAATACTTTGGGGATTACATTGTTTCATAATTTTCAACAACATAAGTTGAATATTCGCATTAAAAATATGGACCTTCTTGTCAAGGGGAAGTTTGGAAAGATTCAAGGAATTCCGTAATCTGCAGACAATCTAGCCCACTCTCCTCCCCGTTTATGCCCAATTTATTGTCTAGTAGCAATTTGTAATACATGCACACACACATATACATATTTGCATATATGTATATATGGTAGAGATATGTATGTATCTCTATCTCCATACTGCCCATATAATTGTGTATCATAAGTTAGGCAATAAGTACTTTGAATGGTTGAGTGACATAACTGGAAAAAATGAGCTCATCTAGGAGACTCTGAAATTTTCTAGGGATCGAATCAGCCCAATAATATGTGCAAAAAGAAAGATCTGGAGAATCTCATCATCTAAAAGGAATTCTTCTTCAGCTTAGACTGTGCAATGGATTTTCTCCATAGCAATGGCAAACACGACTACTAATCATACTTCTTCCCATTTTATAACTCAATAGATATTAGTGATCAGAGGGTTATTTAAGAAGGTCGTTGTGTTATATCTCTAATTTTGATTTGATTTTAAAATGTTGAGGGGGAATGTCCTTTTAGGTGTTCTTAAGTGGTTTAGTATGTACTAAATCACAATTAAAAGTACATGATATTAATGCATTCCTCTTGGAAGAGGCTTTTTAGGCAGCATTTTGCTCTCCTGAATCAAAAGCATTTTCATTGAATAAACATTTAATAAGTACAATATACCAGGCATTGAACTAAGTATTAGAGATACAGAAAAACAAAAGAAACCTTCCCTTCCTTCAAGGAGCTGAAAATCTAGCTGAACAAAGGAAAGATGTGTTGCATGTGATTTGTATATACTCACATATGTGCATGTTATCTCTATCACTAGATGGTAATCTCTTTGAGGGCAGAGATGCTTCATTTCTGCTTTTGTTTCTGTAGAACTTAGCACAATATGTTGACACAAATAGGTATTTAATAAATACTTATTGTTGAATTCATTGATAACTCATACCTGACCTATTAAAATAAGCTAAGTAAAAACAATTAAAAAATAGACATTGACACAAACTAAAATCATTTTCTAAGGAAATTTAGCAATGCAAATTAATTGCCTTAAAGAATTTTTTAAAAAGAGCCTACAAAACACTTCTATCAGCAAACTTGCAGAGCTGAAAGATAAAGTAGAAAAGGATAATGGTGGATTAGAGTAAAATCCCCGTTGTAATTTAATGTGGTAGAAAAGTATGAGCAGTAGAATCCCACAAAACAGCAATGAACAGTAGAAAAAATTTTAAAAGAAAACTTTATGACACACATTATTAGAAAAAAATCCTCCTGAGGATTTTTAAGAGTGAATTGGAAGGTCATCTGTAGTAATTTTTTATTAATCTTTTATCTATCAATGACAACAGAGACTCTTTAATATGATAGATCTTACATTGTTATAAAAGAAAGTAAAAATGTCACTA
This sequence comes from Antechinus flavipes, assembly GCF_016432865.1. Lineage (NCBI taxonomy): Eukaryota > Metazoa > Chordata > Mammalia > Dasyuromorphia > Dasyuridae > Antechinus > Antechinus flavipes. Next base: position 184,003,240 of record NC_067398.1, read on the forward strand.
AATAAAATAAAGATGGGCAAAAAAAAAGTTTGACATACATATGAGCTCAATTTTAAGGGAAATAGATTGATTCTCAAAGCATGTAAAAAAAGGAAGAATGCATAAGGCTCACAAAAATTCTTGGACCTAATTATTGCCTCTAAAATTTATACAAGATAATATTAATGAGAGAAAACTGGAAAAGATGATAGTAAGCTGGCCTCAGGGTCAAGAAGACAAGTTCCAATCTTATTTCTGATACATACTGTTGTGTAAATCTGGGCGAGCTATTTAACTTTTCAGAGATATAGGCAAGTCTCTAAGACTTCTAGGTCTATAACAAATGCTTCTATGCATTGGGAGAGGGAATTTCTTAGTAGGTTCCTACATCAGTGAGATTGAAGATCTAATTTAAAATTTAAAAAGATAAAATTGATTCACATGCTTTTACTTCAGAATCTCTACAGATGTTTATGAGAGTAATCTTTATATGTATCAAGGGCATCCTAGATGAACATTTGAGAATAACAATAATAATAGCAATTCCTTTTGTTATATTAATGATGATATGAATTAAACCAATAGATCAACTACTGCAAAACAGAGTAATTTAAAAAGTAATTTCCAAAAACTAATATCCATCAAAAAAGCATGATATTTGACAAAGAATTAGAACTTTATACATGGGTACCTGATATAGTTGTTGTCATGATAAGGACTAGAGGAGGAAAGATAATATAACTATAGACAGGTGTCAAATACTACCAAAGGCAGAAGCAGTTTGAAAATTACTAAAGACTTGTGAAAAAACACTAGAAGACTTCCATCAAGAAAGATCCTATGAAAGTTTGTTTCCTTTGAGAAACACTTCAACAAAGAAAAAGACAAATAAAATAAAGATTCAATAGACAAAAGAGAGATAAAGTTTAGTTCATCTATCCAGGCTAGGACTACATAAAATACCATCCAGAAGCCATTAACTTTCTGGTCAGAAAAATACTGGGCAGTTCTGAAGCCATACAGTTTGAAAACCAGAACAATTCCTGATATTTTATCAGGTGACTATATAAAGAAAAAGAGGAGCTGAAATGTTTTAGGAAGGTTAGTCCTCTGGAAGGTCTCAGAGGCTGGAAGGTAATCCAGTCTTTAATATTTGGTCTTGCAGCTGGTCAGGGCCATACTAAAGAACACAGCCAGTTTCTGGTAAGTGACTGCTAAAAGAGGAAAGGGCAGGGTAGGGCAGTGCTGCCCTGGCACTTGCTTCAGGACTCTTCATGATGATTTCTAAAATCCCAGCACAGAACAAAGTCAGGTCTTGAGAGATGATTACAGAAGGAGACAACAAAGGGGCAACATCTGCATATAGATGTAAGGAGACAGACACTGAAAACAAAGATTTTAGTAGAGGATTGAGTTTGGTCTCAGTTCCCTGCCTCAGCCAAGGTGACAAAGAGAGATCTAGATAATGGACCAGAATCTAGTTGCTGCATTAAGACTGTAGCATGGAAATGGCAATAGCATTTGTATGGAACTGGGAATGGCCAAGACTAAGACAGTCTATTTAAAAGAATAGTATGGGATAGAAGCTAAACCTGACACAAAATCTGAGTCTAAAATCTGAGGCTGGAGACCTGAATAAAAGGGAAAAAAAATCCTAATAAAACAATAATAACAATAACAAAATAATTCAGATTAAAGAAACGTTCAAGATCTTAATATATTATGAACACATAAAGAGCACTAATTCTTAGGTGTATAATAACATTACTTTGAAAAGCGGGCAAGTGGCATGTGGAATTCAGAATTTAATTTTAAACCTAAAGCATTCTTTAAGCCACAAGGACTCTGAAAATCAATCCAAGAAATGAGGGGGGAAATGAAATTAAAAACACAGAGAAAGGAGAATCAAAGAAAAAATAACTTATTTTTAAAAAAAGAGTAGAGAACTTTACCCAAGAAATAGCTACCTTTAAAAAATAGAATTGAAGTACACAAAACATGAGATAACAAGAAATATTAGTACAAGTCAAATGACTAAAAATATTAGAATATGTGAGATAGCTACTATCAGAAACAACAGAACAAATTAAAGGAAGGTAATTTTTTAAAGAATGCCTGAAGAAAAAATATGGATCCAATCTAAATCAACTAATCAAATTATTTATAGCAACATAAAAAAAAAAAATACTCTAATTCACTAATGATTGGAGAAATGCAAATTAAAACAATTCTGAGGTTTTTCACTATACCTATTTGACTAGCTAATGATCCATAAAAGGAAACTGACAAATGTTGGAGGAAATGTGAGAAAAAGGAGACATCTATGCATTGTTGGTGGAATCATAAACTGATTTAACTATTCTGTAGAGCAATTTTGAATTATGCCCAAAAGGCTATAAAATCGTTTATATCCTTTGATCTAACAATACCACTAAACTGCCTGTCCCCCAAAAAATTTAAAAAGAAAGGAAAAGGATCTTCTAAGGAAAAAGATTTGGAAATTAAGAGATGCCCACCAATTGGGAAATGACTGAATAAAGTGTGATTTGTGATTATGATGGGATATTATTGTTCTATAAAAAATGATGATCAGAATTCTCTCAGAAAAACCTGGCAACTCCTCCACAAACTTATGCAAAGTGAAATGTACTGTGTACAAAGTAATATCAATGCTGTGGGATGATCAGTTATGAATGAATTTGCCATTCTCAGCAATATAATAATCCAAGACAATGCTGAAGAACTTGTAATAAAAAATGCTATCCATACCCAGAAAAAGAACCAATTGTGTCTGAATGCAGATTGAGACATACTTTTTTTTTAAAAATTCTATTTTCTTTGAAGGGTTTTTTGGGGGGTAGAGTGGGAAGATCTATATTTTCTTTCACATGACTTTTATGGAAATGTTTTACATAACTTCACATGTGCTTCCTTTCAAAGGAGGTGGGTGGGGAGGGAAGATGGGAGAGAATCTAGAACTCAAAGTTTTAAAAACAAATGTTACAAAATTGTCTTACATGTAACTGGGGAAAATACTTTTTAAAAAGAAAACATGGCAAATAGCAACAGGGATAAAATAATGAGCAAATTAGTTTCTAACATGGGGAGAAGAAACAATGACTTTAGAACTTTACTTTCTTCAAAACAGAAAGTAAAGCAGAAACATAGGACTTGTTTGTTCTGATATAGAGAAGGAAGGTACAAAAGGAATACATTTAGGAAGAGGAATTTGATCTTTTCATAACTGAGATCTGCATATAATAATGGAGATAGAAGGGGAGATCAAGTATCTTAGAAACATTATTAGAACTAGCCAATAAATGGCTTCAACACACACATTATATTTTTTAAAATCTTGTTATATATATAATATGTCTCTATATATACATACACAGATACATGTACATGTGTATACACGCATGTGGAAATAAGTAGGAACTCTCTCTAAAAGGGAAGGGATAATTAGTTACAGAGAAAAAATATCATAAATAAAACAAACCAACCATTTTGGAAAAAATTGAATTGTCATGTTGTTTTCAAATAAACATCCAATAAGAAGCCCAAAATGTGAACATCATATTCCCAATTAAAGCAAACAAGAGCGAAGAAATATATGGAATAGAATTCAGAAAATGGACTATGTCTCACTTTTTTGGATTTAATAAAAATGTGCAGACATAGAGCAAAGAGAATTGGGCAACTGACCTAGACTTAGAGGTAGAGAGATTTGGGGAAAATTAGGAAAAATGGAATGAAGGTCAAATCAGTGAGATGCAAAGAAGCAAGCCAGGGGAAAGGCGGTGTCCGAGCAGGTAGATGGAAAGTCAGCAAGCAACTTAAGGGAGTCCTAAACAAGGGCTGTGAGAATGATAGAAATACAAATTGTTCCTGGGACAAAACCTATATTGTTTTTCCTGTCTCAGTCCCAGGGCTATAAAAAAAGAGGACATCTTTCTCACTTTCTTTTTTTGTTTGTGTGTGACTATGATTGCTTTTAATATTATTCATTTCTATAAATGTTATTTTTAATTGATTTCTCATTGGAATTGTTTTAGTTAGCTAAAACTGGTTTAGTTAGTAAGATTATTATTTAACAATGAGATTGAGAATATAGGGAGACCAAATCTGGAAGAAAATACTGAAGTTTTAAAAATCTAGTTCAGATTTCTCAATATAAATTGGCTAAAGAGAGTTATATATTTTAATTAAGAATACAGAGCAGTAGAGGGAGATAGAGAATAATACTTGAGGTCAGATACCTTCTGAGACACAAACTGATAACAAGCCCCAAGTTATCAACAAAGTGAGAGTAATCTGACTTTTAATTTCAGACCACCGGCAACTGCCATTTTGGGCCCACCATTGTTTGAAAGAAAACTTCCACTCCTCTGGGAAGAGCAAATTGAAATAAAATCATATCTACTCAAAAAGAAAGAGGGAGGGAGTAGGAAGTATCCCCCTACCCCATTCCCCCAGTAAACTGGGAGATCAGGTAGCCTTGCTCAGGAGCACCTCTTGCTGCCTCATAAAAAGTATAGAAGACTAAAATCTTTAAAGTATTCTTAATCAGAAACTGAAAGCAAATGCCAAAAGATTAAGTCAGAGAACAAAACAAAACAAAATAAAAACCTCTTAACCTTAATTAAAATTTTGTTATTAAGACTTGAAGAAACAAATAATTTAGGGAAGAGAGAATTCCTAAAAAAAAAAGGCTACCATGGAAAAGCTCTGGTTGGCTCCATGGTTATATGAAGTCCAATACAAGGAAAACCCACATACTTACTGAAATAGTTTTGGCCCATTAAGGTAGCACTGACCAACAGTAAAGGCTGAAAATAGGTAGAGGTCATTGGATTATTTGAATGTAACTTAATATGGTTTACATCAGAATGAAATCTATGGAGCAGTTACCATACAAGAGGACAATCAATAGGTTCTCCATGGGAGACATTAGCCACAAAGTCGGCCAATAAAATGGTGACAGAGTGGAGTCTCAAATGTCTGTTTGATTTGTTTATGGAAATGGGAGCATTTCTGGTGGCAATTCTGGCCCAGGTTATCACCACAAGCATTTATAGAAAGGTTATCTTTAAAGAGTCTGATCTCAGTGATGAACATAATGTGTATTATGTATGATAATGGATAGAAACTCAACATGAGAATAATAATCAGAATGATAATAACAATATTACCAGAGCAGTGTCTTGTCTCAAGACTGTTTCTAGCCAATGATGAGAAAAAATATAATGAGAATGAATTGGTATTGTTTTTAACAACAATAGTATTATCAATTATTTATAATAACATTTTAGGGTTTGGAAAACATTTGAGATATACAATCTCATTTGAGATTCATGACAGTTCTGTGGTAGATGCTTCCTTAATCTGCATTTTAGGTATGGGGAAACAGAGACCATAAGAGGTTGTATGGCTTATCCGGAGTCATGCAGTTAGAATTAAGTTTAAAGTAGTATTTGAAGTCAGGTTTTCCTGATTCTGCAATATCACACAGCATCTCAATTAAGATCAGTACTAAGGTGAATAATATATAGACATGGACACTGAGCTGAGCCGGAATTAAATAGGTGGGAGGTAGTCTTCCAATGTGATCTTAACTTTGTCTTTACAAATGACGATATGTTAAAAAAAAATTATGGTGATATTCTATAGCTGTATGTCATAGAATACTACATTCTCCAAAAAATGAAGATTGAGGGTCCCCTAAAGGGCAACAAGAAGTGTATGGTGGGTGAAAGTACACTGTAATATATTCCCAATAAATAATTGTACAAGAAAAACCAAGTGCATAAAAAAAGCCTATCGTCCAAACTCTAATATAAAGTTAGATGGACAATCCATACATCAGTCCATATATTTTGGACAGACACTGAGCAGATGGGGGAAAATAACAAGAAAAAAATGAAGCATTACCTATCAGAAAACATGAATGTTGCATTTGTCTTGGCATAATCATCCTGTTCTCTGTGTTCAATTATTTTCCTTCTCGGTATACAGTATTGCTGTACTCCAGCTCAAATTAAGATATTTTTATTTTAAGCAGAAGGAGAGTACTTATGTCTAATTATTCCATAATTTTAAAAACTATGTTTTTCTAAGTATAAATCCAATATTTAAAAAATATTATTCTAACAGTCCTTGTGTTCCAGTAATACCAATATTATGTTTTTAATTAGTCAGAAAGCAGGTAGGCAATCAAACATATTTGTGTAAAAAGGAGAAATAGTAAACTGAACTTCACACCTCATAAAAAGCTTTGTAGTCATCCCAGTGGTGGCTCTCTGCATCCTGTAAAATGCTTGTAGCACAAACTCTGACGCAGTAGTCTGTAATTTGAAACTGGAGAGTGCTGATGAGTTCCTGATATCGTTGGACAGGCACTACGAATAGGGGTCTGTTAAGAGCGAATGATCAAAGAGACAGAAATTTAAGGCCTGTGCAATAGGAGGCATCAATCTCCAGAACTACAAATGGTTCTGATTATTAGATATCAGTCATTCATTTCCTCCAGTACAGGTATCTAAAACCTATGTTCACTTAAAAAAAAAAAAAAAAGCTGGTCTTTGTTTCACAAGTTCTTTCAAAATTATATTCTATAAATATACTCTTTAGCTTTAGACAAATTTCATTGTCAATAAATCACTCATGGATAAAATTATTCACTGTAAGCTTCTTTCAAAGATCATTATATTATCTAGGCAACTGATACGTTGGAAAGGACTTCAATAACCATATGATCCAACTATTTCACTAACATTCCTTACCAAGGTTCATTCACTCTTCACTTGAAAATCTCCAGTGATGTGAAAATCACTACCTAATAGGGCAACTCATGGTACTTTTGAATAGTTCTAGTTATTATTATTATTATTATTAAATTTTTCCTGACCTCAAAATTAAATTTGCTTTTTTGTAACTGGCACCCATTACTCTCATTTTCTTCCTTAGTAGCCTAATAGAAAAGTATTATCTTTCTTCTGCCTTATCACCTTTCAAATACTGGAAAACAGCTATTCTATCTTGGAGTCATTTCTTCTCCACATTAAGAATTCCCAATTCATTTAATTGATCCTTTGATGAAATGAACAAAAGATCCTTCCCTATCCAAATGATCCTTCCTTTGGGCACCCTATCTTATTACAGTCACTAGAGAACCACATGCATTTTTCAGAAGTAATGTTTATAAAAATACCCTATGTCCTTCTACCACATATTTTTAAACATTAAAATTTTAATTATGTAGGCAGTATCTTTGAAAATTTGCTTTGAAAATTCAATGAAAAAAATGATTTCTGACACTTTAAATTCAACTATGTTGAATTTAGATTTAAATTCAACTATATTAGCATAGTTAAATTCAACTATGAATCATCATCTCTGAGAATTTAAAAAACTAAAATTAACTAAAATTTTATTTTAATAATTATTTTATTTCCTTTTCAGCTATTTCTTTCCAAATTATTATCCTTTATACTAAGAAGAAGCATCACTTTCTAGTGTATATGTGTAAATGGTAGAGCTATAAGCAGGGGACTAGTAAGTGAAACTTTGCACTAAAATTTAAGGAACTGGTAGCATTTGTACTATTCCAGCAAGGAGAAGTAACTAAACTTACTATATAATTATCAAAAATAATAAAATTATAATAGGAGACTTTCTCCTAAGAGCAGCAGTACCTCAGGAGGCCCAGACCCATGTTGAATGCTATCCTCGAGGAAGTTTCTTTATCAGTGACTTTGCCAATTGGTTAGAGTCTTTACCTCTTCTCCATATGGTAGTGTTTCAAGTTCTTTTCTCCAACAGAAGCTTATATTCTGAGAGTTGATATTCTCCCATCTCCCAAGTTGAATTTGTTTTAAAATATTGATTTGAAGGTATTTATCATGCTCTTTATCCTGGGGCATATTTTATGATGTTCAACCCAGGAACTAAAATTTCTAGTTATACCTCTGGTGACTAGTTTTCTTCTCTATTAAAAGCATAAGTGGCCATTGATTAATGGCTGCCTCAAATGTTAACAGTAGCAATGAGGAATAATAAACAACCACAATATCTCCCTTTCCTTTCATACTGCTGCTATTTGGAATTTTCTATCCAGTTTCTTTTCTGTATTCATTCGGGCTAAAGTTGTGACACCAAGCTTAGTGAGAGAGAAATAGAAGAATAGTGTTTTGCACTCACCCCCACAGTCCTCTCATCACCAAAACCAGTTCTCAAACTTACAATTAACTTTTAGAAAACTACTTATAAATAGAAAATTACCTATATCAATGATATTTCCATTCTTTTTCCTAATCCCAGAAATAATAATATTAGATTCTTCAAATATCTTAGAAAACACTAATATTAAATTGTTGTTCTACATTAATCACCAAATAGGTTCAAATTAACTTTCTACATGAACCTGAATCACTAAGACAGCAAAAAATTTATAGGTGTAATTCATACCCACACACAAAATTCCTTGTTCAAATTTTATGTAATTTCTTTCTTTGGCAGACCTTCATTTAAAAAGATAACCAGAAAGACAATTGTTCTATGTCTGTATTTAAAGAATATGTAGGGCCTTAAAAGACAACTTCCAAAATTTATGTACATTATAGTTTTATATATTCCATAGCTTTTCTTTACATATTAAAAAAGATGAAAACTGCATTGTGATTATTAACTAATTTGAAGATAAAATATAACTTTAATTTCTATGATATCATAAGATGAAATAAAACTTTATACTATTAACTTTAAATAATACTTACTTCTTACTTGTTTCTTTCATTAAATCATCATAGTGCATAAAATGCTGAAAGATAAATATTGCTGTAGCGAGAAGAGTATATAAATTTTGCAAGGGTATTTTGGAAGGAACTTCCTTGCTTCTCTCTTCCAACCTTGCCAGGACAGCTGTTGCTACTTTGCAACAGGCCTCCACAAAGTTTGCTCTAATTTCTTGAAATGAACCATCTCTGCATGCAAGAGCTAGAGGAAGCATCATATCAAGTTCTTCCATGATGTCAGAACAAACCTAGGAGAGAAATAAATGTGGCATTGAGTTATTTGTATTGTGTCAACACTGGGTAATTTATGAACATTATGACCAAATTCCTCAATTATGAATTTAGCATCAAAAACAAATACATTGACTCTGTTGTACAATGATTTACTCCTCAGGAAGAAGAAACAAAACTAAACAATACTCCTCTCTGCTTTGCCCAGAAAGAAAAAGAGGAATAAAGGGAGCCATAATACCACTGAGTTGTAATAAATATAGATCTGAAGAAAGAGAGAGGAAATTGTATCAGGCATGAAGCAACACGTAACTAAACAAGCTTTGAAACTTTGATGATGAGAAACTTGTAGGGCGGAAAGAAATGACTGGGATGGGAAGAGTCTCTTTCAGGGTCAGAGAGCCTGCATTGGAGTCCATTCTACTCCCCTGTTAGTGATATGTAAACTAAAAGGAATGACTGAGATTACTGAATGAGGCAGCCAAGGTAAGATTCATTTTAAAGGCAGGTTTGCAGCCAGTGACAAAACTGAGCACTAGAAAAGCAACCAGAGGAGGAAGTGGAATCTTAGGTTGTGAATTCCTTTAACTGATTAAACGCTGCCTCCTATAGGGTATGTGTAAAAGGCACCAAACTGGGAAAGCTTGCTAGCTAGTTAGTAACCAGCATTTGAACTGTGATTCCTGAATGAACAGAAAAGCAGGAAGGCCAGAAGGAAACAGGTAAGTGGCAGAGCTTTGAAATTTATAAAATATATGTTATTATATTTAGATTTATTACATATATACTAGGGGAAGCTAGGTAGCACAATAAATAGAGTATGAGGTCTAGAATCAGGACTTCAGTTCAAATTCAGTATCAGACACTTATTAGCTAGCTGTGTGACCCTGGGCAAGTCACTTAACCTTTTGCCCCAGTATCCCATCTGTAAAATGAGTTAGAGAAGGAAATGGCAAACCACTCCTGTATCTCCGCCAAGAAAACTCTAAAAAAGCATCAGAAAGAGTTGGACACAACTGAAAACGACTAAACAACAACATTTGCACACTTAAATTTAAAAGGAAAAGTAAGCGGCATAATAGAGATTCACAGATTTTTGTATAATCATTTTTTAAATTCTGCTTTGTATATACAAATGTCCTTTTTATTTAGAATTTGTTAAGTTTTCAGAATAATGATAAGTAAAGTTAAAATATAAAACACAAAATAACTGTAGGCCTAGAAGTCCTCTTGTTTTAGAAAAAGCCAGCGTAATGATTCAGGGATATCTTGGCCTGGAAGGAGATAAGAACTTCAGTAGCTTCCATGTACCCCTGAATAAAGAAGCTATGAAGAGCATCTTTAAAGTTCCTCAGTCATCCCAGTCAGACAAAGTAAGGCCTTTAAAAGATGGCTGAAAGTACCATTTCTTGCTGGCAAGGAGACTGAAGGTAAACCAAACCACCAATTCCCTTGGCATTCCCCTCAACATAAACTTTGATCTGCACACCAGCTCTGTGCTCCCTTCTCTCTCTCCCCAGTGTCTGGGGTCTAGGTCTGCTTGACCCAGTTATAAAAGCTATAAAAAGCCACCTGCTCTCCTCTGGTCTTGGCATTCTCCCACCTCTCCACCAGGGATTCCCTGAGGGATGTGATGGATTTCCAGGGCCTCTGACTGTCCTGCTCCCTGAATGAATTTCTCCCAGTAAGGCTTAGCTTGGTTTATTTTCTCTCTACTGGCCTTCATCTCTCTCCTCCTATTCTGTACTGTGGTGATCTTCCCTTTCTTACACTGTACCTTACAATCTCAAACCTCTCTCAAATTACATTGACATACAACACAGATGGTACATGTATGATTTTATTAATGATGTTTTCTGAATATGAATGATTTTATGTCCTGTTGTAAAGAACTACATATCAAGCCATATTGATCTGAATTGACTATTAATTATTAAGCTATGCTAGTCTGACTTCCTAGGAATGTAGCTCAGGGGGAAGGGTGAGCTTTTCAAGGGTAGGGGACCAAGCCAAGAAAGTATTTGGATAAATTTCCACAGACCATTAAGATCCAAAGAAGGCCTAGGATCAGAGCATAGAGGTATCCAAGTCTCAGAGAACAGAGCTTCTTGTTTCCCCCAAGTATTCTTTGCTTACAGTAGGTGGAGCACATAATTCTTAGGATTAGTATGGTAATGACAATGCTCAGTCTATATCATTTCCTTCTCTAACTCAATTTACAGTTAAGGAAATTGCCTCAAATGGGGTTAAGTGATTTGCCCAGGGTCATAATGAAGCTGGATTGAACTCGAGTATTCCTAACTCCAAGGTCTATCCACTGAACCATTTAGTTTGTGGCAGATAAATAGTAGAGCTTATCCAACCACCATGAGCTAGCACCCACTGAGTCCCATTAGACAAATGAATTGGAGAACAGATTTGGATTCTTTTACTTGATTACTACTCTATTGCTGAGGCCTCCAATTCATTGTTGAAAGGCAGAAGACTAAAATTTAGGACCTGACATAGAAAAAGCCTCCTCCCATACCTCTTATTTTTCTTTCATCCTTGTATTTTTTCCCCCCAAAGTTTGCATCCCCATCACTAGTTCTCTTCATATTGTAAGATTTATGGGCACATCCAATTTTGGAAGTACTAGGGTTGGGCCAACCTGAATCAAGTGCTCCATAGTTCCTCTCCTTGCTCCTCTATCCACAATAACCAGAATGTGTATGTGGGGGGGGGGGGGGGGGAGGAGGAGGGGAGTGAGTTTTATACCTATATAAAGCATTAATATATTTACTAAATTAACCAAATTAATACAATATTTCCTAATGAACCAATTTTTAGGCTGTTGGCCTCCTCTTTGTGTTAATTTTTTTTTTTTTCATTTAAACTATTCTAAGAAGTGATAATTATCTGGGCAGCTAGGTAGCACAGTGGATAGAGCACCAGCCCTGAAGTCAGGAGGACCTGAGTTCAGATCTGGTCTCAGACACTTAACAAGTCCTGGCTGTGTGACCCTGGGCAAGTTACTTAACCCCAATTGCCTCAGGGGAAAAAAAGTGGTAATTATCAAAGTCAATGTCATTAATTTTATCCATTTCCCATTTTTTGGCATCCATCAACAACTCATTGAAACAGTCCATTTGGAGGTTGTATGATTAGTTTCAGGCAGCATTTCCTCACTTTTGTATGGTTAGTTTCAGGCAGCATTTCCTCACTTTTATCATCTCCTCCTTTGGTATTGCTTTTGACTTTTACTCTAATCAATAAATCTAACTATATAGATATAACTGGATTGTGAAATGGTTCCCATATTAGTTACCACCTAGATTTTGTCTATTAAAATGTAGTCATTTCATTTTTGTTTGTTTGTTTGGTACTCATTGTAACTAGCCTCTTTCAACTTTCTTCTGGAAAGTTAGAAAATTCTGGAAAATATATATATCATGTTTATGATATACATATATGTAGTTTCTGAATATCAGATGAGCCTCTGGACTCTTCCACTCCTTAGTCCCAAGTCAATTTCTTTTTGCCAATTTCTTTCCTTTGTCCATATTCAGATTGATACTACCAAATATCAGCTTTTATGTTTACTTAATTCATCAGCAATGTCCTTTTGTAAGAGGTGATCAATTTTCCAATAAAACAATTAAAAGTTAGACTCAAGTTTCTCTTTTATTCCTGATCTCTACTTTAAGTTTATCCATAGTTCACTTCACCATTGAGGATAGGAAGAGTTATGGGAATAGACTCCAAAAAAAAAAAAAGTTTGGTTTTGTTTTTAGCTAAAAAAACACATGAATCCTTCCCTTTAAATATGGAGGAGTGATCATCTGCAAGGAAAAAAGTACTACCACCAATTAAGTCACATAAAGTAGTAAAGCATGTAATCTTAGTGCAGTTTTAAGCTTTAATAATTTTAGAAAGAAATTTTAGAAAAATTTAGAAATTTTATTAACTTACAAAAGCCCTACTTTTTTTGAAAATTACTGAAGTAGTTTTGTGAATTGTGAATAAATTTTTTAAACTTTCATTTTAATAAAGTACCTTGTCATTATTCATTATGTGTACAAGTGTTTCTAGATGACCTTTTTCTCAGGCTAGTGGATCAGTAGAGTAAGTCCTCTTGCTTGGCTATGCAATCATTCAGTTTTCTTTTGGATTATATAAAAAATATTATCTGTACATGAAAATCTCATCTTTGGATGATTTTTAAACAAATGAAATTGAGTCACTAAGCAGCAGCTAATGAAAGATTTTTTTTAAGTTCAAAAAGCAAATAGAATGATGTACAATGATTGTACTGAATTTTAATAAAAATATCAATATTTTAATGTTTAAAATAATTTTTAATTTTTCATAAGTTTATAGCCTTAATACTTATGAATTTGCTAAAGCTTAAAACCACACCAAGAATTTGGAGACATCATGTAGAGAAAATAAACATACTAAATATTTATCTGCATATCTCCTAAATTATTCTAATGATATTGTTATGTTTCCATCAAATTTTTTGAATATTTAACCTAATATATTAAAATTTTTGACAATCAACTATAAATGTCAGATTAGTTCAATTAAATCTAAAACACGAATAATATGAATTTAAGATCTGCTTATAAATTGCAGATAAGGGTCATAGAGGTGTGTTTTCTAACTTCAATCTTTCTCAAGGTTGGAGGAGAACGATCTGTCCAAAGGCCAATTCTCCATAAGTGGCTATGGTTTACAATTGCCTGATCAAGATTTCTGACAGTGGATCCCGTGAGGGAATGCTTCTCTGAAATAGAATAGATGATTTTCAACAATTCTCTTTTAAAACTCTTTTTAAAAAGATTATAATAGGAAGGAAAACCAGTAGTTTCACGCTAGATTGCCAACTTTTAAAATACTGTAGTTTGGATTTATTTATGAGTGTAATTACTTCTTTTTTACATAATGTTCCATATCTATACATCTTAAAACTCTTATAAGTATTAAAGGCTGAGTCACATGATATGACATTCATATGAATAAGAGAAAAAGATTTAATGATCGATTAAATTGGCCACAAAAACTCAAAAGAGACTATTCCTACAAGAGATCACCTATTCTGACTTGCTTACTTCATATGAAGCAAGCCACATTTCTAATATATGTGTGTAGAAACCTGTATTCCCACCCCTTTATTATAAATAAAGGAAAAGCAAGCAAGGAGAGGGCTGAAAAGCCCTTCCAGTCGCAAGCATCTACAAGTAAATAGTTTTTGTGAAATATACTTACTCTCAAATTCTCCACTAACTATACTATTAAACTTTGTGAAATTATAATCATTGTACTAAATTTTCTCTTTTCTTAGATATAAAATCAGAGGATAAACAACTTTCAAAAAAAGATCAACAAAGTTTTTTCCCCCAATAAAAATACATGTAAAATCTTGTAATAATTAAGTTGTGGCCTTAGTCAAACTGTGAAGCAGGATATAACATGAGGCAAAATTAATTGGAAGAGTAAATATTTCAAATAGAGAAAAAGCAGAGTTTGAAAAATGAAAAAGGAAATTAGAACATTTCAAAGACATAGTCAATCTTGTAATAGCATTGATTTCATAAATTCCCCATGAAAAAATATATTGAAGATTTCAAAGTTGGGAGAGCATAAAATCCATTCCCACTGTCTCCCAGCTAATTTTAAATCACTTAATATACTTGCCTTCACAATTTTCTTTGGTTGGTCTTCCTCAGGAGTTGCTCTGCACAGCTCCCAAACTGAGTGAACATTTACAAGACTCATAGTGTAGTTTACAGCTGAAGATTTTTCATTCTGTTCACGATGGAGAATTTTAATGGCATGATCTTCCATTGCTATTGTTAAACAACGAACCACCGAAAGAGACACCTCTTTAAATGCACTTCTCCAGCCAAAATCTAGTAAAGCATACTGAAATGAAAATGTTTATAATATAAACCTAAATCCACAATGAATATTTTTATTACTACAGATTTAAAATTATGGTTTCTATTATACAAGCTTAATATAGTTTTTCTTCATTTACAATATAAAAATTATTCTTCAAATATTGAAAATATTACCTTGTGAACATAGTATAATGTAATAGACAAAAACATAAGCATTCTTAACCAACATTAATATACTGACATTTCATTTTAATTTGTCAGTAAACTTAATCAAATTTTTAAAATTCAATTTATTAAATGTAGTCCAATAATCATCTCTAGGAGAGCTAAAAACTACATTGATTTATCACCTAATGTAAACTGTAAATTAAATATATTTAATAAAGTCTAAATTAAATTTTAGTTATTTTTATAGTTTACTGTTAACATATATTGTGACATGTTACTATTAAATATTAAATCATTTATTTCCTTTGCATTATTATAACTTTTTAAAATACCATTAAAATATAAATTATTCAGAAAAAATCAAATTATCACAGGTTTGTTAATCTTATTCAGAATTTTTTTTAATATACCTCCTATCGTGATAGGTAGAATTACTTTTAATTCCATTAAATTCCATTAAAATAAGACATAAAATAAGTTGTATTGCTTTTTTTTTTGTCTATACAGTGGGTTTAAAATGTTTTCCCCCATTTTATAAAATGCAGTTGTCAAATGGTTAGAAGTATAATGTAACTTCAGGTGATGGGAAAAAACTAAATTGGGACAGGGGATCTGGGCTTAAGTTCTGGTCTTGTCACTAAATAGTTATATGAGTTTAAGCCATTTCCTTAGTTAGTCTCTTACTAACTTAAACTTACTAACTAATAAACTTAAACTAACTAACTAATAAAGAAACTTAGTTTCTTTATTAGTAATAAAACAAAAGAACTGGAATAATTTATTGTTGAAGTTTCTTTCAATTTATTATCTCTATAATTTGCTTATTTTTTTTAATGTGCTGAATCATTTAGTCAACAACATTTATTGCATTAGCAAGAAAACACACAAATTACTACATTGAATATTTGAGGCAACAATTTATAAATATACATTTATGTAGAGGCAGAGGTAAGGAGGGAGTGTATTTCAGGCATTAGGGATGTCACAAAGATAGGAGACAAGAGTCTCTATGTATGAGGAAGAAAGAGAAGGTCAATCTTGTCAGAAAGTTATTTGGGATCAAGTCACAAAGGGCTCTAAAAGCTAAACATAGATAGATATATATTGATGTACACGTATATGCATATGCATATGTATAAATACATATAAAATTCCAAAGGCAATTGAGAGCTTTAGAATTTACTGAGTAGGTGAATGACATTTTCAGAACAAAGCTTAAAGAAAATCACTTTAGCAGCAGTAGTTAGAACAGTCAAGAGAAGGGAAGGACAGAGTAGGGAAACCAATAAGAGATCACTGAAATAATCTGGGTGAGGCGATGATGATTTTAAGCAGGATGGCAGCTGTGAGTGGAAAGAAAAGGTCAAATGCAAGAGATATTGTGGGGATAGAAATGGTAAGCTTTGGTAACTGGTTTTCTTATGTAGAAAGGAGAAAGAAGTTTAGCATATGTTATGCATATACTAGGATACAATGGTGCCTTTGACTGAAATAGGGAAGTTCTGAAGAGTGGAGCAAATATTTGATTAAATTTTGGACAAGTTTAATTTGAGGTGTCTCTGGTACATTTAGTTTGAAATGTCCAATAAGCAATTAATTAATGATGTGGGATTGAGACTCAAGTGGGACACTCAGGCTAGATCTATAATATGGTAGTGATCAACATAGAAATGATTGCTACACTCAAAGAAATTGATATCAAATGATAAGAGAAGAGAAGAGAAGAGAAGAGAAGAGAAGAGAAGAGAAGAGAAGAGAAGAGAAAAGAACACCAACAGAGCTTTGAGAAACACCCAGTTAGGAATAGTGATGTGGATGATGGGTCAGCATTGGAAATGAGAAGAGATTAGACAAGGAGTCATGTGGGGCATGGTTACCAATGTCAAATGCATCAAATAGGGCTAGAAAGATGAGAACAGAGAAAAGGCCTACTAGATCTTGTAATGAAGAGATTATTAACAATTTTGAAGAGAGTAATTTCAAGATTAGGTAAGAAGACAGATCATAAAAAATTAATAAATGAATGATGGGACTTGCTGCCTGAAAGGGAAGCAGACTGCCTAACTTTCACATCCCTCTTTCAGCAAACACCTAAGTTTCCACTCAATTTAATTATTTTTAAATTATTATTATGATTAATTATGATTAAGGTGTCTAATGAGAAAATACAAAAACTTCTTCCTCTCCAAAACTGCACAAAAATTCAGCCAGAAGTCAACAAGCAATAAGAGAGAGAGCCCCACAAAGTCAGTACTTTGCGAAAATAGGGTACATAATGCTTTTTTAGGCTGTGTTCAGAAGTAGCACAAGTAGAGAGAACTCCACTAAGAAAGTCCCAGGGTGATCAGAAATTGGGGCAGGGATTTTGGCAGTAGGTAGCAACCAGCATAGAGCTGCAATCCTCAGAGTGGGACAGCATAAGTCCAATGAAAAAACATATTTGTCAGTCTTCTGCATAGGAACTTAAGGAAAGTTACCAAGAGAGTATAAAAATAAAAGAAAAGACAACTTATGGAAGAGTGTTATGGCACACCACAACCCAAAGGCTGGGACATGAAAGATGATCCTGCCACGTAGAAAGAAAGCCTTGCTAGAGTGGTAAGAGGAGAAATGGGAGGAGCAAGGTCACAAAAGGAAAGGACCAAGAGTGTGATCAACAGTGTCAAATACTGCAGCCACGTCAAGAAGAAAGAAAATGAAGACCACTGAATTTATCAATAAAGAGATCACTGGTGATCTTGGAGAAATTAAGTATGGAAGAGAAGACATGAAAAGAAGAGAGTGGGAAGTGAGCAGGGCAGGGTTTAACAAACCCTGTTAAAATACTGTTAAAACTATACTGTTAAAACTAAACTATACTGTTAAAATAGATTGTCCAACTCATTATTCTCTTGGAATTATTTGTCTATAATAGCTAAGAGTTCATTTCTAACTATTCTTTATACTTCCTTTCCGTACTTCTCATTTCATTCTTTCCTTTTTCTTTTTCAAGTTAGCTAATGCATAAATTCTTAACATCTTAACAAATCTTAGTGTTCCTCTAATGTAGAACTTCTAACTGAAAACAAACACAATCCTAACCCTGAGCTCAAAGTTCTTTCATCAGAGGCAATACAGGCAAAGAGGCAAATGTCTATCGTGGGCAGAAAAATATGAATGACTTAAGTAATAACCCACCTTAGGAAGGGTTCTTATCTTTTAATCAAAGACTTAGCAGGTTAATTTATTTTTCCAACTAAGTTATAAAACTCATGTAACTAGGATTTAGGTAGAAATATCCTGAACCAAATTGTTGGTGTGTAGGAAAAAACTCAAATGACTAAGAGTTCTTTCAAACTTACCTCTTTTATCTGCAGTAATTTCTCAGGTAGTACATTAGTTTCATTTGCTCTAGCTTCCTGTATTAAAAATTCTCCACTAGATTTCTTCCAAACTCCTATACAATATTAAAAATAAAGGTCCAAGTTAAAATTTATTTTGTTGAAATTTAAATTCATAATATTTTCTAATATATCAATATCATTTATAAAAACAACAAAACACAGTAGAATGCTATTGTTATGATAATGTGAAACTCAAGTTACATATAATGTTTTTCATATAACATGATAGAATCTACATTTTACTGTACTCATAATTTATAGCTGTTACATAAAGTATAGCTACTTTTTTATTAATTTTGTTTTTTATTGCTTCATAGTTACTTGATTCTAAAAAGAATACATAATTTAAGGGTAATTAAGTAAAATTCATTTCAGTTTTTGTAAAATAAAAAATTAGAAGATATTACTTTTAAAATTTGAGGGTGATTTCCACTATTTCAATATGTCAAAATAAATGACACTTTTAACTATCACAAATATATTTTAAAAATGAAAACATTGGGAAAAGTAATAATTTTCTGCTATATAATAAGTAAATGTCCTATTCTTTGTTTCATATGGTCAAATTTTGAAAATTTCATCCCCTTTCAATGTCCAAGTTAATGGAACATATTTGCAGTCTTATTCTATCTAATCTAGTTAATCCAAGATGAAATTAAAAATTAAATATATGTAGCTACTTCCTCAAACACTTTAATCAACAAACATTTATTAAGTACCTACTATAAGCTAGTCATTGTATTATAATTACTCATACACACATAAAACCTTTCTTTCAAGCAGTTTACATTTCACCAAGTTGTATATTATTGTTATGTTCTAGCAATTGAATAGTATTCCATAACTATAAAAAATTATTTAGAAAAAATAGTTATCTTAGGCTTATCATTTCACTCCACATATATTATGTTTTGTCTACTTGAAGGAATATGTCTCTAGGCACAGTCATTTAAATAAATCCCATTTTGCTAACTTCAAAATAAGTAAGGAATAAGTTTTCTAAGGCTTGTGTGTTTGATGAGCATTCTATAGAGAGTTATAAAAAGAAAACTGTCCTGAACTTTATTATACTTAATTATACTTCCTTAAAATTCAAATCCTTTGGGAGAAAAAAAAAAGAATAAATTTCAAATATAAGACTAGAAAGGATGAGACCAAGCTCATTTTCTCCACAGTGAAAAGCTCCAATTCTCTTTCTACCTTATTTCACACATTTCCAATACTTTATATACCCATTATTCCAGCTAAACTGGAATGCATTACCACCCTGAACTCTCTAGTATCCATAATTTTACTTGTACCAATCTGCTCACCACCACCCAGCTCTCTATTGAGGCCTCTTCTTTATGTAAAAGTCCAACTCATGTGCCACTTTCTCCATGCAGCTTTACCTGACAATAAGCTCCTTACCCCTTAAGATTTTCTCCTAAATTCCTCATAGAATCTATGCATTTATCTTGACATCTCTTGTTATCATGGTTATTCTGCTAAATCCTACATATCCATTACAATGGAAGCTCCTTAACAAAATGATATATCCTGTAGTTTTGTTTTTATATTCTCATGTTAAAGTCTATTGCCCATCTACACAGTAGCCACTCAGAGTTCTTGAGTTGTAATGGATTAACTTTTTAGATAAATTTTAAAATCATCGCTTTCAAAATACAAATATATATATAAACTTCAATTAGGCCTCTCTAAAATTATAGTTTTCCAAATCTAAAAAGAAAAATATATTGAAAATACAGTCAACTTAATTTTTAAAGAGAATATGGTCACTTAAGCTCATTATAATAGCACAGATATTATGTATGTAGAATTTAACTTCAATATATCTAAAAGAATGTCTAGATTAAAATCCTCAGAGGAGTTCAGTGGATCACCTAAATGCCAACAAATACAAATAGAAAATCTTTTTTTTCTTTTTCCATTGAGTTCCCTATGATTCATTTTGCACCCCTAGCTAGTATCTGCAATGTAGTTTCTTTCACAGAGAGTAGAGGTTGGCAGTACTTCTCTGCGACATAACACTTTCACACCCAAATTGGTCTTCATAGCTTCCCATTGTGTGCACTACAAAGCAACCCGCCTTGTTGGCAGCTAGAAGTGTGAACTATGTCTTTCTTTTCTCCACTGTTCTTTTCTGGCTCACAAGCAACCTCCCACCAAACACAGAATCTGTAGAAGAGACTACATCCAAGAGATAATGCTATGAAAAAAGTAGGAAGAGAAGCCCAGGTGGCCACCTTGCAAATTTCCAATGTGGAAGCCTTCGACCTCTCTGCCCAAGACGCAGCTCTAGTACTGGTGTAATGAGCTTTACAAACCCTGGGAGCCTCTTTACCTTAACTACATACGCCTCCCTAATACAATCCCTTAACCATCTAGCTAAGGAACTCTTAGAAGCCATTTGACCCCTCTTAAGACCCCCTAAGAGTACAAACAATCTTTCAGAAGATCTGAAATCTTTGATTCTTCTGAGACAAACCCTAAGTGTTCTTCTTACATCCAATTTATGCAGCCATGGCTCTTTGTCATCGCTGGGTCTAGAGAAAAACGAGGGCCAAGAAACCTCCTGGTTTAGATA
The DNA here is from genome assembly GCF_016432865.1 of Antechinus flavipes. Classification (NCBI taxonomy): domain Eukaryota; kingdom Metazoa; phylum Chordata; class Mammalia; order Dasyuromorphia; family Dasyuridae; genus Antechinus; species Antechinus flavipes. The sequence continues at coordinate 184,024,265 of NC_067398.1, forward strand.
AATCTCAGATGCCACCTTCGGCCAAAAATGAGGAACTGCCCAAAGACATTCTTTATTTTGAAGTAGCATTAGATATGTTCCAAATTTCAAACCTGAAGAAATTCCACAAGCAACAAAGTACACTGGCAGCACAGTCACAATCAAATAATGTTCTATCATAATAACAGGTCTTCAAAAATGTCAAAGTGGCCAAATAGAAGAAAAAAATAAGTGAAAACATCATTGTTATCTTCAAAAATCTAATTAATGTCAATTTCCTAATTATTGGTCTATTCCGAAATCTTTGAGGACAATATTCTATGGTCTTGAGGAACTAACAAACATCAAAAGAAAAGTTTAAAAAATAACTCAGTCAACTTGATGTTTTGTTTCTTATATATGAAGACCCCACACATCTGAATATTGTGAAATATTTGGATGATGCAATTGTGTTTTCAATTTCTTCAGATTATTTTGAGCCATGTAGACAGCTACACTTCTAAGTTCCTTAATAGCAAAAAATTCTTAACAAAAGAATATTCAACAAACTAGAATGATCCTTTATCTGCTTGACATAAATCATATACAGGATTTCTTTCAATCTAAACAACTATTTCAAATGGGAAATTTATAAAACTTGGTTTCTTTGATCATTCTTTTGAATTGTCTTTCCTTTCCTTATTAGAAATGTATTCAATAGTGATAAAAATGGGATTTCACAATAGGATAATGAATAGAACAGTTATGATTTTGTTGACAATTTCCCTAAAAATGATTCTCCTCAGGTAAACATATGCATATAGTTCTGTAACACTAAATCATGTTGGACTCAATATAAAACATAAAAATTTCTAGAATGGGAAATATATGTTATCATCAAAAAATATTTTTGTGCCCAGATATTTCTTGTTCGGATACTTCAAAGTTCTGCACTTTAAAATTCCTTCCAATAATTACTTCTTCTGAGATTTAACTGCATTCATATAATGCAGAATTCTAACTCTAATACTGAAATTGTTTCCACCTGCCATGTTGTTTACCTGATAAAAATGCTCAATGAGGCTTAATGTGATGTAAAAATATATATATAATATATATTAAAATATATGTAGTATGTACATATATATATATATGAAACAGGAAAGATTTTACTTTTTAAAATTAAACTTCATTTTTAATTAGTAGAAATCTATTTTCTTTTTCCTTATACCTACCACCCCAATAAAAAATAAAACAAAATACTCCCCCCCAAAATTCCTTGGTAACAAATATGCATTGTCAACTAAAACAAATTCTGCATTTGGCCATGTCCCCCAAATATGTCTCTTTCTGTACCATAAATCCATCATCTTTCTGTCAGGAAGTGAACAATATGCTTCATCATCAATCTTTGGAAATCATCCTTGGTTATTGTCTTGGTTAGAGTTCTTAACAATGTTCAAAGTTGTTTGTTTTTATAGTGTTTTTGTTGTTATTATATAAATTGGTCTGTTGGTTCTACTCATTTCATCCTTTGTCAATTCATAAAAGTCTTCAAAAGTGTTAATTTTTATAACATTGATGTTATGGTATAAATTGTTCTGTTTCTGTTCATTTCATTCTGCATCAGTTCATACAAATCTTTTACAAATCCTTAAAATCATTCCTTTTCTAAAAAAAATTCCTCCAGCATAATAATATTCTATTACATTGATATGCCACATTTGTTCAGCTATTTCCTAACTGATGGATATTAGTTTCCAATTTTTTGCCACTACAAAAGAAATTGCTATAAATATTTTTGTACATGTGTAGAATATTTTCTTCTTTCTTTGATCTCTTTTGGGCACTGGTCTAATATGCTATAACTAGCTTAAAGGACATGCCCCACTACTAATTTTGAATGAATAATTCCAAATTGCTTTCCAGAATGTTCTCAATTCATATCACAACCTCTCCAACATTTGTTTTTTTCCTGTCATTTTTGCCAATTTCAAGGGTTTCTCTTATTAAAAGATTTTGAAATACTCTCCATCAAACCAGATCTGATTAGTCTTTGCTCTCTATCAAATGGAACACAGATTTTTTATTTCTGGAACCAGGACTGGCTCCTTTTTTTTAACCCAATTTTGCATCATGTTAATATTTCTCAGAGGTCATTCTAGTTTTCAATGAATTTAATAACCATTTATTGAGGATCCGCTATCTGTAAGGAAGTATTCTAAACAGTAAAGAGGTAAAACAGCAAATAAGATATGGTCCTACACCCAAAAATTTCACAATCCAATATTTGCAAATAAGATATACGTGTAAACATGCAACAAAATATGATGTCTACATAGGTAGGTATAATGTGCAAGTGAGCTATGAAAGAAAGAAGATAATTTTGTCTTAATGGAATGAGAAAGGCATTTCACCTGGTTTTAAACTCAGTTTAAAGGACAGATAGGAAATGAGAACACTCCAAATATTCACAAAGGGAGAAAATAAGGATTGTAATGGGAAAATGAAAACATTTCAATTTGTCTATTGTGTAGAGTACATTAAAGTATGGGTGCTTTGAATATCAGTATAAGAAATGTACATGCTAATTAGTAGGAAATGGAGTCATAAAAATTTTAAGCAACTAATGGATAATTCTGAATTGTGTCTCAAGAAGATTAATTTTGTGTTTAGATTATTTCTAGTCTATTTTATTTCTAAAAAATAATAATAATAAATAGACTTTCTAGGCAGGTTTAAATTCTCAGGGCAAAAATATTGAAAAATTAATCCCATGCTCCAATCATCTGAACATAAGAAAAACCCCTATATAACTAGGTTTATCCTTTTTTCCAGATATACCCTAACTCCAGAATTTCCCCAGGTAATGTTGTGATATGGGAGCCACATGCCAATAGCTGCTGGAGATCTAACTCAGACCTGTAGAATGGATCTCTTCATATGAGAAGATGATATTGATACAAGGAGATTGAGAGGCCATTGTGTGGTCTGACCTCTCTCCTCTTCCCTCTGCCTCCAATTTATTTCATTCCCAGTCCACAAGCAACACTTGTGTCAGGAAAGGCTGCCCTGCAACTCCTTCAAATGTCATGATTCACAGCTGTGAAAGCTCTCAGAGAATTGACCTGTCCCTTCATCTAGATATGGTCCTTAACAAGTCCCTATAGCTGTTCATAGGTCTCTAGGTTCTGAGTCAGGGATGTTAAAGGTCTTGAATATTCTCTACAAATTGCAAGTTTGGGAACTATATTACATGTAGGACACAAGTCAAAATCTGTTGTCCTTAAAAGCATCCAAATGCAACACTGTTAACTATTACAAAGAAAGAATATATTATCCCTTTTTGGGAGGGAACTTTCTCTATCTCTGACTATGTCAATCTCCCAAAAGAAAGATTTTTTCCCAAGATCTTCCCATTGCCTTCTAAAAAATCTAGTTTCCTTAATTCCATTATCTTTACACTTATATTTCTTCTCTTATGTAGCTACTCTTTTCCGCTTTATTTACTTGTCAGTTTCAGAAACTTGTTATCCACCTATACCTCTTCCTGATTCTAGCTTTGAAAAGCTTTCTGTAGCATAAAACAATTGCCACATGACCTCCCTTCTATCTTTAGTGTCTCACTTAAATTCCACATTACTTGTTCATGTTCTCTGACTGAAATGCATATCTTTCCATGGAATTTATAAAGCCTTAAAAGATTAAACATGCTTAAAAAAAAATAAAGCTATATTTGAATTGGCAATGTAAAAAACTAATTTGAAGCAGTTAAATAATTACATTAAAAATACAAAATCTTTTTAAAGTATAAGTATATCTGTTTCCAGATTAGTGAAAATAATGAATCTCCTGCAATAGTCATATTATTTAAATTTACAGTACATACTTTCTTTGGGCTAGAACCAATCATATTTTACATAATTTTTCTTAGATTGCTCTAATTAGGACCTTATCATACAATTACTTTTTTCCCAGAATGGTTGTCAACCCTCATAGAATTCAACATATAAATTTGTATTTCTTTTCTAATTTTGCTGTGCAGACAATATGCGAAGTCAAAGTTCTGGCTTCAGATCCTGAAATAACTTTCAGCACAATTACATAAGGCAAGTCATTTCCATTCTCTAGGCAAAAAATAAAAGAATTTGAGTAGATGATCTCCAAAGTCCCTGAAAGCTCTAAAAGTTTATTCCCTGATTTCTCTAAAAAGCAGTACTATGTCTTCAGAAATTTAATATAATATTTAAAAAATAATCTGCAAATAAGTATTTCCTTATAATTTTAACTTCGGTATTTTATTATAATTGGTATTTAAATTGATTTCTATAAAAAGAAGAATATGAAATATTTTCCTTTTACATTTGAAATTTTGATGGAATATTATCCCAACACTTAAGCACATCATGTTCCTGATAAGGGATTTGTTAAGAATTGAATTGCATCTGTAATTTCATCAATATGGAGCATGTCTTGTGGAAAATGGCCTCCACCAATGAAAATCAACACTTCAGCTGCAATTTGCTGTCTTAGAGAATTAGTTACAACACTGTAAAGTTAAGCAATTTGCCCAAAGTCATGAATCATTAAGTTGTAGAAGAAATAGGACTTGAACACAAGACTTCCTGATTCTATGCTAGCTCTAGTCATCATATCATACCGCCTCTATTTTTAAGAATTACAAAAAACCCTATTACATTTGTTTAAACTTCTTGCCTTAAAAATCTTCTCACAGAGCCCTTTTAAAATGTTATAGAATATCTTTCAGACCGGCTATGGACTCCACGTTCTACCCATGGGGCCAATCTAGTGATGACCCTTGTTGAACTTAGGCAGCCAAGTCTTCAGATCATAGGCATGTACATTAGGATATAACTTGTCAGAATTTACCCTGCTATTCTATACAGAGAAATATTAAGAAAAGATTTTATTGGAGGACTTTTATTCTTCTTAAAAACATACATTTTTTAAACTAACATTATTATTTTAGTTTAAATAACTATGGCATTTTTAGGTATATAGTAAACTTAGATATGAAATAACTTTAATTCAACTTGCTTATCTAATAGATGAGGAAATTTAAAACAAAGGTGAATGACTTACTAAAGATCATTGATAAGAGACCCTAGGACCAGAAGCCAAGGCTTTTGATTCTCAATCAAATACCCTTTTTGTACCATGTTTCTTCTGAATGATTTAGTATTTACAAATGTTTTATCTAGGAATCAGACTTTTTATCAAAATGAATCCAAAATTAGTATTGTTCTGCTAACTTCAGAACATTTTGAAATCATTACAAAATCATGATGCTCACATACTAAGAGTTTGTGGTAGAGAGTGTAGGGGTAAGAGAGAAATAGACTCTGAGTTTATATATTAAAAGATCAACTTACCTGAAGTATGTCTGGATATCTTGGGCAGTGAAAGCAATTCTTGGGAAAGGTCTTGAACTTCCTTTTCCAATTTTAACAGAGGTTTTATGAGTTGTGATAAGAATCTGAGTTCATACAAAGAGAGGCAGATGTTTCTTCCTTTTCGTGGGCATTCATGAGTAACTATTCAAAGAATATATCAATAAGATGATAAATAAGATAAATTTCTTTGCTTTTTCAATAATTTTATTTCTCTTTGATTTATTATTTCATCAGTATAGGGAAATCTTTAGCGAGGAAATTCCCTCTCCTAACATAGATCATCAATCACTCAGCAAATTAGTCTCAAAAAGTTGTGGAGGCTCTTTGAGATTGTGAGTGCTTAGAGTCACAGTCAATTAGTGACTAGAGTAAAATTTGGACCCAGATATTCCTGACTCTAAGACTGACTCTTTAGTCATTATGACAGCCTTCTAAAAAACAAGTTAAGTTGAATATTTTGTACATCAACATAGAGTTGTTTTGAAATATCCTCTTGGAAAGCATTCAGAAGAATTAAAATTATTAAAGAGAAGATATAACTCTAATGAGACATCCCACAATCTTAATTGTATCTATCTCCTAATATAAAGTGACACCTTGATTTTTTTCCTAAAGCTACAATATACCTTTTGTGGATTACACCATTTATAACTGAAGACTTCTTTAATTCTCCCTGAATTATTTCTCCTTACTTACTCTCCTTAATACATGTTATTATAACACCCGATTCTAAAGCTTGCTGCTAACATTTCCTTATTTGCTTGCCTTTCTCAATGAATTGGCATCTGGTTTACAGGATTCCTTCCTATTTCAGTCTCAATAATCATTCACTGTAACTTTCAATATTCACAATAAAAATTCTCTTAATACCCTCATATCTCAGTTCATAAATTTCTAGGATTTTCATTTATCTACTTGTACTTACCACAGGATATTCACAGGGGAGGCTAAGTCTTAGGTTTCACTATCAAACAAAACTGTTCTAACTTCTAAGGTCTGAACTCTGAATTTTCCCTTACTCGTCACCATCTGCTGTACTTTCTCTTCTCCCACCAGCTTAAACTTTTTGACTCTACTCTTTGCCCTCATAGGGAGGGTCTGAGCCCACTGATTCATCTCTACTATAATAGTTTATCACTTCTATTCTGGGTTATGTTGATATTCTTGATTTCATAATCAGCTATTTCAACAATGCACTCTTCTCCATATTTGATTCCTTACCTTTATGTTCCACTATTCCCATCTTGCAAATTCCCAAACCTAGGTCAATTGAACTATCTGCGCCTATTGGTGAGATACTCAAGAGTGCTGGGAAAAGTCATGAAATCACACTGATTTGGTATACTACAAATTCATCCTATCTAACTTCATTCAAGACTTTGCTACATACTCCCTAAAGTGGCTGATTCAAAATTTTCTCCTTTCAAGTCCTTTCAAACTCGATCTCTACTTCCCTGTCTTTCAACAGATTAATTCAGCTTCTACATTACTGAAAAGTTTAATAACTTCTGTCATAACTATTCTTTCCCGCCTCCGTACTTTATGCCAATATTAAAAAAAAAAAACTTTATGTAGTAAAAAAAAACCTCCCTTTTTCTTAAAAAAATAGTTACACACACCCTATTTTTCATAAAACAATTTATGAAATGATCCAGTTCATGTTTAAATAAAACTTAAAATTTCTAACAGCAAATAAATCTTAAATATGTGCATTAAACAATATGATGTGTTTTATGATAAATCACTCATAATTTTCACATTTAAAACTAAAAGATAATAATCCTAATAATAATGTTACTGTTCCTGTGAAAGGTGCTCTCATTTTTTCATTACAACACTGCTGTTTTTATTTCATGAAGATTGAATATATCATATTTATTCAAGGTAAATTAGTTCCTCCTTCATTCATATTAGAATATCTAGGCTATAAAAATAAAATGAAAATTGCTTCTCTAGGATGATAAGCAGATAAGCAGATCTCCAACTTCCTGCTATTTCATTTGTAGAACAGATGTATTAGAAAATTAGGACTTTGGAGTTATTTATTTAGAATAAAGATTTTTTTTCCCCCTCAAAAATATACTCCACATAAATTTCCAAAAAATTGGTATAAAAATGAATTTGCTTCATTTTTCTTATTCCTGATAAGAGAACATATCATTTTTTCCTTTGAATTATTTTGAAATACTTTATCATGAGAAAGCCAGAATGCTTCAATGATACTATACAAGTGCATTAAGCTCTGCCTCCTAATTATCACACAAGTTTGCAAACAGTCTTCTTTTAAAAACCTCCTGGACTTCTAAAAACAAAGCTGATTACTCTTGTAACAACTTGAAAAACTGTATGTAGCTACACATATTTCTTGAGACAAGTGATTATATATGGATCTTTCCCTGGATCCAAACTGTAAGAGGACACACTTTTTACACTACAGACACATTATCCTGATATCATTTGAACCTTGTCAGGGTAGTCCAAAGTAATTTTCAAATAATATAGCATTTTGATGAAGAAAAACTAAATTACACTGAAATATTTTCACAATGTGGCATTGCCATCAATAAGACTGCAATAAGTAACAAATCTTCCTTTAGTATCAAATTCGGCTACACATTGTACACATAAAATCAAACAAGTAATTCATTGGATCATTCATAAGTATTCATCTGCTGGCAATAAGATTTTAGCTTTTCAAAGGATTAATAATAAATATCTTCAAATATAGAAGAAGTCTCCTACCCACCATATTATTTCCAAGTGGAACAATTCAAAAGTGCTTTGCATATAATTTGCCAAGCACTGTTTCATACATACAAATACCTATAGCAAAACTTCTACTGAATGAACTTTTTATACATAACAAAGCAGCAAGCAATTTTATATGATAAAATCAATTTTTTAAATGCTACAGACATGTTTTTTTTTTTTTTTTTGCTTTGGCTTGTTAAAATTATCTTGCCTTATTCCAATGGACTTGTGATGGAAAGAGTCATCTGCATCCAGAAAGAGAACTACAAGACTGAATGTGGATTAAAAGCATAGTATTTTCACCTTTTTAATATTGTTTGCTTGGTTTTTTTTTCTTTCTTGTGCTTTTTTTCCCCTTTTGATCTGATTTTTCTCATGCTGCATGACAAATGTGGAAATATGTTTAGAGGAATTGCACATGTTTAACCTATATTGGATCACTTACTGTCTCAGAGTAGGGAGAAAGAGAGAAGGAAGGAGAAAATTTTGGAACATGAGGTTTTGCGAGATAAACATTAAAACTGTTTTGAATATATTTTGAAAAAAAGGCTATTAGCATAATAAATAAAAACAGTATCTTGTCTTGCAAATGTATATTCTGCACAAACATTTTCAAGATATCTCAATTTATTAGGCTCATTACTATCTCCAGCTAAAGTATTTATACAAACTGACCATAGCAATCTTTTCTTTCTATCAGTAATACTACTTGTGAATCCCAATAATAATATGGATCTTCTTTCCTGGGATTTGGGTTTTTTATTTCATGTTTCTATATTTCTATTACTCAAACTGTTTCTATGTTTTATTAGTTTCAGCTGCTCCAATGTATTTCTTTTTTTTAAAACCTGTTATGTATTTATCCATCACTAGGAATTATTATGTCACTTAAAACTTTAGGAGCAATTTTAGAAATTTAAGACAAGTAAATTGACAATTTGTTTGTTGAAAATTTCAACTGATTGCTTATAATAATCCTTGTTGAATTCCTTCCATTTTTACAAATTGCATTTTAAAACAAAATGAATTATGCTGAGAAATATTACAGATAACTTGGTGTTTTTAACTTATAGACAGATTATTTGACTTTGAATTTATACATTTCACATTCAAACAGCAAACAGCAGGACAACATAAATTTTCTATGTCATAAGCCTATACCTGCTAACAGTTTGTACCTGCATTGAATGACCCAACTCAAATTAGACCTTGTGTCTATCATTAAATCATTAATGTGCTCTATTCATTGTCACTGGAGAAAATTTGTTGCATTAATCTCACTTTCATTTTTTTTTATTTAATTGTTTTTATTGATTTAAGTAGGAATTTGCTAAAAACAAATAGCAGCAATTTTGATGACTTTCTTGTCTCCCACCCCTCTTCCCTGAGAGCAACTGAATTCAGACATGTGGGGCCAATACTATATAGAAAATGCTTTAAATTTGAGTACTTTCCCACCCACAGAGAGAGTGAAGAGGAAATTTTCATATTCTAATTTTGCAATTTCAGTGAAGTAAATATCCCTTTATAAAAATGCATATTTGATGATGGGGGTATATTCAATTGAATTATTAAGTCAGTAGAGTTTTAACTACTTTGAGGGAATAAGTTATTTTGTCTATTATAATACTCAAATTAACTATAAAAGACATATGAAGAAAGACACTATATGCAGAGAAAGAACTGATATTGTTTATATAAAATAAATTTATTTATATGTATATAGAATAAATTCACATAAGTATACATATATAACATATTATATATATATATATATACACACACACATATGTATGTATACCCATATACACATCTATTCTAATTACAGCCATCTCAAGGGTAAAGGAGAGGAGGGAAGAAAAAAAGAAATTTACATGATAATTTTTTTGTATATTTGAAAGGAATAGCAAGTTGTATGTAGTAGATTTTTAATTTCATGTATAATCATCTTTTTTATTTTATCATGTGATAGAAATGTTTGTTTTATTCCATAAATTAAACATAGATTTTAAAAAAGATAAATGCAGTCCATTAGGATGCTCTGAAAACCATGTGGGGCAGTAAGAGTAGAATCATTTACTACTTGATGATCATTATTTCTGCCTTCCTAATTTCCCTGAACAGCCACATCAAAAAAAGAGAAGAGGAGTTTAAGCCCTTTCTTGCGATAAATAAATACAGATGTAAAAAACAAACTCACACATTGGCTGTATTGAATGAATATCTCTTTTTGTGTCTTCACCTTTCTGAGAGGAGGTGGCAAATAAGATGCTGGCTTACCTTGTGGCATCATAATCAGCTGCACTGTAGCTAGGTGGCTTTGGGCCTGGAGTCACAATAGGTATCAGGTCCTTTACAAGATGTATGACCCTAAGCAAGTTGCTTAATCTCTGCCTTCCTCATTTTTCTCAACTGTAAAAAGAGGCTATTTACCTCTTAGATCCTACAGCAAATTTAGCACAGGGGATGGCACACTTAATAAATGCTTGTCTGCTTCCTTTCTTAAGCGTCTCACAATTATTTTTCTTTACAATGTTGTAGAGGGCAGGAATATACTTAATGTAATATAATGATGTAATCAATCTAGTTGGCATATACTTAGGATAATATGGTGATGTAATGTTCTACAGTTGCACATGCTCAGTGTGAGGTAGTGATGCAATCCTACTGAAGTATTTAAAGGGAGTCTCAGACTCAGATTGTGCTCTCAGCCACCGTTCTCAGCCACAGACACAAGAGAAGATGCCAGATTCCAGAGTCCATCTTTGCCCCACCATGGGGCCTACCTGCTTCCATCCCTCCCCCACTAAGATCAAGGCTGATCCCAAGGTTCTCCAGAGAGCTAGTCCAGACATTACACAATGTTGTAGTAGTCATATTGTTATTTTGTTATATAAACCATTCTCCTGATTCCACTCAGTTTTCTCTGTATCTGTTCATATAAGTTTCTTCTACTATCTCTGAATGGCTCCCCTCTTCCATTTCTCAAAATATAAGAATATTCCCTTCATTCATATTATATGATATGTTCAGGAATCCTCCAAATGATATGCATAATATACTTCATTTCAGTTCTTTGGTTTAATTTAAAGAGATTTTTAAAGAAATATTTGCGTGTGTATATGTATGTGTATACATATGTGTGTGTGCATATATATACATATATGTGTGTATATATATGCACACATATACATATATGCATCCTTTCTTCCTTTCTTTGATCTCTTTGGAGTATAAAAATAATAGTATTTTTGATTTAAAGAAAATGAACAATTTAGTAATTTTATGTGTATTTCCAAATTACTATAAACAATGTTTAGACTATGTTACAGTTCTGTCAGTAGGACATTATAGATTTATCTTCCCATAACCTCTCAACAGTTGCCATTTTCCTCGCAGTCTAATAAAACTGTTTTAAGTTGAAGCTTAAAAGTTTTGTTATATTGTCTTATTATGATGGGGTTTTTTTTCATTAAATTATTTACCATTTCTAGAATTTGGTCTTTAATTAATTTCTTAGGATTAAATTCCTTTGAATTAATCATTTAGCTTCCATTCAAGTTTGAATCCTTTTTTCTAAAAGCACTAACTATATTGATTATAATTACTTGATTTTAATTTTTATTTCACTGTGGTTAGCAAAAGATAGGTTTGATTTGCTTGCTCATGCATACATTTATTTGTTTTTTTGCTTCAATCATGGTCAATTTTAGTAAATGTGCCACAGGCAGCTAACAAATATGTATATTTTGTTCTATTCACATTCAACAATAGCCAGAGATCTCTGATTGAATCAGAACTTTTAACTTCTTCCTTATTTATCTTTTTGTTAATTTTTTTAGGTCTGAAAGAAGTACAGTGAAGTCTTCAAATATTAGGGTTTCTCTATTTCTTCCTGTAATATAATGATTTTTTCTTGAAGTGCTTTCTTAGATGCTATGCTTTCAGTACTCACATATTATGTATTGATATTTAATTATCTATGGAGAAAATTAGCAAAAATGTCAAAGTGGGAATAAGCAATGTTGGAAAGGCTATGGGAAGTCAAGCACATTAATATACTGTTGGGAGAGATACCAATGACAAGTACTTCCTGTAAAACTTTATGCAAGCCACTCAAACTCTGTAAGTCTCAGCTTTCTCATATATAAAATGAAGAAATTGACCTCCATGGCATTTGTGTTTTCTTTCAGTGCTATAGCTATATATTCTTTGATACTATGAATCAATATAGAAGATAATTTGAAATTATGCTAGAGAAAATACACTAGTCATATTACTCATATTTACAATGTTGAGATCATTAATAAAATAAAAATTGGATTCCATAATATACATAATTATGAAAACTATGGATGTGACCATCCATAGTTTTCAGAATTACTCTTTAGTACAGCATTAAATGTCAATGATGAAGTGTGAAAAAGATGGGAGAAACTTAAAAAACAAACTGGGAAATTGACTTGAAATTTGGTTAGTAAGGAAACTTTATGATACTTTCATAATTTCAAAATTTATAATTATTCCCTTACATTCATATTTTCAAAAAGGCTTTTGCTGTATGAAAAGCATAATTTCAAAATTTTTTACTGCATCATTCCTTTGGGGAAGCATATCACAACTATCCAAATCTATATATGCAACATAAAATGTTTGCTTCCTTTTTGATCCAATATCACTAATAGTTTTGGTGTTCTACTTGGGCCCTTGTCCCATTCCTTTCATCCATCCTGTGTCCCTGTCTCAGTTTTTTCTTCTTCTAGTTTTCAAATTCTCCAAATTGATAGGCTCCTACGTTGTTGCCTACCAAACACATTGAGGGTAGGGATTATTTCATTTATATATATAATGCCTTGCACAGTACTTGGCACAAAGAGGCATTGCATTGTTGTTTGTCTATGCTCTGGTACAAAACATTTTTAATAATGGATCTGTTGTTTTTGATGACAATCTTTTCTACTTCCTAATGGTGAAGAATTATCAGAAGGCAGTATTACTCCTCCTAAAAATTCTTGACCTGGAGAGAAATATATAAAAAGAAAATTTAGAATAAAGTGAAAGCAAAACCAAGATGGCAGAGTAAGGGGAACACTCTGACCAAGCTCTTCCAAAATTCTTCTCTAATGAAGAATAATGTATCTGATCAAATTCTAAGGCATCATAACCTACAAAAGGTCAGAGTGAGACATTTTATTCAGCTCAGGACAACTTAGAGCAGAAGGAAAGGTCTTTGGCATTGGGATGGTGAGGCACAGTATGGAAATGATACCAGTTGTGGGCCTTAGAGGAGGTGGTAGTAGCAGCAGCAGCAGCAGCTGCAGCTGAATTAGGAGCAATCACATTTCGAAAATCTCTTTGCTAGGTACCATTTGACAACTTCATTACCCATTAGCTAATTCTGGGTCACAGTTTCAGGCGTGGTCAGTTCACAAGGGAGCAGAGGTTCTACTGGGAAGAAAGGAATTTTGATTACCAAAGACCAAGAGCCCTACTTGGGTAAGGATAAGAGTATAGATCAGGAGAGAAATTACCACATCTCTCCCCAAATCACACCACCTTAGAAGTATCAAAAACTTACAGAACCCCAGAACTAGCTGTGAAAAGAGCAGAGCAAAAAAACCCCAAAAACCTGAAGTGCAGAATAGAGACCACACCATAACTTCACTTCAGAGGAGTACAGCACAATTTTAACAGTCCAAAGTTGGAGGGGAAAAAGGCATGAAAAATGAGCAAATAACAACAATCAAAAAGAACCCAACCATTAAAAAAAAAATTATTATGGTGACATAAGATATTCAAGACACAAACTGAAAAGAAGACAACATGAAAAACTATATATGCAAAGTCTTAAGAAAAATGCAGATTGGACACAAGCTTAGTAAGAATTCCTAGGGGCAGCTAGGTGGCTGGATCTGGATCTGGATCTGGAGTCTGGAGGACCCAAATTCAAATCCATCTTCAGATACTTAACACTAGCTGTGTGACACTAACAAGTCACTTAATCCTGATTGCCTTGCCAAAAAAAAAAAAAATTTCTAAAAGAGCTAAAAATTTTTTTAAAAAGAAAAAAAAAATCTTAAAATTAAGTAAGAGTGATAAAGGAAAATAGGTAAGAATGAGAGCAATGCTAGTTTTTTTTTTTTTTAAAAGAATTAGCAGCTTGGTTTTTTAAAAAAGGCATGAAACTTCTGAGGAAAGTAATGTCTTAAAAAACAAAATTGGTCAAATGGTAATGGAAGATCAAAATCTCCCTGAAGAAAATAACTCCTCAAAAATTAGAACTGGGTAAATAGAAGCTAATGGAACTACAAGACATAAAGAAATAATTAAATAAAGTAAAAAAAAAATCAACAAAGCCAAAAGAATGGGAAAATAGAAAAAAATATAAGTTATCTCATTGAAAAAAAATAACTAATCTAGAAAACAAATCAAAAAGAGATGAATTAAGAATTACTGGACTACCTGAAATTCGTGATAAAAAAGCCTAGATATCATATTTCAAGACATTATAAAAGGAAGGTGTCCAGATATCTTATAACTAAAGAGCAAAATAAAAATTTAAAGAATCAACTGATAACAACCTAAGATCCTAAAATAAAAATTTCCAAGTATATTATAGCCAAATTCCAGACACACAAAAAATTAAGAAGTCTATCCTATAGAGAAAATGTTAATTAACTCCACTCATATCAAAATCATCCTATCTCTAGCTATTTCTACTTTTTTCTTCAAATTTGTTTCTAGCAAGATATCTTTTTTATTTATTTATTTATTTTAAATTTTTATTTAATAATTACTTTATATTGACAGAATCCATGCCAGGGTAATTTTTTTTACAATATTATTCCTTGCACTCGTTTCTGTTCCAATTTTTTTCCCCTCCCTCCCTCCACCCCCTCCCCTAGATGGCAAGCAGTCCTTTATATGTTGGATATGTTGCAGTATATCCTAGATACAATATATGTTTGCAGAACCGAACAGTTCTCTTGTTGCATAGGGAGAATTGGATTCAGAAGGTATAAATAACCCGGGAAGAAAAACAAAAATGCAGATAGTTCACATTCGTTTCCCAGTGTTCTTTCTTTGGGTGTAGCTGCTTTTGTCCGTCATTTATCAATCGAAACTCATTTAGGTCTCTTTGTCAAAGAAATCCACTTCCATCAAAATATGTCCTCATACAATATCATTGTCGAAGTGTATAATGATCTCCTGGTTCTGCTCATTTCACTTAGCATCAGTTCATGTAAGTCTCGCCTGTCCTCTCTGTATTCATCCTGCTGGTCATTTCTTACAGAACAATAATATTCCATAACATTCATATACCACAATTTACCCAGCCATTCTCCAATTGATGGGCATCCATTCATTTTCCAGTTTCTAGCCACTACAAATAGGGCTGCTACAAACATTTTGGCACATACAGGTCCCTTTCCCTTCTTTAGTATTTCTTTGGGATATAAGCCCAATAGAAACACTTCTAGCAAGATATCTTTATTGACATACCTATTCAAATAACATATCTACTCAATTTCTCCATAAACAATGATGAAAAAAAAATCATACAACAAATGGAAATACAAAAGAAGATTTAAATCTAGCAATTTTCAGACCAACTCCTAAATTCACACCAGTCCTGTTTTAATTTATTTTTTATGAATAAAAAGCTTATCTAATTTTCTTATTCTTAAGAGGCTTCATTTCAAAACTAAAATATATAAAATAACTATAATTTACTGAACTTAGCAAAGACTCAGGATAGGAGGATACATAAATGATTAGCATCTTAACTGGTATCTTCTTGAAAGTTCCTCATTTCCACTACAATTCAAATCATCTTCTCTACTTTCCATATAGCTCACCATCTCCACTCTAAGAATTCCATTAGTAATTTTTCTTTCTTTTTCTATTCATTAAATTAGCTATGTCTTCAGCCTCTTTGATTTCTCTTGATTTCTCATTCTGTGAACAGTTATTTATTTTGATTAGGCCTTGGTATACCACCACATTTCATTCTGAACTTCCTAAAGATAAGATAAAAATAAGAATTTTATGTTCTAATTGCAATTTGATTTCCCAAATCAATTAGTACCACTAAGTATTGATTGTAGGTTCCATACATTGTCAACACTAAATAAGTATGGTAGACTGACAAATGATTTCCATCTCAAATTTAAGCATGTTCTTTAAATCTTAGAACATAATTTATGTCATTTTTATAGTCATATTGTATCCTAAGGTTCTCCTTCTTCATGGCTCTGTAAGGTAAGCAGTATATCATTCTCATTTTATAAATAGAAAACTGAGAATCAGAGTTCTGATTTTCCCACAAATACATTGTTAAGCAGTATTAGAGACAAGTCTCAAATCCAAGTTCCCTAACTTCAAGTCCAATGCCTCAAATCTCAGACTCTCAGAATTGGAAGAGTTGAAAAGATCCTTAGAGAACATCTAGTTCAACCTATATTTTTAAAAAGAATCCTTCTTGCAGTATCCTGGAGAAGTGATTTATACAATATTTGATTCAATAATTACAACAAGTGTTGTCACTACTTCCTGAAGCAGTCCATTTTTTTCTGCATAGGTCTATTTATTAAGTTTTTCCTGACATCAAGTCTAAATGCACCTCATCAAAGTTTTTACTCTTTGCTTCCTCAGGAAAGGGAATTTTTGACTCCAGAGTCAAGCAGAACATACCTAATTCCTCTTTCATATACTAGTCCTTTAAATAGACAATTATCCCATTCTGTGAAATTTTTTCCTCCTTAAATTAAGCATTCCTAGTTTCTCCTACTTAAGCCTAAATATGGGATGATCTTGAAACATTTCACATTTGTGATCACTCTGCTTTTCATGCTCTTTAGTTTATCAACATTCTTTTATTATAATCATTAGAGAGGGTTTTCTCTTTTTATGAACCCTATTTTCATTCATATAAAGAAGTCTCGGGGAGGAAGCTCTACTGTTGCAGAACAATAACTGTTCTGTAACTTTAGTTTTAGACCTGAGACTTGCCCAGAGTCACCCAAACAGTATGTAACAGGGCCAAAATTTTGATCTCAGGTCTTCCTGAATCCAAAGTAGTTCTCTAGCCAACAAGTCATGATTGCTACCCCCACTACCATTGGGAACATGCTGAAAATAATTTAACATTATCTTTGTTGTTAATCATTACTGCAACAATTATCTCTACCACGAATCATCCACCGGTACTATACTCCTTTCTATAAAAGGATAGATAGAGGAAATTGTTGGGCTATTCAGTGATATTTTAAAAGCACGGGAAATAATAACCGTACCACAAAACAAGAGAAGGGAAAATATCTTAATTTTTAAATAAAACCTAAAAGCTTAGTTTATAGACCAATAAGATTGACTCTAATTCCTGGCCATTTAAATAGAAATCAATAAAGAGATTGCCAGTGAATAACTAGAAAGTAAAACCGTGATTACAAAGGGCTGGCATGGCTTCTTCATGAAAAGTTATGCCAGAATAATCTCATTTTCTTTTTTGACAGGTTTACTAAACTACTAGTTAAGGAGAATGCCATTTACCTAGATTTTAGCAGAGCTTTTGATGATATATTTCATACTATCCTAGAAGAAAATATGAGAAAGTATGTGGATTAAATAGTAATAAAATCAGAAGTATTCAGAACAAGCTGTACTGCTACACTTTACATGCAATTATTCATGATTTACTATTAAATGTGGTAGGAGATCTCCAATGGAAGATCCCAGAGATTTGTGCTTAGCCCTATCTAACACTTTTTATCAAGTGCATGAATAAAAATATAACTATTTATTCCTGACAATTCTATTCCCTAAGAAGTAGATGAGATTGTAAACAATAGAAGTGGGTCCATTATAAAAAGGGCACATTCAATCAACAATGCAGTGCCCACTATTTGCCAGGCACTGTACTAAGTATTAGGGATAAATATGAAAGAAGTATGTCATAAAACTCCATGTCTTTTCCATCCTATATGTGTGCTAGTTGATGATCAAATAAAGTAAAAATTGGTTGAAAAGAGTATTGCTGTTTGGGAGCAGGAAAGTGGTGTCAGTGAGAGCCTCAAGGAATAAAACCAGGTACAAAAAAAATTGCAAGAAGGCAAATTTGGAATCAATGTCTAAAAAACATTCTATCAATTAGAATTATTTATAAGAAAAAATGAATCTTGGTAGACCTTGCATTTTCCCTCGCTGGAGGTCTTTAAGCAGAAATTTAAAGACTACTTGCTGTGTGTTATACTGAGGATTTCTTTTTGTGTATGTTGTGACTATTGATTCATCATTTTTTAGCCATATCTACTCTTTGTTACCCCATTTGAGGTTTTCTTAGCAGAGAAAAAGAAGTGGTTTGCCATTTTCTTTTCCAGCTCATTTTACAGATGAATAAACTGAGGTAAATAGGGACACATAGCTAATAAGTGTCTGAGGCTGGATTTGAACTCAGTAAGATGAGTCTTTCTGACTCCAGACCTGGTATTCTATCCACAATGCTACTTGTTGAATACACCTTGAATTACATGGACCCTAATGCTTGTGTTAACTCTTATATTCTGTGTCTCTAACCATGCCTCCGGGTTTTTCATCACTTCTGGAATGATGAGGTTTGAGAAAGGCAGATATAGAGCACAATACTAACTAACCCACCAGCTTGACTTGGATGGGCCTCTGGATCCTTGCATTTTCCTCTTTTCTTCTACAAAACCAAGAAGTATGTCATTTCCCTCTATGTCTTTTTCAATCGGCCTCAGGAGAAGACACCAGAAAATGGGAAAGAAGCTACAGGTGGCATGATTAGTTTTAAAAGAAAAAGCCTATTTACCTTAAAAGTCATTATCCCTATTTATGGTATTCATATTATCTTTGTCTGCCTCTCTCATGAATTATTTAGGCAAGAGCTTCATTCTTATATAAAGGAATTAAGATCATTTAAAATAAATTTAGAAGAACATTAAGCTTGCTCAAATTGTAACCCAAAGCTCAAGAGTCACCCTACAATCTGGGCTCAAAGGCCCCTGCTCTAATTCTGGGGGGTTGACCTCAAGAGGGGCATTATCTTTCTTTGATTCATTGTTCCCATTACTTCTGGAAAATCTTCTAATACACTCAGCTCACATCTAGTTCTCCCAAAATGTGAGTAGTTTAGATCCCTAATTCCCATACAAACACTCAAGGTATTAAATGCAAATTGGGTACAGGTCTTTATTTTACCATATATAAAAGTGCAGAAGACACAAAAGAATCACATGAGCTCATAAAAAGATACAGAAAATACATGAAGCATTCAGTTATCATGCAAGTTCCCCCAGAAAGGAATTGAAATTGGAGTAGTTATTAGGGTGACCTTTTGACATCTGAGCAAATCTTTCTCCTTGCTTTAGACTTCATCTAAAAGGCAAACATACTTTGGGGGCTGCTAAATAAGCTATTTACCTGAGTATTTAAGTAACTCTCTGGGTTTGCACTCTAAGAAGGACTAGGTAGACTATCCTGCTATCTCAGGAAATGTCCTTAATTCTCCAAGAGGTCCCTCATAAGGCATTCCCTAGAAAATCCCCTTTCTGGAGTTAGAATGCTAAATTCTGGTATCATGGTGCCCAGGGGATTCAAAATCCAACTTGTCCTACATAGGAAGTAAGAAACAAAAACACTACTGCTAACTAACCTTCTCTCAGTACATTTGGAAGGGCAAATCTCCTTCTGCCATGAACTTCTGTCACATGGTTCTATAACTGCTCTTGAAGGGAAGCAAATAAAATGGGTAAAGGTTCTCTTTTCCTGTCTCCTATGCTCCTTGGAGGTACACTCAGAGTTGAAGAGAGTGGTAAAGACAGCAAGACAAATCATCTCTTAGCTTGCTTTTATAGAAAATGAAGAGGGGCAGCTCTTCCTACAAGGGTCTGTCTCCCTGAGGCTCAGTTAGTCAATTAGCAGTGGTTCTTTGTGCCTTATTGTGCCGGTGGTCAAGGATATGGTCCACTGGATGCTTCCAAAGAACATTAGATTAATCGAGGGATTCCCCTCATTAGCCCTATTGAAAGGATAATCATATCTGAAGAAGATGGCCCAATAAAGGGGGGAGGGGGAGTTACCCGATTCTCCTAAATTTCCCCACAAACAATATAAAATAATGCCCAAGAAGCAGAAATAATTAAAAGTCAAGGTAAAGACAACTTGGGAGGACAAGGAGGTTAGGAAAGTGCCGACCTCAGAGGCAGGGCGCTGACCTGACTGCAGGGCAAATACCTCTAGACAAATACTGCTAATTCAGCAAACAATAAACCCTGCAGGCAGCCCAGGTAGCAGTCTCAGCTTGAGGAACTTTCACCTCATGGATAGTGTGGGGGGTCAAGTGGGGAGCAGGCTAAAGTGCCGATTGTTGACTGGATGCCAGGCCCAAGGGTGCTAACCAAAGTTTCACCTGTGGCTGTGGACAAAGGGGAAAGAAACACAGAAATGTGAGTACCATACAGAGGAGCAGGGGCCCTGCTGGCTGTGAGCACCTACAGGAGTCCTTGGTTTGGAAAACAATGCAGAAGGCTGAACTGAAGTCCATAGCTGTAGTGGAGACTGCAGGGAGCAAGAGTATACGTAGTGACAAAGTGTCTAGGATTTTTGGTCATGATTCAGGCCAGAGAGGAGTACCAGAAGTAAGAAATCCAAATAGAGCTCAGAAAACAAGAGAACATAAAAATCTCAGGTGTGATATATTATCCTGCATATCTCTGGACTACAGCCTGACTTTAATACCAAGTTAATAGACTGGAAATAAGCTGCTAAAAATGAGTAAGCAGAAGAAAAAAAGATAGATAGCTATAATGATGATAGAAACCTGCATTCAAACTTAGAAGATAATGAAGTTAAAATATTTACTTCTACCTCAAAGAGGAAAAAAAAATCAAAATGATCACAAGCCCAAAAAAAAGTCTTTGGGAAGGATTTAAAGGGATCTTAAAAAAATCAAATAAGACAAGTTTAGGGGAAAATGGGTAAAGAATAACAGTAATATAAGAAAATCAAGACAATTATGAAAAGAAGATTAATCAATTGGAAAAAGAGATACAAAAACTTACAAAAATCAGCTTTTTTTATAGGAACATTTATCTGTAACTCTTAAGAATGTTATTACTTGGTTGAAAAAAACACACATAGAAGATTTGGGATTAAGTTGTGTATGATAGGATGATCCTAAAAATGGGTAGGAAGAGACAAAATGGAATAATTATTTTCTACAAAAGAAGCATAAATGGAAGAATTGTTACAAGGAAGAGAGGAGGAGATAAGAGGGCTATTGAATTCAATTACAAGTGAATTCTAACAAACATTTAAAGATTAGCTAATTTCAATATTAAATAAATATCTGGAATAGTGGACAACGAATCCTACCAAACTCCTTTTATGAAAAAAAAAAATGGTGCTGATAAAAAAACCAGGAAATGTAAAATCAGAGAAAGAAAATTATAAAACAATTTTATTAATGAATATGGGTGCAAGATTTTAGCTATAATACTAACCAAGAGACTACAATAATATATCATAAAGATTATACATGATGACCAAGTGGGATGTATACACTAGCGATGCAGGAATAATTTAACATGGAAAAAACATGTTAATATAAATGTTTACATCAATAATAAAAGTAATAAAAATCATATGATATCAGCAGAAGCAAAAAGTTTTGGACAAAATGGAACACTTATTCCTATAAAAAATACTTGAAAGCATAGGTATGTGTGGTATGGCAAACCCCAATTCAAAAATAGAGATAGCTAAAAGTGAAGAATAGAAGTTTTATTAGGATCTGTGAGAAAGGCATGGTCCTCTCACTGAAATCCCAAAGGGAGGAGTTCAGTCTCACAAAGGCTGTGAGATGATTTAAATGGTATTGAAATCATTGGCAATCTCGACCTTTGTCTCTGGAATATAGGTGGGCTTTTATGGCAAGAGAGTCTTGGTTATGCAAGATTTGTTCTAAAAGAAAGAAAGTTTGTTCTGCTTCTAAGGTTAATCATTTAAAATGGTTTAAGAAGACTTTGGTTTTACTTCAGGCTTTTCTCAATCAACAAATAGAGATTAGCCAGTTTATAGACCTCTCTAATATTTCCAGGCCATTAAATAGTCAGATTCTTCTCTAAGCAGTTAAGTAAAGGTCAAGCAGGTTATCTCAGGTATTTCTGTTAGAAGAAGTAAGTCTTTGCTCTTCTTCCCAACAGACTCTGCTAAATTATTATTCTGAGAAGTCCTCAGTTTCCTGTTTCACTCACCTAAAACTATCAGCAAGCATTATTTGCAATCGGGATAAATTGGATTCCCAATACAATCAGAAATAAAAGAAGACTGGCCATTATCATAAACATTATTGATTATTGTATTAGAAATGTTAGCAATAGGAAAAAAGAGAAAAAAAAAAGAAATTGAAGAAATCAGAATGGGCAATGAGGTAATAAAACTATCTCTTTTTGCAGGAGATATACTTGGAAAATCCTAGAAATTCAACTAAAAAGTTAGTTGACATAATTAATAATTTTTGTAAAGTAGCAGGATATTAAAAAATCCCCTCTTAATTCATTAGCATTTCTACATATTACTAAAAAAAAAAAACAACAAAAACTTAAAAACCTTCAAAGAAGAGATAGTAAGAGATATCCCACTTAAATACTTATACCTGCCAAGAAAAATCCAGGAACTACATGAACATAATTTTAAAACAAATTGTACATAGAATAGATTCAAATAATTGGAAAACAGTTAATTGTTCATGGATAGGCAAAGCCAATAAAATAAAAAAAGGCAATTCTATCTAATCTACTTATTTAAGTCCATCCCAATTAAATGATCAAAATAAAGTTTCACTGAACCAGAAAGAAATAATAATAAAATTTATTTGGAAGAACAAAAGGCCAAAAATATTAAAGTAACTAATGAAAAAAAATTTAAAGGAATGAGATTTAGCAATACCAGATCTAAACTATATTATAAGGCAATCATTACCAAAATAGCCTAGTAATGGTTAAGAAATTGGTGAATCAGTGGAACAAAATGAACATACAATACACAGTAATAAATAAAACACTATAGAAACTCATGTTTGATTTACGAAGATTTAAGGTTTGGAGGTAAGAATACATTAAAAATTGTTGAGAAAAGTGAAAACTAGTTTGGTAGAAATTGATTATAGTTCAATATTTTACACCATTTGCCAAGATAAGGTCAAAATGGACACATGCTCTAGATATAAAGGCGACATCATAAGTAAATTAAAAAAACATGAAACATATTACCTATCAAAGGTATTGATAGAAGAATTCATGAATTAAAAAAGACAAAGAGCATTGATGAGATGTAAAATGGACATTTTGATGACATTAAATATAAAAATTTTGTACAAATAAAATCAGTGTAACCAGGTTTAGAAAGAAAGCAGAAAACTGGAGGGGCGGGGAACTTTATAGTTTCTCAGATAAAGGTCTCGTATCTCAAAATATAGAGAACTTTGTATAATTTATGAGAATTATTCATTCGCCAGTTGATAAATGTTTTGTAAAAGGATATGAACAGACGAGTTTTTCATAGAGAAATCAAAACTACATATAGGCATATGAAAAAATTCTCCAAATGAAAATTAAGGCAACTTTGAGATATCACTCCATACCTATGAGATTGGTAAAATGACAGAAGAGGAAAATGGGAAATGTTGGAGTGAATGTAGAAAAATTTTGGGACATTATTATACAGATGTAACTGGGAATTGATCAATCTATTTTGGAGAATAATATAGAATTACATCCAAAGAGTTATAAAACTGTTTATATCCTTTGACCTACCACTCCCACTATTAGGTCTGTCTCCCAGGGTGATCAGGGGAAAAGGAAAAAATATATGCATTCTAAAAATTATAGAAGTTCTCTTTGTGGTAGCAAAGAACTGGAATTGGAAAGATGCCAACAATTGTGGAATGGCTAAACAAGTTGTAGTTCATGATTGTGATAGCATACTGTTGAGCTGTAAAAAATGATGAGCTGGTTGATTTTAGAAAATCATGGAAAGATTTGTAATATTATTTTAAGAATAGTTACAACAATGAAATTATTTTGAGTATTATAAATACTTAAATCAACTATAAAGGACTTATGAAGGAAGATATACTTCTAGCAAAAGCACTAATAAACAGAAATATGCATAGTATGCATATATTTATGAATCTGTGTCAAATGAGGGCTCTTCTCTAACACAAGGTAGGGAGAGAATGAGCAAGAGAATTCAAAATCTAAATTGTAACAAACAAAAATTTAAATTTAAAAAGATAATCATATTTGATCAATAATATTTAGCACATGAAAAGTATATAGATCTTTAATAAGATAACTGAATAAGAGGGCATATATAAGCCCAACTCCCCTTTTATCAACTCAAAGCTTCTAGAATTGTGAAAAATAAACAATAAAAATCTAACAACTATAAAATGACAAAGAAAAGAAAACCTCACCAGAAATCCCAATAGGGGAAAAAAAACAAAAGAGATTAAGGGGATGTAAGAAAATTTTCTATTCCAGATACTATTGGCAAAGAAAACGCCTATAGAAAATACTAGAGAATAATTCTGTAATATTTACAGCAGAAAAATGAATAGAATGACTAAGAACCCTAAAAGTGGTTGGAAAAATTTAAAGGAATCACAGGGTGAGATAAGGAATGAACAACAAAACATTAAGTGCTTACTATGTTCCTTATGCTTGTTAAACAGAGATACACCCCCCCCAAAAAAAAAAAAAATTGTCTCTAACCTCAATGAGCTGACATTCTAATGTGAGAGGCAACACATGTGAGGGAAGGATGAAGGGAAGGGCACTTGGATCCTAAATATTTCTGGTAACTCTAATGGAGAAGAGGCCACTTACAAGACAGGTAAACCAACTTGGCTAAAGCATCAAGACATATTTAAGGAGAAACAGGCGGTAGCATTTGCCAGACAAGTCAAAATGACATCACAACTTCAACCACTTCCTCCAGATTCCAAAAGAATTAACCCAGGACCAAAGAGCCTTGGAACAGCAATGTCTTCTATCCTACTGGGCCTGCTTTCAGCCTAGGCCCCAAAGCCATCATTGTGAGAAGAAATCACTGCGAAGAAGCCCATCTACCTTGTCACCATCAACACCAACTGCTGACCAACTGCCACATGTGGAGAGATAAGTCCAAGAGTCCTGGGAGTAAAGACCATCTGTTCTATATTCAGCCTGATCAACATTTTGGGAAGCAAACCAAATGGAGATATCACCTAGAAAGCTCTTTCTGTCAAAGTCCTTAGCATGATCAAGTAATTCAAATGAGAAATGGATATGATTATCCAAAGAAACAATATTAAAGAAAATGCGTTACCATCTGCTATTCACTGTATCCTAAAAACCATACTTCCTTTCCATATTCCATTATTTTTTGTAATCTTGCAAAATTCAATTTGGATAGTTTTATAGTTGTTTTAGTTGTCACCCTGGGCAACTCATTTAACCTCATTAAACCTGTCTCAGTTTCCTCATCTGTAAAATGAACTAGCAAGTTCATTGTTGCATTCAGTTCTATATTGTTTTCCAGGTTCTACTTACTTTGCATTAGTTCAGACATGTTTTTTCCTACTTCTTTGAATTCATCAAAATCACTGTCTTTTGTCACTACAAATATTTTATTACATGCAGGTATCAATTCATTTAGCTATTTTCCAACTGATAGCTATTTACTTGGTTTTCCATTTCTTTGCTACCACAAAAGTAATGCTATAAAGATTAATTAGTTTTTTTGTAGTGCAATCTCTGGGTCTGAGTATGGATATTTTAACTATTTTCATACTGCTTTCTAGAATAGTTGTGCTAATTTATAGTTTCATTGGCCACACATTAAGTACACTGTATCTTTTTTGTGTGTCACTGCCTTTTGGCAGGGAATGCATAAAGTAAAAGATATAAGTTTAGAAATGGAATCAATGAAAATTAAAGTATGTATATATACATTTTTGTATATATACATGTGTGTATATATGTGCATGTATAAAAGTTCACAGATGCCAGCTTAAGAGTGGGTCTGCCTTTCTATAACACTTCCAACATTGCCTATTACTGGCTTTTCTCATTTTAGCCAACTTTCTAAGCATGAATTATAACCTCGATTGCTTTGATTTGCATTTTTCTTAGTGTTTTGGAGCATTCTTTCATGTAATCATTAGTAGTTTTTCATTTTTCTATTGGATTGGTTTTTGGTTTTTAATAACTCTGTTAGATGTCCATATATTTTGTATATCAGTCTCTTACCATATATAGCTAATTTTCAAATTTTGCTTGGTCATTGTTCCTACAAAACTGTCAATCTAAATATTGATACATTGAACCTACGACAAATAAAAAGGAAATAAGGTGTAATATTTTACTAGAGATGCCTGAAAACATGTTTTTCTGCAATTCTTTATACTAAAACATCAATTCTGGTAATATGTGCTTTTCTTAACACAGTAATCATGAAATAACCCATAAAATGCAGGGGAAAAGAGAGACAATGGGGGATGAGCAAGGGTAATATCAGAACACTGAGGTTAAAAAAGGAAAGAGACACCTTGCCATTTCTAATTTCCCTTTTGAACTGTTCCCCATGGAAAAACATATGCTTTTGGGTGAGTCCCCACCCCCATTCAGAGCTCCAAATTCCTGCCTATGGTTCCTTGATGTTCTCCCAGCTGAAAGCCTCAGGGGTGAACCTTGCTGGGCTGGTGGGATGTTCAGGAGTGAACTGGGTGAAATAGAATACTCAGCAGTAAGGATGTCTACCAGAGGGTGACTACTATTTCACTTACCCACAAATTTGGAGACTTTTCCATTATTTTTTCAATTCCCTTATCATGCACCTGAAATATTACTTTAGTACTTCATAGAGTGGATTCATGAACAATTTTAGAAATACTTTTCTCCTTTTTGCAAATATAACAAATCACCATTTTATTAACCATATAAGAGGCTGCAAATATTTCAGCATGAAGTTAACTAATATCTTTATTTTCTCACTAAAGACTAATATTTATGGACCTATGAGGACATAATCACAACACAAAACTTGAGTTTTAAAGGCAAACAATGAAAATATGCAATGAAAGGGTATGGAGCTTTACTCCTATACATAATTAAAAAGCTTCTAGTAATTCCTTATTTTATATAATGCATGCTTTTGATTTTTGAAATATTTTTATAATACAGGGGTACCTTGGAACTCATTGTTAATTGGTTTTAGAAGTACTGAATGAATTTTTTCCATAAGGAGTATATCTCCTCTACTCATCCCTTCTCATCCAATCCTGCCCCCCCCCCACCCCCCACCCCCCCCCCCCAAAAAAAGGAGAACTGGCGTTTCCAGCTCTGGAGAAACAACTAGTCCAGCCCAGCCCAAATGGGTTTCTCCCTTCTTGACCCAGCTCACTTTCTGAGAAGAATCATGACCTTTATATTTTCTCCTCCCCCCACACTGTCCAAGCTTTTCTGGGGAGAAGGGTCTGGCCTGTAGAGGTAGAAACTATGGTACCACACCATCCACAGCCCTAATCACCCAGGGCTTGGGGCTGTCAAAGGTTTTTTGGGTTTTCTGCCATAGTCATGGGCCTCCACTTGGGCTTCTGTCACTGCTGCTTGCATTACCACAACTCTCCTGCTTCTGTTGTTTCTCCTACTGCTGAGCACATGGTCAACTCTATGCCCCTTTCAATAGTACTGTTTTGGGAGCCCAGGAGACTGTATACTGCACCCATATTATCCTGCAGGAACTGCCCCATGACCTGAATGCCCATATGCACAACCTCAGCATTATAGACCACTGTATTTTTAAAAATCCCTTTATACTTCTACATTGTAGGGTTTTTAGCATGTACTTTGTCAATGAGTTTTTCTGCATGTACAGAGATAATCCAGTTGTTTTAAGATGTTTCTGCTTTAAATATGATTAATTACATAATTTGTTTTCCTATTGTTGAACAATCCACCCATAGTATAAATCCTATTTGGTCATAATAAATGAGATTTTTGCATAAACTGTAGTTTTTTTAATGATGATTTTATTTAAAATGTTTTAATTGATATTCAGTACTGATATTGGTTTGTAATTGTCATTCTTTGTAAAATCCTCTTCAAAAGACCTAACTAGTTTCTAAAGGGGACCAAATTAAGTTTAGTGGGGAACTTTTACCTCCATGAAGACAGAATGAGAGGGTAAATTGGACAAAACCTTTGATTATTTCTAATAAGAGAATTCCTCCTTTTCCCAACATTTGATCGGATTAGAGAAATGATTCTCCAAGATGAACCAATTTTTATGAAACTATTGTCCTTTTTGATAAATCAGACCTTGTTACTTAAACTTTGAACCATTGTTTAATCTTGACTGTGGAATTTTGTCTTTGTTTCATTTTGCAGTACACAGGTCTTGCCTGAGGATTAAGATTTTCAATCAACAGAAGTAACTGTTATTTGATTCTCCTTCTAAAAAGCCATGCTTATAAATAATGACTTAGTTATTGATGCTCTTTGTTTTTTTTAGTTCTGATAGAAAATGGCACAGGGTAAGGAAAGCATATTCAAAAAAAAATAGGCACAATTATAAGATAAATAAAGACAAAATAAAAAGGATGCAAATGCAATAGTTAAGGTTAATATCATACAATCAAAGTTAATGATAGACATTCTGCACTTTTGGGGAGGAGGGGAGAGTACAAGGTTTATTCCTAGTTTTGATGGTATGGCAGAAAACAGTATCTATTTTTTTTTAATTTTTTATTTAATAATTACTTTATATTGACACTCGTTTCTGTTCCGATTTTTTTTCCCCCTCCCTCCCTCCACCCCCTCCCCTAGATGGCAAGCAGTCCTTTATATGTTGGATATGTTGCAGTATATCCTAGATACAATATATGTTTGCAGAACCGAACAGTTCTCTTGTTGCGTAGGGAGAATTGGATTCAGAAGGTATAAATAACCCGGGAAGAAAAACAAAAATGCAGATAGTTTACATTCGTTTCCCAGTGTTCTTTCTTTGGGTGTAGCTGCTTTTGTCCGTCATTTATCAATCGAAACTCATTTAGGTCTCTTTGTCAAAGAAATCCACTTCCATCAAAATATGTCCTCATACAATATCGTTGTCGAAGTGTATAATGATCTCCTGGTTCTGCTCATTTCACTTAGCATCAGTTCATGTAAGTCTCGCCTGTCCTCTCTGTATTCATCCTGCTGGTCATTTCTTACAGAACAATAATATTCCATAACATTCATATACCACAATTTACCCAGCCATTCTCCAATTGATGGGCATCCATTCATTTTCCAGTTTCTAGCCACTACAAACAGGGCTGCTACAAACATTTTGGCACATACAGGTCCCTTTCCCTTCTTTAATATTTCTTTGGGATATAAGCCCAATAGAAACACTGCTGGATCAAAGGGTATGCACAATTTGATAATTTTTTGGGCATAATTCCAGATTGCTCTCCAGAATGGTTGGATTCGTTCACAACTCCACCAACAATGCATTAGTGTCCC
This sequence comes from Antechinus flavipes, assembly GCF_016432865.1. Classification (NCBI taxonomy): domain Eukaryota; kingdom Metazoa; phylum Chordata; class Mammalia; order Dasyuromorphia; family Dasyuridae; genus Antechinus; species Antechinus flavipes. Next base: position 184,053,960 of record NC_067398.1, read on the forward strand.
AGTTTTCCCGCATCCCCTCCAACATTCATCATTTTTTTTTCCTGTCATCTTAGCCAATCTGACAGGTGTGTAGTGGTATCTCAGAGTTGTCTTAATTTGCATTTCTCTGATCAATAATGATTTGGAACACTCTTTCATATGAGTGGTAATAGTTTCAATCTCATCCTCTGAAAATTGTCTGTTCATATCCTTTGACCATTTATCAATTGGAGAATGGCTTGATTTCTTATAAATTTGAGTCAGTTCTCTATATATTTTGGAAATGAGGCCTTTATCAGAACCTTTAACTGTGAAAATGTTTTCCCAGTTTGTTGCTTCCCTTCTAATCTTGTTTGCATTAGTTTTATTTGTACAGAGGCTTTTTAATTTGATGTAATCGAAATTTTCTATTCTGTGATCAGTAATGGTCTCTAGTTCATCTTTGGTCACAAATTTCTTTCTCCTCCACAAGTCTGAGAGATAAACTATTCTATGTTCCTCTAATTTATTTATAATCTCGTTCTTTATGCCTAGGTCATAGACCCATTTTGATCTTATCTTGGTATATGGTGTTAAGTGTGGGTCCATGCCTAATTTCTGCCATACTAATTTCCAATTATCCCAGCAGTTTTTATCAAATAATGAATTCTTTTCCCAGAAGTTAGGGGCTTTGGGTTTGTCAAACACTAGATTGCTATAATTGACTATTCTGTCTTGTGAGCCTAGCCTTTTCCACTGATCCACTAATCTATTTCTTAGCCAATACCAAATGGTTTTGGTGACTGCTGCTTTATAATATAATTTTAGATCAGGTACAGCTAGGCCACCTTCATTTGATTTTTTTTTCATTAATTCCCTTGAGATTCTCGACTTTTTATTGTTCCATATGAATTTTGTTGTTATTTTTTCTAGATCAATAAAATATTTTCTTGGAAGTCTGATTGGTATAGCACTAAATAAATAGATTAGTTTAGGGAGTATTGTCATCTTTATTATGTTCGCTCGGCCAATCCAAGAGCACTTAATATTTTTCCAATTATTTAAGTCTGACTTTATTTGTGTGGAGACTTTTTTATAATTTTGCTCATATAGTTCCTGACTTTCCTTTGGTAGATAGATTCCCAAATATTTTATGGTATCAACAGTTATTCTGAATGGAATTTCTCTTTGTATCTCTTGCTGTTGGGTTTTGTTGGTGATGTATAAAAATGCTGAGGATTTATGGGGATTTATTTTGTAGCCAGCTACTTTGCTAAAATTATGAATTATAACAGTATCTATTAAGGTCCATGCCATGTAGGCTAGGTTAGTTTTTACATAAAGATATTAACATTGCCCATGAGACTTAATTGATTCAGAGAACAAAAGCTCAGTGTAGCTTCCTGATTGCTTCAGTAAAAAAGCCCAATACACAGAAAATAAGAGGCATTTGGTCTTTGCACATGCTTCTGACCAGGTGTGAACCAACATGGCAAATGCAGAGGCAGGGAAGGTAGGACCCATTGCACTGATACGTTTTCCTTGCTAAAAAATCCTTTACATCCTATTATTTAATAAATTTCTTGTTAAAAATTAGATGGCCAATTAGTATCTTTTGTTCCAGTCCTAAGTCTGAACCAATGGACTGACCAGAGTCAAGCCTAGCCCAGAAAACAATGAAAGTCTTTGTTGTATCACAATAAGTATACTGACAGATAACTAAAGATGTAAAAAAAAAAAAAAATTAATGAAAACAAAAAGTGTTAAGAAAAGTCCACTGAAATCAGAGCAACTACAAAAATAAAAGTCATGACTAAAACATATTATTTTCAAAAACCATTAGCAATTCTTGCTAATAATAACACTAAGATACAGGGGAAAATGAGAAGCTAGAAAATCAGATAATCAGCGTCTCCTGGGTCAGTATAATAGGGGAAGGGAAACAATTTACTTTTCCCAAGAAAACTAATACAAGTGACTTTATTATTGGGTGTAAATGGATCTACTTTTCAGTAAGGAAGCAGTTCAGGCACCACTAGACAAATTACACAAGAAAAGCTATTGAAATTCTTGTTATTCCATGACCTCATCCAAATGGAATAGATTTAAGTAAAAAAAAAAAATTTCCAACAGGAGAAAGTCAGTCAATCTACACTCACAGATACTATGCTATATTTTCCTGAGTCACTTCTAGTAGCAAGTTTCCTGATTTTGAAATCACAGCATGAATGCACATAATGGTAACCAAGTAGTCTGAAATATTGTCCCATTTCCTTAGGCATTCTAGCACCTCTAAAAAGGAGTTAGTAAAAAAAGAATCAACACTCAAAACAAATAATATCTGGATAGATTAGTATTTTATAGATATAGATATATGTATATCTATAGATATAGATACACATGAGATAGTTACAAACACTAAGATTTCCATCACCAAAGTTGGCTGCTACTTCCTAATTTCCTGTCTATAAATTCTTATTCAGATTCAACAAACATCTAGGAAGATTCTAATACTTTAAATTAATAAGGGGCTGACTCTCACTTAGCCTGAACCAGCATGAAGCTGAGAGTACATGGTAAATGTAAGGGACGACTGGCCCAGTCTGATCCTTTTGAGCATGTACAAAATAACCTAATTTATGCAATCTCCTATGTAGAAGACACTTGAGAAATGGAGCATGCATGAAAATTCTGTTAACTAGTTTTAGTTTGCTAGCACTTGATGAGGAGATGTTTTTATTGTCATCATAGCAAAGCCAGTAGCATTAAAAAAAAAAAAAAATCAAGCATTAGTTGATCAGAACCTCATCCTTCCTTTGATCTAATCCTTTCTGACTAAATATATTCTAATGACAAAAAAAGGAATAATGTTGTAGAAGGGAGGTTAAGTCAGGAGTGAGTCCTGTGACACAAGCCTCAATTTACCTTGATATTTGTTGTTTTGTTTTAGGTGGAAAAACTTTGCAGACGGCTAAAACTGTGAGCTTCTAGACATCTGGCAACTGAGCCTATGACAGATGTCACAGCCAAGTGGTCTAGGATTAATACGATAATATTGGTGAGATCAATAATATATAGAAACTGCTTTAAATCTGAGTCCACTTTCTCCGGGGCCTAAGTGTAACTCCTAGATATTGGGGAGAGAGGATCTATTCTTGCTATATTTTTAAAGTGAATCTCCATTTATAAAAGCTAATGTTGGCTGTTTGAATAGAACTTGGAAGGTAGTTACTGGTGTCTAATAGTATGGGGAACATACAGGAAATGGGATTGAGTCAACAGAATGAGGAAAAGACAACCCTACCTCCAAAGGGAGATATAGCTGTCCCTACTCTTGAAAAAGTGAGGGTGGAGCCAATCTCTACATCTGATGGGCTCTAGGCATGGAAAGATAATAATTTGATATATGTAAAGAAGATAAAGGAATTGGAAGGGATAAAACATATAGCAGAATCCAAATCATATAAGTCAGAATTTGACAAATAAAATGAGGAAGTCCAGAGAAGGTGCTATGTGAAATTTCTACAAAGACCAATAATAAATTCAAAAAGGACGGTCCACAAACTAGGTAGATACATCCTGAATAAATACACCTGAAGGTCAAGTGCTCTACTGATAAACTGACATCATAAGTGAAGATTTTTCTCTATATAAACAAAAGCAATTGTTGCCAAAGATATATCTTTTAGTTCTCACAGTGATATTGATACTTACTGTGGCTCAGAGAAGGTGGGTAGAGGAACAAAAATTCTGAAGACCAGAATGAATATATCCCTCAGTCTAAAAACAGGCATTCTGCTTACTGCAATTGCTAATGCATCCAAGATCTGATCAGCTGCAATTCATCTACCATAATAACTGAATATCCTGAAATAGCATCCACTTATTTTTTAAAAAAAGCATGAGAACAAATTTTTCCTTAATATGGTAAGGCTTTATATCATCCACAATATCCTGAGGGAAAGAAGGAAGACATGTTCCAGGCAAGTGAAACCACTGCCATCACCTTGACCATTACCAAAGAATGGTCAGAAACAGCCCCAAACTCAGAGCCTAGAACTCCCCCAAAAAACTTCTGTATGCCCTAGATCACTAGCCCTACTTTCAAATAAGTCCCAGAAATTATCCAAGATATTAATCCTTAGGAATATGAGACCTAGCATTTATTTCTGCAGATGCTACTGAAGACCTAAAAAAAGAAAGTTTTTGTGATCAGCATCTTTTGCACTATCAAATGATTCAATATAAGAAATGGCTTTAAACAGTGGAAATAGTAGTGAAGATATTATGTTATCATCTGTAAGCCACTGCACCAAAAGTATCATGGAACCTTTCCATCTGATTTGTACCCCAAGCCTCCTACCTATGTTTTTCCTCCTATTAGAAAGTATAGCGGGGCACAGACAGTGAGGGAACTCTCAGTGAGGTACAAGACACTTCAGCCTAGAGGGAACCTGATAACAATGTCTGGTTCGGCTCCCCATCTCTCTTGAGGGCTCTCGGCCTTCCTGAAAAGTCAGGGGATGGTGACAACCTGTGTTGCCATTGAAGCAGAGTGATACCAGGTGGCAAACTAGGTACAATAGCAAGTTGTTTATGTGGTCCCATGTTCATAGTATATAGTTAGCACATTTGCAGTATTGTTTTGGTTACATAAGTGTTTGAGGGTATATAATGAGGGTATATAATGGAATAAACTGACTCCATATTTCCACCATCCTCAGGAGTCTTGCCTCATCACTCCTCCACTAAGAAGGTGCATTTTAATCACTCTGGCATAAAGGCTCTAGAAAGCAGGACACAACAAGAAAGTGAGCTTGCTGAGAGAAGGGTCTATCTATCTTGCTTTTCTATTTGTGTCCTTTGAATTGAATACAATGTTTTGTATACAATGATTAAGAAATGATTTTTTTTCATTCATTCCTAATAAACACTAGAGGCCTTTCTAATACAAACAGGGATAAATTAAGGGTGTCCACTATCACTGATACTATTTGATATAGTTGTAGAAATGCTTGCTTATATGAGTAATAATTTGAGAAAAAAGAATTTGAGAGAATAAGTATACACAAAAGGGAAACCCCTTTTTTGTACATGTAGTTACTAAAAAAAAAAAAACCCAGAGAGATGCTACTAAAATTAATTAAAATAATAAATTCATCAAACTAGCAGGATATAAAATAAACTAGGCAACTGGTGGCATAGTGAAGAGAGAGCTCCACCTAGAGTTAGGAAGACATGAGTTTTAAATTCATCCTTAGACATTTATTAGCTATGTGATGCTGAGCAAATCACTTTTTACCACACTGTTTATTTATCACAGTTTCCTCAACTATAAGATAGGAATAATAATAGCACCTATTTCATAGGTTTGTAATAAGGACCAAATGAAATAATATTTGTAAAAAGGCTTTAGCAAAGTGTCTCTAGCACATAGAAGATGTCAATCAATAGAAATCAATCAATAAAACAGATCAGGTATACAAGACTCAAAATCAATCACATACGGTAGTACAGATTTAATAAGCTCAAAGGTACTAATTATTGGGGTAAAGACTTACTATGCAACAAAAATAACTGGGAAAATTGGAAAATATTCTGGGAGAAATTAGGCTTAGTTCACTATATCATACAGCATTTTATAGTATGTTAAAAAGATCCCCAAATGTATGTATCATCAACATAAAATGTCTTATCATAAAAATGTTAGAATATTAAAAAATACTTTTTATAAATATGAATAGAGAGAAAGTTCTTGTCCTCTCTAATAAAGAGGATAATAAAAAAAAAATAAAAGACAATTTTGATTTGGAAAATTGAAAAGTTTTTCATTAACAAAATGCAAATAGAACAACTAGGAAAACAATTTTATACCAAATTTCTCTGATATAGACTTGATATTCAAGATATATAGGGAATTGATACTGATGTATATGAATAAGAATCAATTTTCAAAGGATAAATGGTGAAAGCATATGAGCAGTTTTCTAAAGAAGAAATATAAGTTATCAACAAACATAGGAACAAATATTCTGAATTACTAATTAGAGAAATGTAAATATAAAGAATTCTGAAGTTCCATCTCAGCCCTATAATTATGATGACAGAAATGACCCCCCCCCCCCAAAAAAAAAGGGTGGAGAATGGCAGTTGATGGAGCTATTGAGAGAACAGGTACAACATGAAGTTTTACCAGGGCTATAAAATGGTATGAACATTCTGGAAAGCAATTTGCAAATACCCCAAAATTATTAAACTGAGTCTTTGGCTTGCTATGACTTTTTGCCCTAAAGAGATAAGAAGTAAGAAGGAATGGAGCCATATATAAAAATATTTGTAGTAAAATTTTATATCTTAACTAAGCAAAGTGGGCATACATTAATCAGAGAATGATTCTAGAAATTGTTACATATGGATATTATTATACCAAAAGAAATGATGGAAGGAACACATTCTAAGAAACCTGTTAATACTTATATGAACTAATGCTGAGTAAGGTTAGTAGAACCAAAAAAAAAATTATACAATAACAGTAATAATGATAAACAAAACTTTGAAATACAGAATGTAGTTTCATGATTCTGGAAGACAAGATGAAACATGTTTCCCATCTCTTGCTAGAGAAACAATAGATTGTGGTTGCAGAATGAGTGATATTTTCAGACATGATGATGTAAGATTTTGTTTCTTTTGTCTATATTTATTTGTTTCAAAGAAGAGATCCTAATTTTGTGAGGACACAGGGCAATAAGAATGATGTGTAAAAAAAGAAATGAAAGAAAACACCATCAAACAACAGCAATAACAAAAACAGAGAACAAAAGAAAGTTTAAAAGAAGATGGGGACAAGGAATACCTTATATGTACAACTATGTTAAATTTAACATATGTGTTAAAATTATATGTAACAGAGATTTATAATTCTTTATAAGGACTAACTTTTATCTTTCAAAAACCTCATTGTCATACACACATTGCTTAGCTTTTGCTTTTAATAGTGTGGAGGTAATGTTTACCATAAACTATTCATTCATAGATCATTTGTTGCTACATGTTGAGGCATGGGCAAAAGAGCCTAATTACATTTGGAATCCTTGAAATTAGCCCAACAACCTATGAGGCCTATCCACAGGGAGGTGAGCATTAGAGCAAAAGGTTATTAACCTTTTCACAGACCCCTTTGACAGACTGGCAAAATCTATGAACCCTTTCTCAGAATGATGTTTTTAAATGCACCAATTAAAATATAGAGGTTTACAAAGAAAATCAATTATGTTGAAATATTGTTATCTACACAAATATATCTATTTTACAGGAAGTTAATGGATTCCAAATTAAGAAGTTTTACTTTAGAGAAAAAGCAGGTTTTTGGTAGGAAATAAATTCATTCTTTCTTTTTATTACAGATAAGGAAGCTGAAATTTTAGAGAGGTAAAATAATCAGACCATTGGGATAAAGAGGCACTAGTATTCAAATCCAGTACTGTTTTCACCATATATTATGGAACAATGATAATGACTTCTATCTCTGTATTTACAGCAGTGGGAAGGTTGTAATTGAAACTTGGAAATTAAATTACATATTTCCACACACATGATTAGGCATTATCTTAAAGTAAATATAGCTCATGACTAAAGTAACAATATGAACACTGATCAAAAACTACTTACAATTATATATTAACATAATGGGAATAAACATACCAAGTAGAGTAAAGACTGAAAACCAAATATCTAGGGACCACCTGATATCTACCCAGCTTAAATTTATGTTTTCTATTCTTTATGGTAATGTTTTTGTTTGTATGTTTTTAATATCAATTCTTGGTTTTAAATTATTCTTATTAGTAAAGCCAGAGTTGAAAGAATGTCAGAGCCCTTTTAATTCCGTGTATGGCTCAATTAACATTTTGGTATAAATTCAATGCCATTCTGATTTGTCTAAATGAGGTACTTAGGTCCTCCCCTCTGCAATTTTCTTCTTTGTGTTAAGTCATGGGTCTTAACCTTTCATATATAGTTCAAATACTAAACTTCATTCAATCTTCACTCAACATGGCAGTCATGTAAGCCAATTCTATTACATGTAATAGCATGGACCCAACTAGTGTATGGACCATCCATTTCTCCATTATGTCTCCTAACTCACCCCCTTCATAGCACATAAAAAAATCTTAATTTTACATTCCACTCCTCTCCTTCAACTACAGTATCAATTTTTGAAGAGCAATTTTGCAAGCTGTTTAAATGCTCTGTAGAAAGGAATTTTCTTTTCAGGGCCAGATTTCTTTCCTTTGATGAACATTTTAAAATATACTCTGGACCTGAAAATGCAGAGCAATTTTAAACATAGCACTGCAGTGGAAAATGCTACATAAAAGTTTTTAATATTCAGCAATAGCAGCTATGGATTAGAAGAATAATCATGTTCTGAGGTGGTGAGAGGGTAGGAGCCATATGGATATGGGGTACTACTTTCACCAAAATGAGTCCCTGGACCCTACTAAAAGTTCCCCAGACTACAGAAAGCTTTGCCTTTCCCTTTGAAGGAGGCACATAAAGCAAATATCTCCTTTTATCATGGACCAATCCAAATCCAAATGACTGAAAAGAGAGATAGATGCACCCTGAAGTTATACTCGTGGGACAAGGAATTGGAGGCAGAGGTGATATCAGGGAAAGAAAAAGGAGAACCTACTTTTACAATGATTCCTGTTAATGGTTTATGTCACAAATTTGGCTAAGCTGTATGTTAACAAAAACCCAATCTTAAAAGATATCACGGTTTTCCCAACACTTAATCCCATGCTAGCTGCCAAAAGTTGCCAGTATTAAATTAGCAAGTGATCTGACCCTTTCTTCTTTTGGCAAGAGTATAAAAGCTCCTACTTCCCTTCTTTTTCCAACTTCTTTTTTTTCTTGACCCTGAAAATAACTGAATCCTGATGTGGTCACTTTTAGATCTCTTAATTTAAAATATTAGTGAATAGTTGCCTACAATAGAATTTAATTATAATTTAGAAGCATTTTCAGGACTATTATTTTTGAGCACTTTATCAGTTGACTTTCTTTTAGTTTTTTTCAGTTGTCATACCAAGTTGGAAAAAAAAAAAAAGATAAGCACACTGTTTAGTTAAACCTGTTAACCAAAATATGTATAGTTATAAAATGGGTTTGAAATTCTTAATTCAGTATGACTCATTATCAATAAAATATCTTTTACTGGCAAGATTTTCCTAAGATTCTGTTAAACATCATAAAAGTTACCTAGTAAACCCATGGATAAATATTTATACTTCCTCCTAACACCCAATGGAGTTACTAAAAAAAAGGAAATTAAGACTTTGTACAATCACAGATCTAAAACTGGACCTCAGAAAGCATCTAATCCAGCCTCTCATTTTACAAATGAGGCTCAAAAAGGTGAAATGATTTACCTCAGATCACAGTGATCAAAGGCAAGCTTTAAACTCACACTGAATGAAATGAAATTTCCACTGTATCACACTGTATCTCTAAAGCAAGGCAGAATCTAATTCTCAATTGAAAATTGGCATTTCATTTGAAAAATTAATATGCCCCTAAAATTTACCTTTCTTCTTATCTGAGTTTATTATAATTTTAATATAACGATAAAATTATTTAAAAATTCAAACAGAAGCAGAAATAATGCTATCAAAAAGATCAGATTTTAAATTATTATTGCTGCTAAATACTTCATCAAATACTTTCCAATTAAATCATAACTTCAAGACAAATGGAGCATTTTTTTAATACTCTAAACATCATTGTTTTTCATTCTCTTAAGGACAATTGAATGATACTTGTGAATTTATGTTAAATTAAATATAAAAATAGATGAGTAAAGCAAAATGTTCTGTATTTCTACATAGCACTCTATGTTCTTCTGTATGGCTGTATAGCACTTAAATCCAAGAGCTTATTATTAGAACAGACAAGAGGATAGAGGTTATGATCAGGTAAGTATTTACCTGAATGCAGAAGGAAGACAATCTTCTAGTACCTATTATGGTTTTCACCACTAGGAGATATAAACTCATCATTTTATATTCACATTTTAAATAAAACCTTGGAAAAGTAAGTGTCAGACTTTAATTTCAATTTATATGAAAGGACCAAGGTGCAAGAAACATTTTTTTCTTTCTCAAAAAATGTGTATACTCCTTTAATTCATATAAGCATACAATATATTGAAAGGAACTTTATTTGAGAAGCAATGAGGTATAGAAATATGATCATTAGATAAGGAATCAGAAAAAAATGAGTTCAAGCCCCAGGTCTGTCACATAATAAGTTATCTCGGGCAATTTACTAACTTTTCTGGCTTTGCTTCCTCATTTATAAAATGGGATATATTATTTTTACCACATACCAAATAGGATTATTATAAGGACCATATGAAATAAGGCATATTGAGCATATTACGCTAAATGTATCATATCAGCATTATCATGATGAGCTATGACTCAAATTATAAAACTGAATCTTCTTTAAAATGGGCTCACAAATAGATCTGTGATGTTATTTTGGTTGGTATTGCAGTGGACATAGTACTACTCCTGGACTCAGGAAGACCTGAGTTCAAAACTGACCACAGCCACCAGCCAGGCAACTTTAGACAAATCATGCAATCTTGGTTTGCCAAAGTTTCCTCAACTGTAAAATGAGGATAATTGCACCTACCTTGCATATATTTGTGAGAATCAAATGAGATATTTATAAGAGTGCTTAGCACAGTGACTGGCACACGGTGGATATGATACAAATGTTTTTTTTATTTTCTTCCCCTAATGATACAGATTGACACTTATTTGTACTTTCCTATTATAAAAAAAGACAGTTCATAGTTCCTTAGAGGGAAATAAAGTAATTACATAAAGGAGCTGATTTTTTTTTCTTTTGTGCAAATGCAGCAAGAAACATCATTTCATGGAATATTTCTTCATATTAATGATAAGACCTAGACAAATACAAAATATAATTCAAGACTATGAATTTAATTCAGAGATGGGGAAAGTTAGTGAAGATGCCATGGAAAATGAGTTAGGAAAAGTAAATGAAGAAAAGGATATATACAAAATCATTTCTAGCACCTGTTTTGTGGGATGGTAAAGAATTGAAAACTAAGGGTATATCAATTAACAGGAGAATGGCTGAAAAAATGTGGGACATAATTGTTATGGAATATTATTATGATATATGAAATAATAAAGGAAATGGCTTTAGGAAAGCATGGGAAGACAAATTAACTGATTCAAAGTTAAAAGAGCAGAATTAGGAGACACTGCTCACATTAAGAAATATTATAATAATAATCAACTATGAACAAGTTATCTATTCTGATAAATATAATGATCCAAGACAATTCTAAAGAACACATGATGAAAAATGATATCCAATGGAAGTTTTTTACATGACTTTATTAATACTGCTTGCCTTCTAAGTCCTAAAAGTAGGGAAATGGATGGTGGAAGGGAGAAAATTGGTAAATAAAATAACTTGGAATTTTGCAAATAAAATGGCTAAGTCCATAATCTTTGACTTAGGGCTTCCACTGCTAAGCATATACCCCAAGAAAATCACTGAACAAAAAAAGAAAGATTCTACACATAGCAAAATATTTAAAACAGAATTTTTTTGTGGTGACAAACTACTAGAGACAAAGCAGATACCTATCAGCTGGACAATGGAGAAAAAAAAATTAAATCAAAGTAATGACATTATACTCTACTCTTAAGAAACTACAATTATGATAAATACAAAGAAGCATGGATTAATAAATTAATGCAACTAATACAAAGTGAAGTAAACAGAGGAAAGAAAGCAATCTACACAATTACCATAATACTATACAACTGTACAATCACTATAATACAATACACAAATACTGCAATGATGTAAATAGATATCAAAGTCAACACAAATAAAAATGTAAAATTACCAAAAATAAGCACACCTTCCCTGGTTCCTATCCAAGGGTGAAGAAAGGAGTCCATGGGTATAAAACATTCCATAGAATATCAGAATTTTTAAATATTTTTCATTGGTTCTACTGACTTTTTTCCTTTCTTAAAAAAAAATTCTTTAAGGGACTGTTTTCAGAGAGAGTGAATGAGAGATATAGGAGGAGATTTAAGCAATATAAAAATAAAATATCCATAAATTTTATTTTTAAATTTTAAGTGTAAAAGCTAGAGATTTATTATTATATTATGATTAATAAATTGTCAAAATGGTTATGATACTTTCCCACAAATAAATACCAACAGTCACTAGTACAGAAATTAGTACTTAATCAGACTAAAGAACAAGGCATAAAGAACAGACATGTGAATATCATTGTTAACTCAACTTATATTCTGTGCTTGTATACTATACATTATTTACACCAAGAAAAAGTGTCTGAACAGATTAGTGTGACAATTTGGCCTCCATAACCTTTTTTACAGCAAGCTGTTATAGAAGTTATAGAATTGAACTTCAATATTTCCCTTGATATTATGGGTCTACTATAATCTTGAAGACTTTAAGGATGGATGGGAAGGAAAAAAAATAAATTGAAGATAAAAAAGATTTGCAAAGACTTTCATAATAAATTCTCTTTAATTTAAATGACATTGGGTCTATAACATTTGGATTTTTACTATCATAGTCCCAAATAAACATCTTGAAGAAGTGGAAAGGGCATTGGGAGGGGGGAGGAAGATAAAACAGCTAGACTAAAACAAGAATATATAGAGAACATGCAGTATGGAGTGACAATTTTAGAGATACTGAGAAACTGATCCTCAAAGTTTCTGAGGAGGAGACAATATCCAAATTCAGAAAAAAATTAATCCCCCAAAAGATAACCAAGAGAATATCAATAACTACCAATTTTTAATCTCCATAAAAGTTTTATGTGAACAATTCATACAAGCATTGAAGTTAAATCCTTCATGAGAATATTAAAATATATCCAAGATAGAACAAAGAATATTAAAGATGTCAAAACAGAAAATTATTACCCACCTTTAGTAATCAACAGAGACAGAAATGATATAGTTAGGACAAACATAGACAGCATTACTAGAGACTATTAACTTTTAGCATTTAAGAAGACAGGTATTGATTTAAAAAACTGCCTTTTGAAAATAAGGGATACAGAATGGAAAGGGAAATCTGGGAAATGAGTTATTAGTTAAGAAAATATTTTCTGAGAATAACATTTGAATTTCTAAAACATGTCTCAAAATAACAGATTTTTTTTTTTTTTGCCAGGAATGAAATATGCCTAATAAGAGCTAGAAGGAATGTTAGGCGATGAACTTGAGGTGCAGAATAAAACATATTCTTAGACAAGGCCAAAGTATAGATTTGCTTTGACTGCTTATTTGTTTTAAAAGAAGGATTTTGGGGGGAGAAAGGATGTTCTGTAAAGTGAGGATGGGAGCAGAGAAGGCAGATAGTGATGCCTAGAGCAAAAAAAAGGAAGAATAGGAGATCGTTTAAGTATAAAATAAATTCACAGATGCAAACAGAAGAAAGTTCGAAGGGAGAAACAGACAAAGCAGTACAGTTTCAAAACTAATATATTAAATTTATTACACATATGTTTTTAAAAATATAAACAATAGTTTCATATATTCATATAAAAAATTGATAGTTTCATATGCAATCCTCTTCTGTTTTTCTTTAAATAAGGAAATGTTAGTGTTTATTGGCCTTTGTCAAATTTAAAATAAAAAGTAAAGATTATTTTTAATACATACAAATATTTGAAATTTTTAAAAAGCTGCCATGACATATATTGCATTCACATACATTTTACAAGGATTTGAGAAATATACTTGATTATTATCACTTTATTTTCCATATTTATCTGGATAGTGCTTTATGCCTTTGAGGGGAAAATGATACTTATGTTCAAGCAACTACTAGATTTTTCACAATTTGCTAATTAGAACCCAATTTGCATAAGGAATGGTAAATGGACAATAGAGGGTCAACTGCCTATAGTTTCTAAAACATAGGAGATCATAAGGCAGAGGAACTACTAGCTTTCTGTTAGTAGATTTGGGAATATACATAATACTTCTATAAAAATTGGGTAACATGTTTAAAACAATACTTTCCATTTAAAGACTTACATTGTCCTCTCTAAACATTGTTTCTTTGTCTAGATACCTTTCCAAAAGTTTTTAGCTATAATTTTTGCCAATTTTCTTTTTTTGTTGTTATATATGGTTAATATTAACACTAGCAAAACAAAACATATAGCTGATCTACTGTCATCCTAGAATGTTAAAATTTCAAGCACTTTGACCTAGTACATTTAAAAATGAAACGATAATTTCGCTTTAAGAAATCATTAAACTTGTATAAGTGATAAGCTATTTTGTTAAATATTCAACACAAACTGTGTAAAAGGAGAAATTAATGACTTCAGCCTCCTATTACAAGAAGCTGAGATTATAGAATAAAGGCCAAAGTCCATATTATCCCATCTTACTGGATTGGCACAGCAATGATTGGATCGTTTTCTTTTGTTCTTGGGTAACTAAGTGACACAGTGGATAGATCATGATACATAGAGTCAAGAAGATATGAGTTCAAATATATATTCAGTCATTTAATAGTTGTTTGGCTCTGGGCAAGTCCCTTAACTTCTTGTCTGCCTCAGTGTCTTCATTTGTAAAATTGATATAATAATAAAATCTGCTTTCCAGGGATGCTATGAGCATAAAATAAGATAATCTTTGTAAAGTGACTTGCAAACCTTAAAGCGTTATATAAATGCTAATTGTTATTATTGTTTTCCCACTAAAAACATTCAGGTTTTATATGAAACAGACAGAGAAAAAAGGTGCAGGATTTAGCTGGACTAATATAATAATATATGTTATAGGCATACTTTCTTTTCTTGTAAATATACCCAGAGGCTGCCAAGAGAGGAACACATCAGAGCATATAATAAGGTTAAATTTTATTTTATTTCTACAATATCCTATAAGTGTGAAATAGGATTTCTAGATTCAGTTAAGTCATGGTAGATTATCTGCTTCTAAATAGAATGTATATTTATAAAAGACACCAATTTTCCAGTTTCTGAGCCTTAAAACTCACTCTATTTTTATTCAAGAATAACGAAATAATCAATCAATCACTCAAACAAGCACTGTGTATCAACTATGTGCCAAGCACTATGCTAGGAACTGGGCTTACAAAGATAAAACTAAAACTTGCTGAAGGAGTGAATAGATGGGTGGGTGGGTGGGTGGATAAATGGATGAAAAAGTATTTATGAAGCACTTCCATGTGCAAAACATTGTGGAAGTACTGAGATTACAATTCCTATTTTCAAGAAATTCCTGCCACATAGGTACACTAGAACCTGCCCTCTTCTAACTTCACTATGTTGAATAAATTATGTGACTACAGAAAGTTGATGCTATGTGTGGTATCAATATGAGAGCCATTGATGGAGAACTAAAAATTTCATGTATAGGGTATGAGAAAGCCATAGATTTTCATATGGTTTTCCAATGATTTGGAGTTCTATTTTATCATTCACCAGTCTGGATTTAAAACTGGCCCCAATGGGTTTTATTACTTTTAGTCATCTAAAGCTGTGAAGCAATGGAGGTCTAATGCATGCACACCAGAGAGATTCTGGCAAAAACAAAACAAAACAGGGTAGCCTGAGTATATCACCATCTGATGGACAAATCAAGTATACCCCTGCATTTAGCTACTGGTAACTGTAGCACCTTGAGTGTCTCATGCAGCTTACAATTCTATTACATGTATTTATTTTACTGTATAGTAGGTAAAAATATCATCCACACAATGACTCAATGTTTGAAATCTCAAAAAACTCTCGTTTTCAAAAAATTCTCAAATAAAAATGATCTTTACGGTATTATTTCATCAAGTTGTACCACTATCCAAATTCTAATTTTAATTTAGAATCTATAGCTAGATAAGGCAATGAATAGAGCTCTAAAATTGGAGTCAGAAATACCTGAAGTCAAATCTGCCTTTAGAATTTTAACTGTATGACATCAGGCATGTCATTCAAAGTGTTTGCTTCAGTTTCAGCATATGTAGAATGGGGATAATAAAAGTAACGAACACCAATGACTGTTGTGAGAATAAAATGAAATAACATTTATAAAGTGCTCTTCAAATCTTAAAGCATTATACAATGCTGAAGATGAAGAAGAAAAATTATTAGATACACCATAGAAATGTGAATTGTTATTTATTCTAATTATTAATAAACTATCAAAAAGTGGGCTAAAATAAGTACTAAGAAAATGTTTCATAAAAACAAGAAGCAGCCTGGTCACAGAAAGAATACCAGCCTTAGATTTAGCAGAAATCTGGATTCAAAATCTGCCTCTGACAGTTTAAAGTTTTTCATTAAAGCACAATTCACCTAATCTGAGCCCAAGTTTCCTCATTTGCAAAATAGGAGTAATTATGGCACAGAGTAGTTGCAAAATCAAATGAGCTATTTGTATGAAAAGATTTTTGAAAATCTTTGTTATCTGTGCATCATCATCATTATCTTAGCACTTACATAGCACTACAAGAATTAAAAAGTACTTTATAAACATGATCTATTGTTACATTATATATTATATCATTGCTGTTATTTCCCCCATTTTATAGATGAGGACACTGAGTCAGATTAAGTGATTTGCTCAGGGCCACATATTAAGTTGAATGCATTACAAACATATTGATATCTGAGCATATAAATCAATGAACAGTCTTCGGCATAATGTTCCATCTACAAGTAGTAAAGCTAGTTTAAAAAAAAAAAAGAAATTAACTTTTGTCTAAATCAGGAATAAAGTAGCTTAATAATGTCAAAACAACCCAACACAGCTATTGTGTATGGGGAGATTTTAAGGGACAGGTTTTTGAAGCAGCATATGGGGAGTTTCATGCATAAATCCCATTAACAATAATGTGTTCCTCTGCTCCTGGTGATATTAACTTTTAAGTGATGACATAACTATTATAACAATCTTGCATTTATGACAGCATTCATCTAGATACTATTTCCTGAAAAGAACAAGTATATAAGTAGTATTATTTTTTCGCTTGCATTTAGTAATGATATATTTGGTCTTACAGGCACTAGTCTCAGTTCTCCCCTCTTTTATGTTGCACTGTGGTGTGTAATTTTTTTTTAATAACTGTATGTTTAAAATAATTAGTACTGCTGGATATAATCACTAATTTCCTAAAACTGCAAAAGGCAACTTAATATTTCTGCATAGCAGCTGTAATACACAATATTACAGAGAACTAAATTATTACAAACAGTGCCAGCAGTTTTCTATACACAGTACTTAAGATAATTATAAAAAATCATCTTCATTACTGCATGCTAGCATTTTTTTAACAGTTTAATTTGGATAGGTTACAAAATACATTCAAATCACACAGATATAATTACTGCAAACCAAGAAGCTATAAAATGTTCCCAACCAAATCCCGTTGACCCTGTTAATGTCTGTTCCTTGTTAATCTAAGGCAAACATTGTTTGTAGTGTGCATTTGTTATAGAATATGAAAAAAAAGAAAGGAAATCCCTTAACAGTTGTTATTGATTCCAGCGTTTACCGACTGAGAGTTAAGTGCTGTTTACAAAACAGAACAGATGCAGATGCTGACAAAAAGGTAAACAATTGTTGCATGGCTTACTGCCAGAATCTAAACCGATATATTAAACTCCAAGTGAAGCACATTTCCCCTATGGATTGCACTTATTGCCACTTCATTTCCTATGTGCTCTCTTTCTCTATTGCTGTGCCTGGCACTAAGCTATTTCCAGTTCTTCGTTGACCCCTGAGGCCTGGTGCTACCTCACACAGCCATTAGTGAAGGGAATTGCATGTGTCTGACACGGCCTGAAACCAATTATTTGATATTTTCTTCAGAATGATGCCCAACTCTGTTGGGAATGAGCAATCATGAAATAATTTACCTCCTGATTTAATTTTTTCCTGCACAAATTAGTTGTAGACTGAGCTAGCTATACACAGCTGCCTGTGACATATCTCTGTCTTATCAAGATTATACTTGAAATGATGAAGGGGGGTCTGAATTGAATAGGTTGGGGAATCCTGCTTTAAAAAGGCATTGACAAGTTTATCAGATATACTGATCACATGTACTCTCTGTTGATTGAAAATGACAGAGTCATAAAGAACTATCGGTGTAAGAGAGGAAACCACAAGGATGAAAACCTTATCAGGCTGTTTAATGGTTTTAAACACCTGTCAGCTTCTCAGTTGTTTTAGCTCCATTAAAACTTTGGGCTTACCACCAAATTTAAAAAAAAAAAATTCAAACCATCACACTGATTTATGAGTTGGTAACCCTTATTGTGATTTTGGATATGCTCACTTTTGACCAGAAATTATGCATCTATCTAAAATCTGTTCTCTCCATAAGCAGAATTACTTATTCTGTCCATCTATGCTAGTTGTATGTCACAGAAACTGACTAGAACAAGCAATTAGAACTTATCTATAAACATCGAGAGCATGTATAAATTTGCATGCGTTTAATGAGAAGAGTGAGTCAGTCAAAAAGAAAAAGAGATATTAATGCCAACTACACAATCTCAATAAAGACTATATGAATCTCTTTGGAGGGAAGCAATGAGCATAGAGCTTTAATCAAATATGCACTGTAATATCTTGCCCATAAAATAAAATAAGGATTTTTCTCATTTATTCACACTGATTCTGCATTAGATGTTGGCTATCAAGGGTTTAAGAGTTCTTCACTGGCTGCCTTTTTATATTTATCTTCAGTGTCCAGGCTAGGCAAATTTGATACATACACCATTAACTGTGAACTTTGTGGTTATTATGGCCATGCTTGAAAATAATTAGAAAAATAACCATTTAAAAAATGCAACCTCTTAACATGTGGGGGGAAAACACTTTAAAGAGAGGTACAAAAATTAAATTTAACAATCACATGAATGATATCAATGTCTTTAAGAGAATTTTTTAAAAAGACAATTTTTAAAGCTAATTTTATATTATTGCTCTTCCTGAGTTCTCCCTGCTTGCTCTCCCAAATATGATTAGAAAATCATACTTGGAGGATACTGGTTTTCCTCTCAGTATAGATTCTTAAGAAAATCTGGGTATACTACCATTTCACTACTTGAAGTTATCTTTAATTCATGGAAATGACTAACAGTGAATCTACTCTATAGAAGAAGGCATTTCTAGTGCTATCTACAAATACTAATTTTAGAAAATTATAAAACATCTAAATTTCATTTTAAAAATTAAGCTCCTTTCTGCTCTTGATATATTCATAATTCTAGAGGCTCTTGTAATAGTTATCTGCTAAATGTACTTCTAATGGTTATCTATTCAAAGTGTCCTAAATAACAGAGGCAGTTTTATCTTTGTCAAGAATCTCACACAGAAGCAACGACAAATCAAAAACTTTGCCTTTAAAAGGAGACACACTGAATTGCATTTGAGATTTCCTATTTCTTTCCTTTTGCAATTTCACATCCACATTTCGATAGGCCAACAGAAGGCATTCTTATGAGCATTTTCATCATCCTGGAAGCAAATAAGAGTATCAACAGAGTACAAATTCAATTCTGAGAATGGCTGAGGCAAAAGAGTTGTTGTCTGAAAATCCATAATATTTTTTAACATTTTACACAAAGACAAAGGATTATATTCTCCTCTTAAAGCATGGGAGATTTAAGTGTCTAATTCTCATTAAGGTTAATGATAATTTTGCTTGTATAAATCCCTAAACAATGAAATGACAATGTATACTCTCCAAATGGCACTTCAGATGAGTATTTTTGCAATCCCATGTGTAAAAGATACTGTTCCCCTGAAGGTTCAGACAGAAGGGGGAAACTATTCCCTAAGTATTGGTAAAATTATACATTTTCTGAAGCAGAAAATTCATTTCATATCAAAATTGGACTTTCCTAGATATTTGAATGATTACAAAGTATTTGCTTCCAAATAACTACAACTAGCAAACACTGTTACACTCAATTATTTTCTTACTCTTTGCTTAGAAACCTTTAGAAACCTTGCTTTTCCACCTTAAGGTAATAACCAAAAATCCCACCAAAAAAACACACACATCTACTTTACATTTTGCCATAATAATTATACTCAAATGCTATGTTCTTCTAAAACAAATAATGTTAATACATGATATGGTGCTTTTTTAATATTTTATTTTTTTCACAATTACATATATATAGCACTTTCTTAAATTTTCTGAGTTGGTTTATGTAGCAAAGTGTACCAAGGTTTTCAAATGTACAATTTAAATAATTTCCTCTTTCAAAATTCCAACTTATATTTGTTATTTCATTTTCTAAAACTGGTCACATCTTTTCATAATAACCAAAACAATATGCTCTAGTGATTAAGTCACTAAGCAGTAAAAATCCAAATTACATGCTATTTGTTGCTCAGTAAATTGAAAAATTTTTATTTCAAAGGTAAAATCTAAATTCAAGCAAAATAATTTAAAATAAAACAATGATTTTTTATCATGTCTATTTTAAAAAGCCAGTTAGAAAAATAATGATCAACTATTAACAAAAAATTCAATTTGATAATCAAACATTTTAAAAACTAAAATACAGAACTAACCATATAGTATTAACAATTATTAATATATATATCAGTTCATAACAACAAAGGGCCATTTTACAGAAAACATCTGCCATTTTCATAGTGCATTAGGAGTAGTTAGGAGGAGATCAGAAAATTCAGGGTCCCAATTTTCTAGTCAATATTTTTTTGTTTATAGTGATCATTCCAGTTCATATCTTATTCACAAAACATGTTTAGTCACTTTCAGAACTGCAGGTTTTTCAATACTTTCCTGATTGTTTTTTATGTTCTACAGTTTTTATGTTAATGATCAAGAACAAGAGGGCTTTTTTTTCTAGTTTAAAAAAAAAAAACTAGTTTTACCTTATTTTGTTAAAAATGTATTTCTAAGGTATATAAATTTTGAACTTATCTGTGACTTCTCAGGAGAAATCTATTAATAGTATTTGAGTATGATAATTAAGGGAAAGAGCAAAATAGACATCCTTTTTACCCTTAGGAAGAAAATCCAGGCATTCTGAAGAAAGGAGTAAATAATTGTAGCTATTTGGAAGCAAAATATTAGAAAAATTAAATCATATTCCCCTTTCTTCGTCTCTTACTTCCCTTTCTATATTTATTGCATAATAGTCTTTAAAGTACTGATTTAGGTACTTCATACATCAAAAGAATAATTAGGAAACCAAATATTGAGTTCACACAGGGAAAAAAATTACATATATACCCCTATATATATAAAATACAAAAGTACATATGCAATTACATATACCATACATACATATGTATATATACACATATATAAATATACTATACCATATAGAGCCATATATGTATATGAAATAAATATAGTCTTAATCAAATAATAATTTTTAAAGATAGCAAAAGCATATAGAAAGATATGTTGATTTTTCTGAAAGAATTAATAATGAAAAACAAATAACATTTGCAAAATGACTTAAAGTGTGAAAAATATTTTATATTCAACATTCACAATCCAATGAAGTATCATTTCCCCATTTTAAAGATGAGGAAAGCAAAACTTATACAAGTTCAGCGATGTTCCATAATTGCCATAAATAGGTTTTCAGTCCAGCTCTCTCCTGATACCACATCTACCATAACTTTTTATTACACCACACAGACCACTTTCCAAATTCTAGTGCCAATATTTCTATTGATACTAGCAGCAGTGCAATCAGGGCAGTGAAACAATATGGGTCTAGACAATTAAGATTATTTCTATCCTTATCCCATATTTGCTTAAGAAATTTATTACTTTCTTAGTATTACAGCTTCCTAAGTATTAAAAATATTTTTTGCCTAACTATTCACTGAATTGTTGTCAGTCAAGGGAATACGTGAATTCTTTGTGTGTGTGTATATATATATTTGCAACTACTGATTAAAGGCAAATATTCCTTAAAATTGAATGTAATCAAAATACTATAAAATTTGATAATCTTTTAAACTTAATTTCAATAACTTAGTCATTATTTATAAGTGTTTGATATAAATCACCTGACACTTCCAAAAAAATTCTATATCCCTATATTTTCCTATAATCCTTTTGAAAGCAAGATATTGTGTTCTTTAAGAATTCAAAAATTCCATTTAGCCTACAAGTTTATGTGTTTAACAGATAACTTTATTTTCCTTTAAAAATTATAATTAATTTCTAATTGTAATAATACTATTTCATACTACAGGACAAAATATAGTACCCATAAAGACTAAAAATATTAACTTAGTCTTTTTCCCATGTAAGCTCATGCCTTTTAATGCCAAACTGCTATAAAATTTTATCCTAATAAAAAATTCTGAATCTATTAACATAGTTTTAGATTTCCACTGAGTTCCTATTACAATTTCTTCTAATATTTCTCCTAATGCTCAAATTTGATTAGTTTTCAGTGTAGATGAATAACTTTTTAGAGGACATAAATATTCTCTGATTTCAGGAGAAAATATTCAAAAAATGGAAATTACAAAATATATAAATTATTGTTTAAAATAAGAAAGATGATTCTTTGTTTTAGAAAAAGATTTGCCCAGTGAAAACATGTTTACCTAAATATCCTTAGATAGAATATTTCACAGACATTAAAGTATTTATGAAATTAAGTCTGACAACTGTAAAACAGCTGTGTAAAGGAATTTGAATAAAATCAATTATTTAAAATGTTTGAATATATTTACCCTTTGAATAAAGTGATATTACAAAATATTTTATAAATAGTTCACAGAATTCCATGGATCATGCTTGGAGGACAGACACTCTTTTGGAATTTTCCAAGACATGTGTATGTGTGTGTATAAAAATATATATTTGTTTGTTGTTTAGAAATCTTAATGAAAATGTTTTATTCAATAAGTTTTAGAACTCATTCATTCCAAATTCATTCATTTAATCAATATTTATCATCATGTCATCATTTTGCTAATAATAATATTTAGCATTTACATGGCATTTTAAGAGTTGCAAAATATTTTGCACATGTACTATCATTTGATCTTCACAATATGTGGTAGGTGCTATTTTTAATCTCCGTTTTACAGATGATGAAAATGAGGCCAAAAGAAATTCAGTTTCTTTTCTAGAGTCAAACAGCTAGTAAGTATCTAAAGTCTAATTTGAACTCAGATCTTCCTGATTCCAAAACTAGCTTTCTCTCTATTGAGCCATTTTGCTGCCAAGCTGATCTAGCTTCAATAATCTGTGCATTGGAAATGCTATCAAGTATCAAATTCTTGCTCTGTTTCACTTTTCAAATGGTGACTGTTTTTAAGCATTAAAAATTGATTGATTCATTAGTATGGGAAGGATGTGAACCAACATTTTCGGGGTATGGGCCCGATAGCTTATTTAGCTGAACTTACTAGGATGCAGTATAAAGGAAGCCAAAGGGTTTTGAGTTCTTTGGTATAGGTTCGAGTCCTATTGTCCTAGAAAAAAGGGGGCTTGCATCTTATATCTTATATTTTTTATTTATCTAAAAACAATTTTGAAAAGTCTCTGTGATCTAGTGGATAAAGAGTCACACTCAGTAAGAAAGACCTAACATCTATTACCGGTGTGGTCATGAGGTAGTTTCATAACATTTCTGAGCCTCCAGTTCTTTATCCATGTAAAATAAGGCTAATAATGCCAGCAGTACCTACTTTATGGGGTACATGTGAAGGTCAAGTAAGATAGTTCAGGTAGCTATGGAAGAAGATCACAGGATTAGAGATTCAGAAATGGAAAGGAACTAGAAGGCCATTTAGTATAATTCAGGTAACCTGATTTCAGAGACATTGAAACTTTTTTCTCTATACCACAAACATCCTCAAAAAAAATCATACAGTATTCAGGAAGTTTTACAGTGGTAAACAGAATTGGTAACTTAGTTCTTTACACAATATATATTTAAGGATCATTTGAGTATAACCTTAGAAATCTTTCCATAAGAGTTTATCTATAGTGAATTCATGTCTTTAATTCTTAGACAAGGTATGATTTTTTTAACTATTTTTTTTAGTTGAGTATATATGAGACAAGATATTCCAAAACATAAACTGAAATTACATTCAGAATAGCAAAAACTGAGTTGTCATATTAAGAATATTTCCCTCTTTGAACTAATAATTCATTCTATCCTGATAAACTATTGAAAAAAATCTATGTATATTATATGTAATTAACTAGAAACTTAAATACCTTAACTTTCTCATAACAATTAAAAAAACTACATTTCTACTACTACTTTAGTCACTTTAATAATTTCTATTTTGAAATAAAAAATATATAGTTTGTGAATATGTGGAAGGGGAGAAGTATATCACAGTGATTTATTCTAATAATTGTAAACCCAGACAGCTGTAAGCTAAGTATAGGGTTGCCATGGATAGTAGCCCCTTCAGAGACTAGAAATGATGTTGGAATAGTGTTAAAAGACTATTTAGAACTAAGGTTCTTGGAAGATAATTGTTAGAACATGCAAATTTTGTGTTGATTTCACAATCTATAAAATTGCCCTGTATTTTACATAACTAAGCTTCATCATAATAATCAGTAACTACAAATTCTTGCACCCGGGGCAAATTCAGTTGAGAGGGGCATGATTTAGAAATGAAACACCATCTGGGCCCATTTTCTAGCAGAGGTTGTAACAAAATGAATACAAACAACATGCTATTTAAGTCTCCAATCAAACATATGAAAAAAAAAAAAGACTCACACTGAAAGGGCTGCATTTAAAATCTCCACATTATAGGAAACCTCTCAAATAGGTGTGCGTGTGTCTGTGTGCTGAGCTGTCTTTTGATCTCTCCCTTCATCTCCATTCAACTGAATTTGCCTCAACTTTAAGAAGGGGAGTGTAGGGGATATGGGCCCTGATGAGTCCTTCCATATAATGCCAATCTGAGAGTTGTGGGGCTAATAGCTAACAGGGGGAGTTGGGGTGATTGTGTCAACTGACTTTGGCTATGTCACTTGACCTTGGCTATTGGTCATTATGGAAATAATGGAAGGAAGGCTTCCCTGACTATTGTATCCTACTTCAAAACTGCAGTCATCTACTCTAGCAATGGCTTTGATAGAACTTATTTATTAATAATTGCAGTAATTGTTGTTTTGATAATAATGATGATTAATATTCTCAGTTTTATTTAGTTCAAAAGTTCTCATTAATGTTGTTTATCAGAAAGCAGGATAAAAAAGTAAAAGCCTAACTCTCTTTGATATCTCACAGCAAAGGGTCAATTTAAGATTATGACCAAAAAGCAAACAACTCTAAAAGCTGAGCCTTTAAAAACAATTCAGTATTGGATCATATAAAAAATACAACAAAGGCAACCCCACATACATTTGTGATATATGCAATTGACATTGACCTGCATCATTGTAACTAGTTTAACCTACTGAGAATTAAGACATGGGATAATGTAAAGGAAACTACACTATCTGTACTACCCTTGGTTCTCCTGCCTAGCCAGGATTAATCAGAGGAAACTTTCTTTTAAGTTTTACCTAGAAGACTATTCAGAGAATAAAGTCCAAAAAGGGGCTTTTATTCTTAATTAAAAATTAAGCCAGCTACTTATTTATACAGAGGTTATCGTTCTTCTATGTACTTATATTTTATGTTTTCCAGGAACTTTTAAGTTGTACAGATACAGAGACAGGGACTGGCATAGGAAATTCCCAGATGAGGAAAGTTCCTCTACCAATGCAGGCTAATATCTTTACAACTTCTGCTTTGGAAGCATTAAAAGTGCCTTACCTGATGTCACATATCACAGGAACTTGAGCCCAACTTTTCAGGTTCTAAGATCAGCTCTCAAACACTATGCTAGACTGCATCAAATGTAATATATGCTGGTAATAAAGAATATTACTACATTAACAGTCAAGAAATAAAAATAATTGACATTTATATGTTTTGACTTTGAAGTCTGAGACCTAGATTCAAATCCCATCTCTATCACATACTCACCAGACAAGTCTTCTGCCCCAACTGAGTCTTAAAATTGGATTTCCAATGACCACAGCTAGTAACAAAACTCTCTAGCTAGAAAAAAATTCTTACCACCGCATGATACATGAAATCATCCTTAAAGGCCTAAATAATAGTCACCTGAGTAAATTTAATGTGATTTACAGGAACGTTTCTTTGTCTATCTCCAACTAAATCTTTCCCTCTAACTGAAATTCCTTTACTACGATAAAATGCTTTTTCATTTTGAATTTATCAACAAAAAAGTTAAAATTGTTAATGTCTAATTGAGATAATGTTTTGATGTAAGTTTTGATCATCCAACAAGAACAAATGGCCTAAAATTCCTTCTTTTCTGCAAAGGGAATTTGGATGATTTGTAGTTCACTAAGGGCTAGAAAGGATACAAGAAAAAAAGATCAGGGGGAAAGAAAAATTTCTTAAATATAAGAGTTTTGTCTAGGATGGATCCTCTTTACCATACAGGATATTAATTCTATGGGTTCTGTGTATCATGAAGAGTATAGGATTGCAGATTTTTAGCAGGTGATCTAGCCCAACCATATCATCTTACAGATAGAGGCCTAGGGAGGTTAAGAATCTTTCCCAGCCTCACACAAGCGGGAAGCACAACGGGCAGACAAGACTAAGACAAAAAGAATCTATAGAAGAGAACCTATCCTTTTGTCATATGGCTGTAATCCTAGACATCCCTGATTCATATTCATTCATTCAACTCTTATCCATGCAATATTAAGTGCTTATTATGTGCCAGACATTGCTAAAACTAAATGCAAAATACATAACAAAATAGTTTTTTGTTGGAATCCTTACAAGCTGTTAAATCATTAGAGTTGATAGAGACAATAATTATCTAATTTAGCATGGTCCAGTTGATGTGATCTTACAAGGAGATGTTATGGGCCAGTAGAAATAAGGTGCTGATAGAAACAATGCTTGTGTTCATACCTTTAGAGAGCTCATATAAGCAAGAAGCTCTTAGGGCCAGAGAGCACTTTGGGAGGAAACCCATAATCCCACTCTCAGATCCCACAATCCCACTCTCAGAGAAGGAGCATAAATAGAGCTTCAGTGAGCCAATCAAGTCAGTTAAGGAGAAGCCCTCTCACGGAGGCGCAATCAGATTCATTCATCCCATTGTGATGGCTGACTTCTTGCACTTCCCCCACTGAGACCAAGGCTGGTCTGAAAGGCTTTCCAGAAATCTGCCCAGCCCCCGGCAAGGAGACAAGACTCTGAAGGAGCACTTTGGGAGATTGAGAACCAGAAGCCCTCTCTCTTCAAGACGGATTCATTCTATCTTCCACCTTTGTGCAGGCTGGAGGCTGAAGAAAGCAGAGGCAAAGGACAACTGCAAGAGCTCTTGGAACCAAGCAGAAAGATAGGCCTCTAAGAAAACTAACCGGGCTATTTTGGAGGAAGCAATAAAAGATCTGAACTTTTAATACCTGGTTGCATTGGGGTGATTATTACTTTTAACTGAAACTAAGGCTGCCTCCCAAAAACCTCCCCAAGAAACCTGCTCCCATAATATTATATTAAAGAAGAGAACACCATAGTTTTTGGATGGAGAGTACTAGCAACTGGGAGAATAGGAGAGGCTTCCTGCAGGTGATAGCCCTTGAGCTGAATTGTAAAGGAAGTTAGGGATTCTATATGAGAAATAAGGGAAAAAAGGAAGAAAATACAACCTAGGTATAAGTATGAGGTTCCACTACCATCCTAAGTAATCATTTAATAAATCAATGGAGTAAACCAGATATTAAGGAATTTCCCTAAAATCTTATGATAAGCCTTTAATTGATTTCAAAGGTTCATGAGCCTTTTGACCACTGAATAAAAGCTGAATAATTCAATAGAGGAATCCAGGCCCAGAGTGACTTGAGGGCCAACCTCAAAACCAGAAGACAGTGCAGGAATGGTGTGGAGAGAAAGGAAATCCAGAAGGAAGAGTTAAATCCCTTTCTTTTACCACTGGCATCACTGACCATGTTACCAAAAAGACTCTGGCAGAAGATAACAACTTGTCCATCTAGAAGCACAGATACTCAGAGGACAAAAAGACAAAGATGGCTATGGAAAGACAGCTTCTAACCATATTCAGAGAAAGAACTGATTGTGTCTAAATATAGATTGAAGCATATTTTTTTTCCACACTTTATTTTTCTTGAGAGTTTTTTTTGGGGGGGAGGGCTTGATTTGTTTTCCTTTGCAACATGACTTATGGAAATGTTTTGCATAACTTCACATGTGCATTCTCATGGGAGATAAGGGGAGGAAGGAAGAAGGGGAAAATTTGGAACACCCAGTTTTAAAAACAAATGTGAAAAAATTATTTTACATGTAACTAGAAAAAAAAATTAGATTTTTTTAAAGAAAAAGGAAGAAAGAAAGAGAAAGAAAGAAAGAAAGAAAGAAAGAAAGCAAGAAAAAGAGAAAAAAAAGAAAAAGACAGACAGCTATTTGGAGGAGGAAGCAACTTCAGGGAGTACTATTCTTCATAACCAATACAAGACCATGGATTCTAGACTCTGGAACAGGCACCAACATCAAAGGGCTATACCTAAGGGGAATTTCTTAAAGACTTTATAAAAGAAGAAAAGGATCCAGAGTGCCAGGGACTTCAAAGTTTCATTTCATCACATGTTCCCCTATATAGAATCCAAAGAGTCAAACAAACAACACATTTTTTAAAAGTGTATTTAAATATACTCTGGAACTCCAAAAGCACTTACAAAACAATTCTGTAACACAAAAGGAGGAAAAAGCAGAGTTAAAAGCAGTCATCAAGGAAGTTTACTGGAGTCTTACAAGCTTTCCACTAAACTAAAACAAAACAAACAAACAAACAAAAAACCCAAACATTTTTATGTTGTTTTTCCCCAAAGAGCCCACTGCTAAGTTCCAAATCAATTCACCGAAAAGCACATAGCCCAACAGCCTCAGGTCTCTATTTCTGCTACCATGCTCACAAAAGTACTGGCTGATATTCTAAGGCTATTACGATATTGTGGGATTGGGAGATTAGTCTCACACTGCCCTATTTCTACCAGTTTCCTGTTCACAGATGACCTTTAAGAGCAACAGTATTAGACACTCCAGCCACTCAAAGTCACCCCTGATATCCTGAAGTAAAAAGAAATCAGCTAAATCCTCTGGGGACCCCAATTGTGACTATAAGAGCTGGGAAATAGTCCCAAGAAGGCAAGCTACACAGGTATGATATATGAAGATTTGATTTTTTTTTTCCCCTCACAGCAAAGGGAGTTTTTCAATCAATGTGTCACTGTATTTTTTGAGAATTTTTCTTTGTAACTTTATGTTCAAGTGTTGGCTACAAAATAAAAATATATCTTCATTTAATGTTAATTTTCTCAAACTTCAGATATATGATCTCAAAAGGGCATTTTGAAGAAATGGGAATTTTGAAGCTTATAATTTCTGATGACAAAAAATTACAGTACTATTTATTTCTAATAAAATATTATAGAAAGCTATAGGATTATAGAAAAAAACATGATGATCCAATCTAGCAATCTACTTTATGTAGAAGGTGATACTTAAACTAAACTAGAAATTCCCAGTAGAGATAAGGATAGGGGTCAGCTAAGACAAAAAAGCAGGAAGCCAAGAAAAAATGGATGTGGTTCATAAGGACCATAAAAAGGTCAGTTTAACTCAACTATGGAGTATGTGGAGGATAGTAATGTGTAACAGTGCTGGAAAAATAGGATGAGGGCCACATTGTGATTTTAAATGCCAGATCAAAATGTCTGTACTTGATGCTACTGGTAATAAAGAATTACTAGAGTTTAAGGAGTTAGATGTGCACTTTAGAAAATAATGGAAGTTGCATTGAGCTGTGGTATCAAACTCAAAACAGAAATGGGAGGAAAGCAAGAGGGATGCTGAGGTATTTAGAAGACAATTGTAATAGTTCAGGTGAGAGGTAATAAGGGCCTGGACTGAGATTTGGCAGTGTAAATGAAGAAAAAGAGTTGTAGAGAGAGATGTAGATAGAAGAAAGAAAGGAGGCATGTATTTATAAGTGCCTTTTGTAACTCAATCTTTTCAATCATGTCTGACCTTTGTGAACCCATTTGGTATTTTCTTGGCAAAGATTATGGAGTTGTTTGCCATTTCCTTCTCCAGCACATTTTAGATAAGAAAACTGAGGCATAAAGAATTGGGTGGCTTGCCCAGTTTCACACAGCTAGTATGTGATTGAGGCCAGATTTGAATTAAAAAAGATGAGTGTTCCTGACTCCATGTCCACAATTTATCTACTAAACCAACTAACTACCCAGTTATTAAATGCCTACCAGATGCCAAGTGCTTCATAAATATCATATATTTTATAGTAACCTCACAGCCATCTTGAGAGATAGGTTGCTATTATTATTATCTTCTTTAGACATTTGGTGAAACTAAGACAAATAGCGTAAAGTGATTTTCCCAGGGTCACCTGGTCAGTACAAACTAAAGGCATCCTGATGTTCTTCCCTTTCTTACAAGAGCTTGGAAATGTGGGTGGAGGGAGAATGAGGAATCAAGCCCAGCTACAAGGTTGAACCTGAGGAACTGGAATGATGGTGGTGTCCTGATCAGAAATATGCAAGTTTGGAAAGAGGGGCAGTTAAAGAAGGAAAGATGTATGTTCTGTTTTGAACATGTAGAATTTTAAGACAACTGTGGAACATCTCTTCTGAACTGTCCAGCAGGCAGTAGGTGATGTGATGCTTAGGATGCAAACAGGGGAAAAGACTAGAGCTGGTTATGAAAGCTCTTTCATATGATCTCAAAGAGACTAAGGTCCAGTCTTAACTAAAAAAGGAAGAAAAGGAAACTTTTCAAGAAACCTTTTCTTTTTTAAAGAGAGCACTATAAATATTCTTTCTCTTGTATGTAGTATGTAGTTTATCTTGGCCTAATAAGTTTCTTATTAGGTTGTCTAGAATTCCATACTGGGCTAATTATACTTAGTCTATTCATCTTAATCTTGGGTCCATGAACCTAAACAAAGAACTGTATTTCACTACAGTTGGTTTCCTTTGTATTTTTATTTTGTACATTTTAATATAGTTTTGAGAAGAAATATAATTTCACCAGATTGCCAAAGGATTTCATCGGGGCGAAAAAGGCCCCTTGTAAATCCTTGATGTAAGGGAATGATCGGTCTCTTCTGCCACAAACTATAGATGAATGGTCAGCAGCAAATTTAAAATCAGCTGGAGGACTAGTGGGTAAGGCTGCCCACTGAATGTGACTGGACTTTATTACTTCTTTTTAGACTAAATTTTAATAAGGTCCTTTTGCCCCCTACACAAAATTATAGGTTTCCATTCATCTGAATTAGTTGTATTGTTCTGGAAAGTCTTACAGTGAGAGCTCCAAAGCCTTAAAGATTTACTAAGGTTTACAACTCTTGGATATTTGCTTGAATGCTACTATATTTCAGGTCTCTATCTCCAGTCTAGATTCCAGCACCAGGTCTCCTGTTGCATTTAGAGCAGGGATTCAAAGGCTCTTCAATAGATTATAGTAAATTTAACAAATTAATCTCAATAAGAAAAATAACAAAAACCACACTATTATATTAGGTATAGCATGTGTGTGTGTGTGAATATATACACATATATTACCGATTTTTATTAAAAAGCCTTATAAACAAGAATAAAAGACATTTCCCTAATAAAAAATAAAATAAAACAAAGAGTCAGCATGATTTGTTCTGGACAAACACTAGCAGCTTTGCCAATTAAATATGGAATAAATTAATCATGATTACCATCTATACAAAATGACAGCAATAAGGCAAGAAAAAAAAGGATATTTGGGGAATAAATATAGACATGGGCAAAATTTGACTCTGCAGATGATAAAATGGTTTATTTACATAATGAAATAAAAAATTAATTGAAACAATATCTTCATTAAATTAGTATCATATAACCTGCACATAAAATTAATTACCTTTTCTCTATTTTTCTAACAAAATAAAGAGGGAAAAAGAGTGATTCCATTTAAAATACCTGCAATATTCATAAACTAACTGGGAATTAACCTACTAAAGTACACTCAATACTTATAAATAAATGAATAAAGCATTTATTAAGCACTTACTATGCACAAAGAATAGTGTTAAGCTCTGGAAAACAAAGAGAAAAATGTTATGTTTTTTAATGGGGGAACAATGCATATGAAATTT
The DNA here is from genome assembly GCF_016432865.1 of Antechinus flavipes. Classification (NCBI taxonomy): domain Eukaryota; kingdom Metazoa; phylum Chordata; class Mammalia; order Dasyuromorphia; family Dasyuridae; genus Antechinus; species Antechinus flavipes. Next base: position 184,086,269 of record NC_067398.1, read on the forward strand.
TCAAGTTGCAAGTCAGATGAAAAGGTCATAAAATCCTTAGAGGACAGTAGCAAAACCCCTAGTATTATCTTTTCTTTAAGGTCATTTAGGGGAGAAATAGTTGAGTTGGAAAAGTAAAAAAAAATCACAGAAACAAAAACTAAACAACTTTGTTTCTACAGAAACAAAACTAAGTACTAATTCTTGTAAAAATTTGTAGCAGTTCTTTTGTGTAGTGGCAAAGAACTGGAAATTGAGTAGATGTCCATTAGTTGGGGAATGGTTGAATAAGTTATGGTATATTGATTGTAGTGTTCTCTGTTGGTTTTCTTGGAGGTTTTTGGAGTAGCTTTCATTTCAGTAGAGTAATCACCACAAGAATAGCCAGGTTAAAGTCCAAATTCTTTGTCTCCTTGCCTGAGGCTGAACAGCTTTCTGGAGAGCCTTTCAGACCACCCTTAGTCTCAGTGGGGGAAGTGCAGGAGGCCAGGCCAGCCACCACAGTGGTGTGAGATGAAGTGAATGAATCTGTTTCTCCTTGGCTCTGAGAGCTTGAGCTCCTATCTCCAGTCCACTTGTCTTCTCTGGCTCTCTGTCTGAGTCCCAACTTATATGCTCTACACTGAGTGTAAACAAATCATTATATCATTCGGAAACCATTATTTGTTGAAAGATTAAATCAATCATACCGAACTTAGAGAACTATTAAGAACCATGCAAACTAGATAACCATTGTCTTTATCAATTCCACTAACACCTTGTAAGAATCTTTGTTTTGGAGTTCTGGCTCACAATATCTCCCGCTTTCTTTTGTTTTAGACCATAAGGTGGTCACAATCTCCCTGACTTTTCAAGGAAGTGAGAACCTTAAAAAAGGAAGTAATCATACCTTCCCTGACTCCTCAAAAAAGGGATGAAAACACCAAAAAGGAGGTGATCATGCCTTCCCTGATGTCTCAGGAAGGAAGATGAAAACACCAAAGAAAATGGGGAATCAACCCAGATTAGTGGATTTTTGAAGGGTTTCACTTGAAACAGGTATACATAAATCCAGCAACATGGAGGGTATTACATAACAAACAACATGAATCAACATGAGGAATTATACATGTCCATAAGTCCTAGAATAGTCCAAAACCAATTTACTGTCCTTTACTTCATGTCTTAGGAATCCAATGATTCCTGCAAGTTTTGAAATCCTGCAATAATCTCATTATGTGTCAGGAAATCCAATGATTCCTGCAGATTTTGAAGTTCTATAACAGTTTTATTATCAGCCATGCTCTTTCAGTGTCAGATGTTTTTTAGGTCTTCTTTGTTTTGAAGTTTTTCTCTTTTTCTACCTCTCTCTGGTGCTTGTTGGTACCCATCTGATTCCTTCTCCATCTGTAGAGATACAAGCAAACCCTCTCTCCCAAGAAGTTAACTTATCTGATCTCTTTCATTCATCACTTTTTAGATCTCTTCTCATCACCTGACAATTACATTGGAGCTGCTTTCACTGGACACTGTCCTTCTGTTGGGTTAAAAAGCCTATATTCTCCCCAATTGTAATTCCTTTCTCCCATCAGATTGCTTTTTGGCTAATTGATCATATCAGATTCCTGAACTTCTAAAGATTCTCTGGGTTTAACCTTGGCTGCCATCATGCTCCACCTGTTTTTTTTTGTTTGTTTGTTTGAGGTCTTGGAGCTGGGCCCTACCTCTCATTTCCCTGGGTCAATCTACATTTTGAGGCTGAGTGGAAGCCCTATTGCACAGGGTTTTGGGTTTTATTCTCCCATCCTGTTCTCTCACTCTGTCTCTTTGCCTACAGTGGGCATTCAGATGCCCTACTTTATCACATTGCAAGCATTGATAAGTCTCTCTGGAAGTCCCTTGCCACGAAGGACCCTGTCTTCCCATGTTCTGCATCCCTAGATATAAAAAACATTTGTGCCCACTGTGGCACAGCATCTATGATCTCCTCTAAAAGAGCATCTTTGTGTAGTCCCCATATAATTCTTCTACAAATCTCATTAGCATTTTCTTTAGGAAGTTGTTTGATCATAATTACTGTTGCTGCATTTTCTCCAATCGTTTGTATGACAGCTGTTTGCAGACGCCCCATAAAATCAGCAAAGGGTTCATTTGAACCTTGTGCTATTTTTGTGAAGGCTTTCCCTCCATCTTTTTTTCCTGGGAGGGAGCCCCATGCTTTGATAGCAGCAGCAGCAATTTGTTCATATGCTATCAAAGGGTAATTAATCTGTACTGAAGTGTCTGCATACTGACCTTTACCTGCTAGTTGATCAAAGGTGATTTGTATATTGACTCCAGTTTACCTATTTCGTTAAGCTTGTATCCTACATAGTGCACTGTACTCAGAAAGCCACAACAAGTTTTGTCCAGGTTCTAAACATGTCCTTGATATGGATTTCTAATCACTAGGGGTTAAAATTTCATAAGCCAAATTCTCTAATACTATCTTAACATAAGATGATGTAGCCCCATAAAGAGTGCAACTCTTTTTCAAATCCTTAATTTTTTCCAGATCAAAAGTAGTTTATCTTCTCCTGGCTTGACCTGAAGAGTCAAACTTTTCATTAACAGGGTATGCATTTATCAAATCAGATATATCCTGTCATTTTTTAGATTTAACTAGTGCCTTTTGTAATCTTGTCATAGGCTGCTTCATAGGTGGTGCTGATTGTGTCACTGCCCCTTCCCTTCCTCCTTCTCTCTGCACCCATGAAGAGTTAATTGAGGGGGGGTGGGTCAGGGATTAGGGAATGCCCTAATGGCTCCTGATGTGAATCACCACACTCCTTAATTTCATCAGAATTGTACTTAACTCCTTTCTTTTCTAATTCTTCATCCTTTTCACCTACTTTGTCAGTATCCTCCCCCTCCTGCACTTTCTTATTTTTCTTATTCTAATACTTATATAAATCCTTAAAGCCAATTGTATTAAGTTATATGTATAAAATATTTCTTTGGAAATTGAATTGTGGCCACTAGCATTGTAATATTCACTTAGTTGCTCTCCTACTAATTTCCATTCCTCTAGATCTAATTCTTTTTCCTTTGAGAACCAAGGAGATGTGTATAGTAATATTTTGAAGAATTCAATGATCTGAATCCAAGTTACATCAAACCTTGGTTTTTTATCAGTCTAACCATGCTTTCTACACATTTTCCCCCATTTCAGCTGAAATATTAGTTTAGCCCTTTATAAAGTTTCTTTCTTGTCTTTTTTATACTTATCCTAATTTCTGGATCACGATGTAGGTTCTTCATCCCTGTTCAGGCGCCAAAATGTAATATTCTTGGTGGTTTTCTGGAGGTCTTGGGAGCTGCCTTCCTTTCAGTAATCACCAAAAGCATAGCCAGGTGTTAAAGTCCAAAAGTCTTTATTGTCTCCTTTGCCTGATGCTCACCTAACTTTCTCGTGACCTTCAGACTAACCTTGGTCTAAGTGGAGAAAGTGCAGGAGGCCAGGCTGATGAAGATGAAATGAATCTCTCTGAGTCTGAGGGCTTGTGCTCTTTCAGCCTCCAGCCACCACAAAGGTGAATGATGGAATGAATCTGTCTCTGCATATCTTCCGAGTCTGTCCCTTCTGAGTCTCTCTCTGAGCCCTTCTGAGTCTGTCTCTGGCTCTGACAGACCTTGGTGGTCGGTGGAGAAATGAAGGAGCCTGCCAGCAGGAGCCTGAATCTCTCTCCTTGGCTCTGAGAGCTTGAGCTCCCACATCCAGTCCTTTGTCTTCTCTGGCTCTCTGTCTGAGTCCCAGCTTATATGCTCTACACTGAGTATAAACCAATCATTATATCACTATGAAACCATTATTTGTTGTAAGATTAAATCAATCAGAATTTAGAGAACTATTAAGGACTTGTTCTTACAAGATTATGTGATGATCAACTATGATGGATTTGGCTCTTCTCAACAATACCATAAAGTACTATTGAAATTTTACAATAAATTATTAAAAGAAGAGACAAATCAACAAAATAAATAGAAAGAATCATAACAAAGCCAACAATTTAAACTAATTATCAACCTATGAAGTAATTTGTCAGTAATATTAAGAATCTAAAAGAAATAGTTATCTGAAAAATACAAGAATCCAAAATAAACAGAATACCAAATAGAGACTTTAAATATTTAAATCTCAGAAAAGAAAATAGAACTAGTTTTAAAGGAACTTCCAGATTGGGGAAGAAGAAAAAACAAAGAAACTATTCCTGGTCCCAATGCATTTATAAGAGAATTATACAAAAAGCTTGAGGAATAATTAATTCTTAGGGTGTAAAATTGTTCTTTAAAAAAATTGAGAGAAAAAATACTCTTACCATACCTCTCTAATAAAACAATAGTCCTAAATTCCTAAATCAGTTAAGGATAAAAAAAAGTAGGAAAACTATAGAAGAATATCATTAATAAATAGTCATTCAAATTTTTAAAATAAAATCCTGGCAGACAGACTATAGCAATTTATCCAAATATCATTTATTAAGATAAAATTGGATTTAGTGATGAGGATAAGATTGTTCAAATGAGGAAGGAGACTGGGGGAGATAGGGGAAATTAACATAATTATATTAAAAATGAAAACTTCCAAAACTATAACATAGCACAATAGATGCAGAAAAATATTTGACCTTTTAAAAAAGACAAAAATGGGCAACGAAGTAGATAAACCTATCCCTATTTGCTGATAGCATGGTTTGCTTACAGAAACTGATTGAGACAATAGCTTCATCAAAGTTGTAGGCTACAAAATAAACCATTAAAACTCAATAGCAATTCTATATAACAACAACAAAATCTAGGAGGCAATAATAGAAAGGAAAATCTCATTCAAAATAACTACAAATTGCATTAAATATTTAGGAGTCATTCTACCAAAGCACAGTTGACACTTCTATAAATTTAACTAAAAAATTCTCCTTAAATAAATAAGGAACAATTTAAATAGCTGAAGGAATATTTAAATTTCATGGTTAGGCTGGGCCATAATAACCTGTTTATACTGTTAAAGCTAATTTAAAGATTTAAGAGTATATCTAGCTTTACAGAGCTAGATAAAATAATAAAACTTATTTGGAACAACAAAAGGTTTAGAATATTAAGAGGCAGTATGTTCCCAAGCCTATATACTTGAATCTTTTCCTTGCCAGAATCTGTCAAGGGTATTCAGTCTATTGGCATAGCCCTTTAAGAACCCATAGCTACACTATGAGGAGGTAATAAAACCAACTCTAGAGGAAGATATCTTACTCAGTCTTCTAGATTTTATATGCCATTCTAGCCTAAGTTTTTTTTTTTTGAACTTTACCTTTTCATCTAAAACCAAGAGGTCACCTCCATACTCATCAGTGTTTCTCCACTTCTTCCTTCCTGAACAGAAAGTGGAAGTCCTCCATCAGGTCCCTGGCCTCCACACCTGGATCACTAAACTGTTTTTGAAGAAACACTGCAGTTTGGAAGAAGGATCAATACTTAAAGGATCCATGAACCTGGCTTCAGAGAAATCAGCATGGCCCTCACTATTTCTCCCTACTTTGTGCCTTCCTTTAATATTGTCTCATATAGTCCATACTAGTCTCAATTAAATCCAACTCTACACTAAGAAAAGGTTCACAGCTGCCTTTCCTTTATGTAGCTCCCTTTAGCTATGGTATGCAATCACATCCACAATGCAAAAGTCAGAAATATAATCAACAGAAAAGAAAATTTAAAAACAACAGCCCTGAACTGCCATAAGATCTGTCCAACCAAATGAATCTTGTCTTGTGTTATACATGATATTTAACACAACACTTTCTTCCTGAAAACACTTTGGGAACAAGAGGGAATTTTTCAAAGTATTGTATATAAAAGTTTCAGAAAATAAGTACACTTAGGAAATGCAGTTAGAGTTTTATATTTTAGCAGTTATGGTAAAAGTTTCTGTTTTTAAACTACATTCTGATTGTCCTAATTTAAATGACTCTACAACAATATGCTATAATAACATAAAATATACTTTCACCAAAAATTGTGCTGGTATATAACTATTTTACAACAAGATGTAGAGTTACCCTAAGAAAATAAAAGAAGGGAGCAGAGCCAAGAGATGGCGGAGAGGACATATGCATCTTTCTGAGCTCTCCTTCTACCCTCACACTAAATATGAAATTCGGCCTTTGAAATAGTGCTAGATTGGCAGAATTCATGAATATTGGGAGTGCAGCAAATTACCAGCAGAAGATAATTTCGAAAATCACCAGAAAAGATCTGTTTTGATCAGACTGCAGGCACAGGAGAAGGTCAGGCACAGACACAGAGGCCAGAGCAGACTAAGCAGACTGAAGATGGGGTGTGCAGTCTCCGCAGGGCAGAGAATCTACAGGGAGGACTCTACCAAAGTGTTGGCTACTCTACCCTGGTGGCAAGCCAGTAGATCAGCAGAGAAGTTATAAAACATCTAACACAAACACAAAAGGTAAAGAAAGAGTCAACCCCAAAGTGCCGGAGTATCACAGGACTTGGCCACAATCACTGAGCACCAGGAGTGACTCAGTACAATCCCAGCACAGCCATTGTCACTTCCTGGTCTATAGAGGAAGCTTGGAAGCTCCTTGCCCTAAAAGCAAATCCCAACTTAAAAAAAAATGAGTAAAAAGGCAAAGTGAACTCTAACTATAGACAGCTTCTATAGTGAAAGAGAACAAATTTCAAACCCTGAGAAGACTAAAAGCACATTGTCTCCAGATGAAGCCCCAAAGGGTGATATAACCTGGTCCCCATCATACAAAGGTTCTCTTAGAAGAAATTAAAAAGGATATTAAAAGAGAGCTAGAAGAAACATGGGGAAAGGAAAGGAAGACTCTGCAAGAGAGTTTAGAAAAATGCATATAACTCATTAAAAGAAAGATTTCATAAAGTGGAAAAAGAATATAACTCCCTGAAATGTGAAAGGGAAAAGGTAAAAAAAACTCTCAGGAAAATAGAATTTGTGAATGGGAAAAAGAAAATAACTCCTTAAAAAAATTTGTGAAATGGAAAAAAAATCCATAGAACAAAACAACTCATTTAAAAACTCAATTGGACAATTACAAAAAGAAGTTTAAAAAGTAAATGAAGAAAATAATTAAAAATCAGAATTTCTATTTTTTTGGTTTTGCTTGACTAATTCTTCATGTCTCTGTGAAACATTCACAAATGGAAATGAATGTTTCACAGAGACATGAAGAATTAGTCAAGCAAAACCAAAAAAATAGAAAAAAATGTTAAATACCTGCTTGGGAAAACAACAAACCTGGAAACTAGATCCAGGAGAGATAATCTAAGTATTATTGGACTCCCTGAAAATCATGATGAAAAAAAGAGCCTAGACACTATTTTTCAGAAAATCATCAAAGAGAACTGCCAGATGTCATAGAATCACAAGGTAAAATAGCCATTGAAAGAATTGATCAAACACCTATTGAAAAAGAAACCAAAATTAAAACTCCAAGGAATATTACAGCTAAATATCAGAACTATCATACCAAGGAAAAATATTACAAGTATCCAGAAAAAAACAATTCAATGCCAAGGAGCTACAATAAGGATTACTCAGGATCTAGCAGCATCCATATTAAAGGATCGAAGGGTCTGGAATCTGATATTCCTAAAGGCAAAGGAACTTGGTATGCAGCCAAGAATAAATTACCTTGCTAAATTGAGCATTTTCTTCCAGGGAAGAAGATGGACATTGAATGAAATAAGTGAATTTGATTTATTCCTAATGAAAAAAAAGAGCTAAACAAAAAGGTTGATCTTCAAATACAGGACTCAAGAGAAGCATAAAAAGGTAAAAAGAACTCTAGAGAACTGTATTTCTGTTATGACCATACATAGAGAGTGCATGTAAAATTTGATTGTACTGTTTATAATATAAAAAAGTAACTAGAGGTGGAAAGGGGATTATACCATAAAAAGGGAAACTCATTAAATTTAAAAAGTAAATGAAGAAAATAATGTTTTAAATTAATTAAATAAATAAAAATAAAAATTAAATTAATAAAATTAAAAAATTAAAAACAAGAAGAAGGAAATTACATCTCATGAAGAGGCAAAAGAAACCTACTACACGTGAGGGAAAGAAGGGAAGGGAATGAACACTGTGAATCTTACTTTCATCAGATTTGGCTCAAAGAGAAAATATTAGACATTTGGTTTACAGAGAAACTTCTCTCATCTCACTAGAAAGTGGGAGGGGAAAAGTGAAAAGCAAAGGGGTAGGATAAATAGGAGGGAATACAGAAATAATAGGGGAAAGATATAAGGAAGGATTCTGAGGGGAAGGAGTTATTAAGGGGTAGGGCTGCTTGAGGCAAGCGGTGCCCATAAGTTTAATACTGGGGTGGGAGTAAGGAAGAAAGGAAAGAGAAAAGTATAATTTAAGGATAATAAAATGGCAGGAAATACAGAATTTAACCATAAATGAATGGGGTTGAACTCTCCCATAAAGCATAGGTAGATAGCAGACTGGATTAAAAGCCCAAATCCTAAAATATGTTGTTTACAGGAAACATATCTAAAGCAGGATGATACATACAGAGAAAAGGTAAAGGCTGGAGCAGAAACTATTATGCTTCAGGTGAAGTAAAAAAAAGTAGGGGTAGCCATCCTGATGTCAGATCAAGCAAAAGCAAAAATTGATCTAATTAAAAGAGCTAAGGAAGAAAACTATATCTTGCTAAAGGGTACCATAGATAATGAAGCAATATCAATACTAAACATAGATAATGAAGCAATATCAATACTAAACATATACGCACCAAGTAGTGTAGCATCTAAATTCCTAAAAGAGAAGTTAAAAGAGCTGCAAGAAGAAATAGACAGCAAAGCTATAATACTGGGAGATCTCAACCTTGCACTCTCAGAATTAAATAAATCAATCCACAAAATAAATAAGAAAGAAGTTAAAGAGGTAAATAGAATACTAGAAAAGTTAGGTATAATAGATCTTTGGAAAAAACTGAATGAAGACAGGAGTACACTTTCTTCTCCACAATTCATGGAACCTATACAAAAAGTGACCATATTTTAGGACATAAGGACTTCAAAAATCAAATGCAGAAAGGCAGAAATAGTGAATGCATTCTTTTCGGATAATGATGCAATAAAAACTACAATTAATAAAAAGCCAGGGGAAAATAGACCAAAAAGTTATTGGAAACTAAATAATCTCATTCTAAAGAATGAATGGGTGAAATAGCTAATCATAGACACAATTAATAATTTCATCCAAAAGAATAACAATAATGAGACAACATATCAAAGCAGCCAAAGCAGTAATAAGGAGAAATTTTATGTGTCTAGAGGTTTACTTGCATTAAATAGAGAAAGAGAAGATCAATGAATTAGATTTGCATCTTAAAAAAACTAGAAAAAGAACAAATTAAAAACCTCTAATCAAATACCAAACTTGAAATTCTAAAAACAAAAGATCAATAAAATTTAAACTAAAAAAAAAAAAACCCTACTGAATTAATAAATAAAACTAAGAATTGGTTTTATGAAAAAATCAACAAAATAGATAAACTTTTCGTAAATTTGATTTAAAAAAGGAAAGAGGAAAATCAAATTGTTCGTCTTAAAAATGAAAAGGGAGAACTCTCCACTAATGAAGAGGAAATTAGAGCAATAATTAGGAGTTACTTTGCCCACCTTTATGCCAATAAATTCAATTACCTAGGTGAAATGGATGAATACCTACAAAAATATAGGTTGCCCAGATTAACAGAGGAAGTAAATTGCTTAAATAGTCCCATCTTAGAAAAAGAACTAGAACAAATTATTAATCAACTCCCTAAAAAAAAAACCCCAGGACCAGATGGATTTACATGTGAATTCTACCAAATATTTAAAGTACAATTAATCCCAATACTATATAAATTATTTTAAAAACTAGGGAATGAAGGAGTCTTACCAAATTCCTTTTATGACACAGACATGGTACTGATAGCTAAACAGGTAGAATGAAAACAGAGAAGGAAAATTATAGACCAATATCCCTAATGAATATTGATGCAAAAATCTTTAAGTAAAATATTAGCAAAAAGATTACAGAAAATCATCCCTAGGATAATACACTATGACCAAGTAGAATTTATACCAGGAATGCAGAGCTGGTTCAATATTAGCATAATTGACTATATAAATAATCAAATTAACAACAAATTAACAAATGGTTATATGATCATCTCAATAGATGCAGAAAAACATTGAAAAAAATCCAACACCTATTCCTATTAATAGGAATACAGAAATAAATACATTCTTTCTTAAAATAGTGAGTAGTATCTATTCAAAACCATCAGTAAGCATCATATGTAATGGGGATAAACTGGAACTATTCCCAATATGATCAGGAGTGAAACAAGGTTGCCCACTATCACCATTACTATTCAATATTGTAGTAGAAGTGCTAGCTTTGGCAATAAGAGATGAAAAAGAGATTAAAGGAATTAGAGTAGGTAATGAAGAAACCAAATTACCACTCTTTGAAAATGATATGATGGCATACTTAGAAAATCCCAGAGAATCTACTAAAAAGCTGTTAGAAATAATCCACAACTTTAGCAAAGTTGTAGGATAAAAAATGAATCCACATAAATCATCAGCATTTTTATACATTACTAAAAAAATCCAACAGCAAGAGATACAAAGAGAAATTCCATTTAAAATAACTGTCAATAATATAAAATATTTAGGAATCTATCTGCCAAGGGAAAGTCAGGAACTACATGAGCAAAACTACAAAACATTTTACACACAAATAAAGTCAGATCTAAACAATTGGAAAAATATTAAGTGTTCCTGGATAGACCAAGTGAATATAATAAACATGACAATACTACTAAAACTAATCTATTTATTTAGTATTATGCCAATCAAACTCCCAATAAACCATTTTACTGACCTAGAAAAAATAACAACAAAATTCATATGGAAGAACAAAAGGTCAAGAATTTCAAGGGAAATAATGGAAAAAATCAAATGAAGATGGTCTAGCTGTACCAGTTCTAAAATTATATTATAAAGCAGCAGTCATCAAAACCATTTGGTACTGGCCAAGAAATAGACTAGTTAATCAGTGGAACAGGTTAGGTTCACAGGATAAAACAGTAAATAACCATAGCAATCTAGTGTTTAACAAACCCCAAAACTCCAGCTTTGTGAATAAGAATATACTATTTGACAAAAACTGCTGGGAAAATTGGAAACTAGTATGGCAGAAACTAGGCATTGACCTATACTTAATATCATACATCAAGATAAGGTCAAAATGGGTTCATGATCTAGGGATAAAAAATGAGATTATAAATCATTTAGAAGAACATAGGATAGTTTAACTCTCAGACCTATGGAGGAGGAAGAACTAGAGATCATTATTGATCACAAAATAGAAAATTTCATTTATATTGTTAAAAATTTTTTATACAAACAGAACTAATGCAGACAAGATTAGAAGGGAAGCAATACACTGGGAAAACATTTTTACAGTCAAAGGTTCTGATAAAGGCCTCATTTCTAAGATATATAGAGAATTGTCTCTGATTTATAAGAATTCAAGTCATTCTCCAATTGATAAATGGTCAAAGGATATGAACAAACAATTCTTAGACGAAGAAACTGAAACTATTTCTAGTCATGTAAAAAGGTGCTCCAAATCATTTTATTGATCAGAGAAATGCAAATTAAGACAACTCTGAGAAACCACTACACACCTCTCAGATTGGCTAAGATAACAGGAAAAGATAATGATGAATGTTGGAGGGGATGTGAGAAAACTGCGACACTGATACATTGCTGGTGGAATTGTGAATGAATCCAACTATTCTGGAGAATAACTTGGAAATATGCTCAAAAAATTATCAAACTGTGCATACCCTTTGACCCAGCAGTGTTACTACTGGGCTTATATCCCAAAGAGATCTTAAAGAAAGGAAAGGGTCTCACATGTGCAAAAATGTTTGTGGCAGCCCTTTTTATAATGGATAAAAACTGGAAATTGAATGGATGCCCATCAGTTGGAGATTTTATAATAAATTATGGCTGGATAAATTATGATATATGAATGTTATGGAAAATTATAATTCTGTAAGAAATGACTAGCAGAATGATTTCAGAGAGGCCTGGACAGACTTAGATGAATTGATGTTAAGTGAAATGAGCAGGACCAGATCATTATACATGGCAACAACAAGATTATACAATAATCAACTCTGATGTATGTGGCTCTCTTCAACAATGAAATGATTCAAACTACTTCCAGTTGTTCAGTAAAGAAGAGAATCAGCTACACTCAGAGCAAGAACTATGGGAAATGAGTGTGGACTACAACATAGCATTTTCACTCTTTCTGTTATTGTTTGCTTGCATTTTTGTTTTCCTTCTCAGGTTTTTTTTTCTTTCTTTCTGGATCCGATTTTCCTTGTGCAGCAATTTAACTGTATAAATATGTGTATATATATTGGTTTTAACATATACCTTAACATATTTAACATATATTGGACTACCTGCCATCTAGGGGAGGGGGAAGGAGGAAGGAAGGGAAAAGTTGGAACAGAAGGTTTTGCAGGGGTTAATGTTGAAAAATTACCCATGCATATGTTTTGTAAATAAAAAGCTATAATTTAGAAAAAGCAAAAGAAATATATAAAGTAACAAAACCCAAGTATTCGAAAATTCAATTGTGACAATATTTTAAAAGTCATTTATTAAGGAAATAAAATTAGAATGAGAAGCACTCTTTCAAAATAAAATCTAAGACAGTGGATGACAAGAGATTAATCAAACAAAAGATTAATAAAATTCATGAAATCTTGGCCTTTTCCAGTATTATTTTCTGATTCTATATGCTCAGATTCTGAGATAGTATTCTGAGATAATCAAGATTAACTAGACAGATGAAATTTAATATTAAATGTTCTTCAATTACTATACTTATTTTAAATTTTTACTATGCTTACTTTAAATATTTTAAATTCAATGGTACAATGTGAAATCACAGAATTCCTTGGATCCAGATTGAAACTAATTTCTCCAAATCCAATTTGTATAGTAAAATTGTCTTTTTTGGAGGGGGGTGAGGGAATAACTTCATTTCAATAGAACTGTTTTTCTTTCTAATCATGTATGTTAAGTATTTAAAGATTTATTCTGAGAAGGCATACATAGGCTTAACCTAGTCAGCTAAAGTTACCAAAAAAAAAGGCCTCCTACTCAAAAAATTACAATACCCAAATCTATCAAAATCAACAACTTTTTCAGCAATTTCTTTTCTATAAACATTTGGGGGGTTTTATTATCTCTAACCAATCTCAGTAAGTAGATAAGATCTCTAGGGAAATTGATAAACTTATCATGTAAGGCAAGAAGCTACAAGAGGACAGGGACAGGTATTATTAAAGCATAAAACAGCACTAAAAATTTTGAGGCATCTTATAAACATTTAACTTCTTTTCTTAGTGTCTAGCACTGTGTCAAAAATACAGTAAGTGTTTAATAAATATTTAAATTTTTTTGAATTTTTCAAATACATCTATCAGGCTACAAATTCCTCTACTATATAGAAACAAAACATTCTCAATTGAAACTTATTATCACTAAATGTTTTCATTCATCTTCATAGTCTTCTTTTAGTCAGAATGAAACTGATATCCCTTTCAGATCTATGTTAATTCCTATGTCACTGTTTCCTTAAAAAAATATAGCTAGATAGATATAATAGATAGATAATTGTTCCCTTTGATTTGAAAGAGCTACAAGAGGAAGGAAAAGACATATTTGAGTAAATCTGGCTCATCTTTTTTACAGTCCAGTTTTCAAAGACTGAATGAAAAAGTTTTTATGAGCAGATTTTTAAAAATATACCTGAATTTTTTCTATCAAATATGTTACTAAAGTTAATTTTTCATTTTCATTTTAAATAAAAATTATATTTTCCTCTATATTCCTTCATTAGTACGATGTTACATAAAACTAATAAGAAAGGGCAGAAGGTACTATAGCAAGTACTTACTTTTAGACTAATAGTAATTAGTACTATTAGACTAATTAGTCTAATAATTTTAGACTAATACCTTCTGAGTAAAATTCTGAAATTGCTTATTGTTCTACTTGTATCAATTTTTACTAAAAAGCAGCATTCGTAAGAATTTATAAATTATATATAATTATATAAAATTTATGATTTCTCTAATTAAATTTACTAGGTATGTTTGAATAAAGTATATAATTTTAAAACTTTTAAATTTAGTTTATTCAAAGAAGTCTGGGGAAGAATGACATTGTATGCTATTTTCAATAATTTATCTTCCTGTAAAACATTACAGAAAATTAAAATGCAGTATTTAAGTATATACCTATAAGACAATTGTAAACCAAATAATTTTTCTTGAATAATCATAAGAAAATACTATCATTGGCTACACATTTGGCTTACATTTCCAAAGTCTTTAATAATCCAATAACAGGAAAAAATCACATCATTTCCATAATCTAATTAGATTTGCAGCCAAGGGATGCATGCAAATGTATAAAGCATTATAACATTGAATTTTGACTTACTTTTCAGTTCAGAAAAGGAAGAAGGATTAACTATATAATGAACAAAATTTTAAAAGGTACGAACCCAAAGCATGCACTGCTCCTCTATGTTTGCTGGAACTCTTGCCTGTTTTAACCACATGGACAGCATTTTCTTTGAATTGTAGTTCACAAAATTTTTCCAGAAAATTTGTCATTTCTTCCTTAATGGAATCCAGGTAAGTTTCATTAATGAATTTTAGTACTGAAGAAGGAGCTAAAATTTCACTTAGCACATAAAAATCCTGTTTAATCATTTTGCATAATTTAAGTATGGAATTTTGGTATCCATGTATCACTGTGTCTAAATTTGCTTCTCTGTTGTAAGATAAAAAACAATTCTCTAGGAGGTGAGTAACCAATTTATTCTGTAGGCTTTGGTACTTGGCTAAAACTTCTGATTCTGGATAAAGAAACAAAAGCTGTCGAATGCAATGAGTTTTAAATGAAATAGTGTGCGGTGAGTTGTTTATTTTATTATGACTCTGTAATTTGCTCAGTAAGAAACGTCGAAGATGCAATCTGATATCATCCCACAAAGACTTTACGTCCATAGATGAATGATCTTCAACTGCATGTAGGGAAGTTCTAGACGTGAATAGGAAAGATGTTCCACTTGGGGTACATGGGAATGAAACTCCACACTGACTAGAGATATCCAAAAGGAGATCCATGATCATTTCTTCTTGATTTTGTTCATTCTTCAATAAATCTTGCTAAAGAAAAAAAATGTAGATGTGCTTAACCACAAAAAAGATATCAGTTTCAAAGCATGAAAAGCAAAATATTTTGTATCATCAAATATTTTTCATGATGTTAAATGAGTTCTTTTTGCAAAAGTTGACCCTTTTAAAGGAATAAATGAATTCTATAGCTCTATATATCATCTCAGCCATAACAGAATATGTTCTAAACCCATTGTAAGACTTCTATTCTTATCAAGTATGTTTAAAGACTCATGATTTCATCAAGATTGAAATTATATATCCTTCTCTGACACAGATTGCAACCTCTTTATAATTCTGTGATTGTCTTCAAGAGTTCCTATAGTAAAAAAAAAAAAAATCATCATTGTTTATTATAGTACACATAGGATTTCAGAAGAGTCTATTATCAGACCAGGATTTGAAGCTTATATGGTATAGTAGGACCTAATAGAGCTTATGTAACTCTGGACCAGCTTCAAAGGAGTTATTGAGAACCTAGGGTAATCTTCATCTCCCAATAGAACAACATGATTTGTAATCAGAGGGAGGCAGGGAAAGAGAGAAGGAGGGAGGGAAAGAAGGGAGGGAGGGGAGGAAGGGAGGGAGGGAAGGAAAGAGAGGGAGAGAAAGAGAAAGAGAGAGAGAGGGAGAGAGAGAGAGAGGAGAAGAAGGAGGAGGAGGAGGAGGAGAAGGAGGAGGAGGAGGAGGAAGAAGAAGAAGAAGGAAGAAGAAGAAGAGAAGAAGAAGAAAAGAAGAAGAAGAAGAAGAAGAAGAAGAAGAAGAAGAAGAAGAAGAAGAAGAAGAAGAAGAAGAAAAGAAGAAGAAGAAGAAGAAGAAGAAAAAGAAGAAGAAAAAGAAGAAGAAGAAGAAGAAGAAGAAGAAGAAAAAGAAGAAGAAAAAGAAGAAGAAGAAGAAGAAGAAGAAGAAGAAGAAGAAGAAAAAGAAGAAGAAGAAGAAGAAGAAGAAGAAGAAGAAGAAGAAGGAAGAAGAAGAAGAAGAAGAAGAAGAAGAAAGAGGAGGAGGGAGAGAGGGAAGGAGAGAGGGAGGGAGGGAGAGATGTGTCAAGGAAGTGACCTTAAGTTATTCCAAGCTATTTAGTCTCTCTGCAACCCCATACAGATTCTAACAATCTGAAAAGGCAACAAGTAAATAAATGCTCAGTGATTTACTAAATATCTGGCATTTGAAGACCAGTGAAGCTAAACAGGAGAGACTCATAATTAGACTGATGTTGTCTGATGAATTTTTTTGACCATAACAGCTTTTGAAGATCTTTTAAGTCATGAATATATTTGTGATGTGTATCATTATAAAATATTAAAGTATACATATATATATACATACATATTAATATATTTAATTTTAGGTATCAAATGCATTATAATTTTTACTATAATGCCATTTTGGGGAGGGATTAAAGCTAAGGGACACTATCATAAGTGAGACCATGTTCCAACAAGATCTTTCTGGTACTATTAGTAATGAGATAAGGCCAAATCTGTGGCCTAAATATCCATTATAAAGTACCTGTGTTAAAAGTTAAGTTTTGAACTGTAGTATTATTGTTATACTGAACTTCCAGGAAGTTAGACATGATGCGCCTATCTTGAAGTTGAATGATCTGGGTTAAAATATCGGCTTGCCCCTTATTAGTTTTGCGACCTTAGACAAATCATCTAAATGTTCTGAAGACCAAGGTCCCCATCTGCAAAATGGGGATAAATGATATTTGTATTGACTACCCCCCAAGCTTGTTGTGAGAAGAAAATAAAATAATTCACATTAAGTGCTTTGCAACTATCTCTAAGTGTGTTACCATTATGGTCATATAAACTCTGGCAGGGCTATGCCAGTAGTGTATGATCTCTAGCTTTTCTGCTAACATGACAAGAAAGGCAATCTGTCTTTTGATCCTAACTCAGTTAAGGGGAAACCCACAAGCAGAGTATGGACCAAGTGGTATTTGCTTTGGTTTGATTTTAATCACGGCAATTCCATCACTTGTTCCCTGTGTGATTTGAGGCAAATTACTACTTCCCTCTGGTCTTTAGTGTAAAGTCCAAATGATGGATTCAGAAAAGCTGACCCTTACAGCTACTTCTGCTTCTAAATCTATGAACTCGTTTAACTCTCTACTAAAGTGTAGATTACAATCTGCACAACTGGAGGAAATATCCACTCTATGAAATGACAAAGACTTCACATATTTAGTATTATGGTCAATTATAGCAAATAATTTGATCATACAAAATGTACTAAGTTTCTGAGACTCCTGTTTACTACATTTGTTAATCATGAGTCTTAAAATGATCTATGATTAAAACAACCCAAGTTCAATTTGTACAATGAGGACTTCACTTTTTTATTAGTAGCTATATAATTAGTAAATAAGAAAGTTGATGAAAAAAATTAATGTTTGAACAGAATAATGAAATTGACAACCCTTGGCAAGTAAAATCTTCATCATAGGTCATGTAGATCTAGATCATTTTTTTAAACAATGCTGTACATATCTTTCTCAAATTAAAATTATCAATTATATTGAAAAAATTTTAGGACAAACATTATCAGCTTAATGAATATTAGCAAAAATAAGGAGGTCTTTGTCCTGTAGTGAATGCAGAATGACTTACGTGTGACAGATTCTAAGATAATTAAAAGTTCTTGCTTTTAATTAAATAGCAAAAATTATTAAATCAATATTAATGAAATTCAATACACTTGGCTCTTAATAGAAATTAAAGAAATAACAATATTCTTTTCTACTTTCAAGGCTCCACCTTTACAAAAAATAAATGAAATAATTTTCGCAAATGAATAATGCCTCAGGGCACAATGCCTTTCTTGCTCTGCCATTATTTTAAATATTATACACCTGCAATAATAAAAAAGCCTCCAAATATTTTGTTTGATTCTGTTATCTACGACTTTATGCAGCTTATTCCATAAAAGTTTTATGTTTAGACAGAAACAGCAGGTTTTTAAAAAATTAAATAAAATCCAAATCTGTTTTATCTAATAAACTAACAGTAATAATCAAATATGGAACTTTTCAATCTACATGAACCTTTTCTGGAATTAATGATATTAAACTGGTCACTTTTAAATAAATAGATAGTTAATCTATCTACATTTATCTATCCCTTATAAAGTCTTCTCCTCCATTCCCCAGGGATCTCATTATTGGGGAAAACCTCATCATCCTATGAGATATCATCAGTCTTAGAACTCCATCTCACCACCATACTCTGTCTGACTGGAGAGGAGCCATGAGCCAAAACTTCCATTTTTGGAGGGAGCTCAGTGTAGACATCAGCTCATTTTTCACCTAGATATATATCTGGGCCTTCTGGAACTTTCCCACCATGTCAGCCCCACCTTCAGCCTCCTTGGGATAGCTTCCTATTGACTGTTTTTCAGCTTCTTTCTATGTATTGTATCCACCAGTAGATCGTAACCTCCTTGAGGACAGGGCTTGTCTTTCTTTTTTTCATGTTGTTTCCCCAGCACACAGCATAGTGCCTGGCACATAGTGTTTAATGAATGTGTATTGATTATTGATCATGTTCTCGTTTCTTTTCAATGGATACATGATCTCAGAGAGAGAGGAAGTGGGTGTTCCTTCCATTAGTATTGATGACAATCTCTAAATTATCTAAAAAACTGATGGTAAATTACATTTCTTATTGTTCACTATAGCCAGTCTAATAATACTTATCAGATACTTTTACAAAACATCTGCCTACAATAAGAAGTGCCCTAATTTGTAGTGGTGGCTCAAAAAATAAGCAGGTCCAGAGAAAATAATCTAAGTGTTCTGAAAAAAATGGAAAATAACTTGTAGAACTTTAGGGGAAAAGTGTTCACTGTAATGTCCGGGCTAGCTTTCTGGAGGATCTCGGGACCAGCCCGAGTCCTTGGTCTTAGTGGAAGAGTAATGAAGGCAGAAGAGCCATGAGGATGGTCAAAGATAGAGTCCCGAGTCTTTTCTGTGGCTGTGGCTGTGGCTGAGAGAGTCCTCTATGTCTATGGCCGAGACTCCCTTAAATACCTCAGTACAATTACAACCCTACAGCACACTGAGCATGTACCATATCACATTAAGTATATGATTAGAGAGCCATTATCTCACACTGAGCAGGTGCTTAACTATAAGCACCCTCCTGTCCTTGATTCAAGTACACCTTTTCAGAGTTCTGGCCCTCTACAATTCACCTTATGGCAACAGAACTAAATAGGTGATTGGATGATCTGCATTTTTTTAGGATTTAGAAAATAGAATTTATATATGTAAACAGAGTCTATGATGTAGTTTTGTAATTCTAGATCATACTATATTCTAACTTTTACATATCTTTAATTTGCTTACATCTAACTTCTTAATAAGAGGAAGTTTGAATCTGGAAGACTGTTTTAAATTCCCTTTTGATATTTACTAGTCATGTTTGTAGGCAGATAGATTACTTGATCTTTATATGGCTCAGATAACTCTTTAAGATTTAGTAACTAAATTATAAATGAGTTGTAGATGGGATGTGCATTTGCTTTGGGAACAGGAATTCTCTACACTAATGAAATTCATCTTTCATATATTCTGTATATGTATATATAACATAAAGTACATGAGTACCTCAATATGATAATAATTTACTCTAGATAATGGTTTCTAAACCCAAATTTAAAAAAAAATTTTCATATTATTATTTCCCTTATTAGCTGTGCATTTTATTTTATACATTATTCTGAAGGGTCCAAAGATTCACCAAACTGTCAATGGGATTCATGACACACACAAAAATTGAATCTCTGCTGTAAACTGACCTCAAGAAAATGTGTTTCATGTTAGTAGGAAGAGTGTCAACATATGTCATGATGGAAATGGCAGTCTTTGAGTCAAAATATCCAAAAAAAAAAATGGCAAAGTATGGTTATTTTGAAAAAAGTAACTAAAACAAACCAAAAAATCCATTACAAATGTGCCTCTATATATCTAAAAAGTTTTATGTGCCTGAGGCTTCTACATTTAAAATGTGCCTCTTTATTCCCAAATTATATATGTAAAATTCTATTAAGTTAAGCAGGCTAGGAGAGGAGATATCTAGCTTATACTCATATGTATGTAAAAAAGGGAAGGGATTTACTTTTGTTTAAATTATATCTTAAATGCATTTTAGTAAAACCATTAACCACACATAAATAAGGCATTTACAATAATAAATTCAAATTTTTGCTAATGTAAAAACTATTTTCCCCCCTTTTTAATCTCTCTTTCTTTTCTTTTCTTTTTTTTTTTTTTTTTTACCAAGGTTTTGAGGAATTTGATCAAATCTCCATGAGAACAGGAAGGTGGTTTGAGCGAACTGGAACTGTAGTTATTTAACCATTCGAGGCAGTCACTTGTGGTTTGTAGTGGAACCTCAGAACCACACCTTTTGTTAACTTCACACTGGATATCTTTTAGACACTGTTGCAAGCTGAAAAGAAAATAGGCCCCCAAATTGATTATTTTCTCCAAAAAAATGTGATATAAAATACAGTTTTAAAGCTGTAAACTACTAATAGCCAAAAGTTTTGATTTATAATCTGAATTTAAACCAAATTATATTCAGATTTTCCTTAAGAATGAAATGTTAATTTAAAAAAAAAGAAAAGAAAATTTAGGGCATCCAATATAGAGTTGTTTTTTCACTTCCAGATTCTAGGGGAAAAGATCATTATCATGTGGGAGAAAGAGAGAAAAACTTGAAAATTCACAAGGAATTGTGAAGATAATTTGGAAAGCTTTTGAGGTAGGAGTAAGGGCGGAGATTCAACTGGGGAGGGGGAACTTGAAAGAATCAGAAGAGAATTTGAAGGAAGACTGCATCTGATAAAGGTAATAGAAGATTCAAGGAAGGGAGGGGATGAAGAAGAGTAAAAAAGCTCATGGAGACAAAAGTAGCTACAAATTAAAGTAGTTAAAACAAATGGTAAAACGGGATAATGAGTAAAGAAGGTAAAGCAGAATCAAATTTAGTTGCCAAGGTGCTAATAAGTTAAAAATTGAAAACAAAAAGAACATTATTTGTATAGTATTTGTAATGTTTTCGTTTCTGACATAGAAAATTTATCCTTGAAGTACAAGGTGGCAAACTTCCAAATAAAAAGATAAAAGGAATGTTATTGGTTGATCTGATAACACTGGCATCTTTTCAGAGAATATATCTTAGACATAACTAAATCTCCCAAAACAAAATCAAGTCAAAACATCTGACCATAGCTCACTCATGTGATACTATGAAAAAAACCTTAGAAATAATTGCTAAATAGTAACAAAAATTGGCCAAAAAACTGAAGAGCCTAGAGGAATATGTGATATTTTCATTACTACTTCCCAATGAAGACAAGAAATTAAGAAGAGAATTTTAAATATGAAAAATGATTAAGTACTCTAAAAAATGGGATTTGAATTTCTGGAACAAGACTTAAAATATAGGTAGGAGAAATTGGTAGGAGACAAAGGAAAAATATTGCAAGCAACAAGAAACATTTCAAGTACTGATGGGTCAAAATCACACAAGATTTTAGTAAGCATCACTCTAAAGGAGGGGCAAGCTTAAAATATATAGTATTCCAGAAGGTTTACAACCCAAAATAACTTACCCAGAAAATTTTAATAGAATCCTACAAGGGAAAAAAAATGGGTCTTTACTGAAATAGAAAACTACCATGCATTTACAGTGAAGAGACAGGAAATAAGTAGAAACTGAAATACAAACATAAGAGTCAAGAGAAGCCTAAAAACATAAATACAGGTGATCAATCATTAGAAACAAAATAAGGAAAAACTGTTTACATTATAATAGGAAAATATAATACATGTCTCCTCAGAACTGTACTATCATCGGGGGTCAGAGAAGGAATCTAATAAAATAGATGGCCAGCAAGTGATTTTGTAATGTTTTGATCATATTAAAAGAATAGAAAGGGAGGGATATATTGGGAGAAAGAAGACAGAAGAAGGGTCAAGAGTTACCTCATAAAATAGTTAAACAAATAGAACACTGTACAAATAGGTAGGAAGAGCAGGGCAAGGGAGGATGACATGTGAACGTCACTGTCATCTCAAATGGTCACAGGAGGAAAGAATAAACATACATAAAGAAATACATTTCACTCAATAGAGAAACCAGAGGAAAAAAGGGAGAGGGGAAAAAATGGAAAATAAGAGGGAGGCTAGTCCTAAGCAGCAACAACAACAACAACAACAACAACAACAACCACCACATATATATATAAAATTCTAAATAGGGTGCAGGTCTAAAACAGTGGGAAAAAAAATCTTCTGATTGAACCTGCAGGTTGAGGAGATAATTGGATTTTAGGATGTCATGGTACTTTAATTATCTATTTCAGGAGTTTTTAACTTGGGCTTACAAATTTTTTTAAAATATTATTTTTATAACTATTTCAATGTAATAATTTTATGAAATCTTATGTATTTTATGCTTTAAAAAATGTTATTCTGAAAAGTGTAGGCTTTACCAAAATGCCAAAGGGTCCATGGCATACAAAAAAGTTTAAATTTGTGATCTAGTTCAGCCCTTCATTTTATAGAAAAAACGAAACTGAGATCCAGAAAAGAGTAAATCACTCATCCCAAGGCACAAAGATGACAGCATGAAGTTTTGAATACAATTCCCTTTGATTCCAGAAAGGATTCCAATCTTCTTTTCACTATTGTACATTAGATGATTTTTAGCATTCCTTCTACCTCTTAAGATTTTATGATTCTGTGATATTTAATGTTTGATTTTTATTATATATAATTTTAATTTTTCTTTTTAATAAATTTTTTTAATCAGCTAAAATCTTTCTCCTTTCCAGACCTTTCTTTTTGAGATATTTACCTATTTTTTAATAAAGAGATTTTTTAAATATAAAATTATATAGATATTCATGTATACAAATTAGAAAGCGATGATAGTCCTGATATACTCAACATTGACTAAACCACATCTGTAGAGAGCAGGACAAACAGGATAGTGAAGTGCCCTGAATCCAGGACCCATGAAAAACATTTAAAGGTTTAGGAATGTGAGAAAACCTGAGGAGAATATATTTTTAAGTATTTGAAGGGCTCTTTAGTAGAAAAGGATTTAGATTTATTTAGCATGACCTCTGAGTAAAAAAAAAAAAGACCCTGGAGTAAAAGATAAAAATTACTAATAAGTAAAAATAGATTTCGTGTAAGAAACTGTATCCCAACAGTTAAAACTATTGAAAAGTGGAATGGTCTGACTCAGGTATCAGTGATTTTCTCTTCAATGGAATTCTTCAAGCAAATTGAAAGATCATTGTTCATATATGCTATAGAAAGAAATCTCTTTTGGATAAGATATATATAACCATGGATTTCCCTTGTAACACTAAATCCTGTGATCCTGTGACCTATTTATTAAGTATTTAGTAAATCCTTGTTGTGTGCAATGACCTGTGTTAGGTACAGGGTCACAGTCCACAAGAAATTTACATTCTAATGAAGAAAACACTCAGTACACAGCTAAGTATATGTAAATTATATATAAAGAAGATATGAAATATTTTTGTGCCATTAAAGGTGGATTATTTAAATTCTACGAAGACTCTAAGAAGTTAATAAATCTTTTAAAAATGAATTTGTAAAATTAAATTCATAGAATGAAATTTTTGCCATTTTAATCTTTATTTTAAATTTTATTTTGGTATGGACCTATGGTTTTATTGTCATATGAATTCACAGTATTGAGTTTTCCTATACTGAGAGAATCTGGAAGCTGACTTTTAGCTTTCAGCTTTTGAGTACCCCTGGAGGACTGATATTTCCAGTAACTTGCTCATGATCCCACACTATGCCAAAGGCAAGACTTGAACTCTGGTCCTCCTGCTCTAAGACTGTCATTCAATCCATCATACCACATTGCCTTTTATTGTGCTCTTTTTAAGTATATCATGAGAAAGATTCAGAAAACCAGTTGTGGGTGGTCTCTAAAAATATGCCACATAAAGGTGAAGAAAGCGACTTCTTGGCTAATTTTTGTGAATGTGAATGTGTTCAAAATGAAGTAAAATGAAACGAATACTCTTTGAATTTCAAAGGGACTTTTCAGAAAAAAAAAAAAAAAAAGGAATTTCATAGAAAAACAACCTTTCTTGTGCTCAGTCCTCAAAGAGTTGGTATAGCTTTATCCACAAACACCAGTTCTAAGCATAACAAAAGATCTGCATATATTTTCTTAACTTATGTAAACTGTTCTCTGAACTGTGAAATATGATATCCCTATGCATCTATTTTGGCTCTTGGGATACTTTATCAAAGGCTTTTATTGCAGCATCCCGATGTATCTCATTCAGTGAAACCTAACAGATGATACTATTGTGAACTGCAGAGGCTCAACAGTTAGTATATCTAAATCTACTTCAATTAGTAATCAGCTTTTAGGTTAATCTCAGACATCTGGGTCTGGATGCAGGCCAATGACTACAACCTATAAATAAAGTAAAGCCTTTGGAGAACAACATATTTTAGTAATTTGTCCCAACACTGATAAAAAGATTAAGCAGGTGAATTTCAGTGGCCCTCTCTCACTTGTACAAACTGAACAAATTTTGATGTCCTTATCATAATAAAACAAATATGTCAGAATTTCTGCCATCACCCCCAATTCCAACCAGGAAAGGTTGACTCTGGCCAGTGTCTTGATAGATTATGTTCTATATTAGAATTAAATGAGACATTTGTAAAGAAATTTGTAAACTACTTTAACAAAAGGAGGTTTAGTTAGCTATAACAGGGAAAGGATATTTATCAAGGACACCACATTGATTCATCCAAGCTGCTTCTGCTGTTAATCATACTGCTGGAAATCTGGGAAACAATTTTTACAGAGAGTATTTCCGATAACAGCTCATTTCTAAAATATATAGAGAACTGAGCCAAATTTATAAGAAGACAAGTCATTTCCCAATTGATGAATGGTCAAGGGATATGAACAGACAAGTTTTAAATGAAGAAATTTAAGCCATCTAATGGCAAAAATGTTTTAAATCACTACTGATTGGGGAAATGCAAATTAAAAGAAATCTGAGATATCATTTCATACCTATCAGATTAGCTAAGATGATAGAAAAATATAATGACAAATGTAGGAGGTAATATGGGAAAACTGGAACACTAATTCATTGTTGGTGGAATTGTGAACTGATTCAGCTGATCTGAGAGCAATTTGGAACTATGCCCAAAGGACAATTTGATTGTGCATTCTCTTTGATCCTGTAATACCACCACCAAGTCTGTAACCCAAAGAATTCATAAAAAAGGAAAAGTATCCAAATGGGCAAAAATGTTTATAGCAGCTCTTTTTATGATGTCGAGGAATTGAAAATTGAGTGGATGCCTATCAGTTGAGGAATGGTTGAATAAGATATGGTATATGAATGTAATGGAATATTATTGTTCTATAAGAAATGGTGAGTAGGCTGATTTCAGAGAGGCCTGGAAAGACTTACATAAACTGAGGATGATTGAAGTGAGCAGAACCAAGAAAACATTGCACACAGTAAGAGCAAGATTATGTGATGATCAGCTGTGATGTACTTGGCTCTTCTTAGCACTGTGGTGATTCAGGACAATTTCAAAAGATTTGGGATAGAAAATGCCAAGTGCATCCAAAAAGAAAACTATAGAGAATGAATGTGGATCAAAGTATTTTCACCTTTTGTTTGTTGGTTGATTTTCTTTCATGGGTTTGGTTTGATTTTTCTCTTACAATATGATAAATATGGAAATATGGTTTTAAAAAGTGTACATATTTAATCTATATGAAATTGCTTGCTGTCATGGAGAGGGGGGGAAGTAAGAAAGGGAGGCAGAAAAATTTGGAACACAAAATCACATCAAAATGAATTGTGGAAACTATCGTCATTATAAAATGCTATTATAGAAAAACAATATCATATTGCTGGTCTTTGGTCAGAATTCTCAAAGAGAAGTGAGCTGGAGTTCCTTATGGCTTTATATGAAGCTCAGGCTTAAGAAATGACATCAACTTTTCTTCTTAGAAAGAACTAAGTCAACTTAAATAGGGAAGGGCCACCCTGCCCAGCCCCTTCATACATGTAACTTTTCTTTTGCTTTTAGGTAAATATTTTCACACATTTAATTTTAATACTTTTAAATAGAAATGAATTGGTTGATGTCTAAAATGATCATATTTTATATGGCCAACACAGTAACACTTGATGGAAGTGAAGAATCATAGAAGCCCAGAGGCCGTCTAGTCTAGCCTATTTCTGAATTGGAATTCCCACTATAACATACCTGAGACATAATCATCCAGCCTTGCTTAAAGAGTTCCAATGAGGTATTAAGAGAATGAAGGTTGTCTAGAGGCAACCTATTCCACTTTTTTTCTCTAGCTTAACTGCTGGGAAATTTTGTATTTTTTTTCCTTAGTGCAAGTGCAGATTTATTTATTGAAACTTAAACTTAAAGCTCCTTTGGGTCTCAGCAAAATCAGTCCATTTCTTGTCTTCCTCTTATCGCCACCCACCAAATCCTTTCTTCTTCAAGTCAAATATCTTCCCTTTCTTTATGCCATTTCTCATTTGGGTTAGACTACAAATCTTATATTTTAAAAAGTGCTTTAATAATTAAATAGTATGTTCAGCATTAGAATCCAAATGATGCTACAAAAGTGATACTTGAAAAGAAGTTGCCTTTTTTCTTAAATAAACTAAGTCTATCTCTAATTTGTACAATTTTTCCAAATAGCGTGCGCTGCTTGTACTACACATAGAAAAATTTCAGTATGTCATCACAAATAATGAAATATTATATTCTTAAATTAATTAAAGGCATGAATATAACTCTTTGTCATCAATCACTTCTAAAAATGATAAATTTAAATTATTCTTTTAACCAATTAAGACAGGTATTAAGATAGGTAGAACAATATACCTATTTTATTTTTTATTTGTTTTTAATTTTTATTTTATTTTGATTTATGGAATAAAATCACTGTTATCAGTTGTCTGATATCTACCCATCAAAAAAGGTGATCCATTGATTTATCACCTTTTCTACAGAACACTAATCTATCAAGCAACTGTGATTTTTGTCAAAATTGAAAATTCTTCATTGAAGAGAGCAATCTATTATAACACAATTCTGGAAAGTTTTTTTGCAACTTGCCTAAAGTTCAGAATAGTTATTTATGTTCATAAAAGTATTTAGTTTCTGAACCATAATTTGAACTTTGGTCTTTTTAACTCCAGGTCTAGCACTTTATCATTATACTATATTTCCTATCATATGTGGAAAGTGATTTTTTTTTAACATCTTATATAAAATTTAGATGTTTCTCTATCAAGTAACTTACTATCATGAAATGTCTTTAATAATCAAAAAGAAATAAAAGATCTCTCAATCATTAATATTAAGATTTTTTTATTCAAACATGTTAAATTCATGAACTAAATATTTTACCTCCTATGAAGTTTGTTATATATTTGTTCATGTATTAAAAACAATTATTTCAAAGTTTTAACTTTCTTTTTATTGTTATATGTTATTTGCATTGCAATGAATATGCTTTCAAAGAAAAGCTCAAAAAAAAGAATTTTAAGGAGATACATTTATGTTTTTATTAAAAATACTAGAAATTCATCCTATTGATTCTTTTAAAAAAAAAACATAATGATTGAAGTTTACTGGGCAAGAGAGTGATATAGTCAGACCTGTACTTTTAAAAAATGCCATTTTGGTAGGGGAGGGGTAGAGCACAGAGATTAATTAGGGAGACATGGTAATAGTTCAGACCAGAAGTGATGAGTGTGTGAATTAGGGTGATAGCCATGTTAATAAAAAAAAAAAAAATAAGTGAGAAAGATGTTATGAAGGCAGAATGGATAGGACTTGGCAACTGATTAGTTGGGAGAGGGAGAGAAGAGAGAATGAAGAGTTAAGGATATTTTCTTGTGAACCTGAATGATTAGAAAATCTGTGGTACTTTAAAGAGAAATAGGAAACTATGGAAGGGGCTAGGTTTGGGGAGTTTTTATTTTTCCCCATCCTTGGGTTAGGAATTACCAATCTTTAGCAGAAATTTCTGCTGTTCCTTTGGAAAAAGGAGGAATAACAAAGTAATACTGTCAAAACTTTCAATTCCTAAGGTATACAAACATCAGCTATAGTAGGAATGCTTAAGCATTCCTAAATAAA
This sequence comes from Antechinus flavipes, assembly GCF_016432865.1. Lineage (NCBI taxonomy): Eukaryota > Metazoa > Chordata > Mammalia > Dasyuromorphia > Dasyuridae > Antechinus > Antechinus flavipes. The sequence continues at coordinate 184,114,808 of NC_067398.1, forward strand.
AATTGCAATAATAAGCTTACCAATAAAAATACCTTAATAAAAGTCATATCTTTGTTTTTAGCTAAATAGTATCAGAAGGAAAATAATTCTGAGTTAAAGTATGACTTTACCTCAAAGTCTTGTTCAATATAAAAAGTTCATTCTCAAAGAATGAGGTATCAAAGCTAATCTGGTTTTTCCCCCCTGGCATTAAATTTTCAAGGCCTGTAGAGATGGCATTTTCAGAATTCACATTTGGTAGAGAATATCTTTCTCAATGCCATTTGAAAAAAATCTTAAAAGTATATGGTTTTCTATCAATGAGTTCTATTGTAAGGCTTTTAATGTCACACATTTCTGACTTGAATATGAGGCAGAACTTTAAAATTGAAAATGGTATAGAAGAAAGAATAGAAGCCTACAGTAAAAGGTAGGTGAAAGCTCCATGACCTCTGATCCATCTGGTCTATTCTTAAGAATCACTGCTTTGGGGCAGTGAAAGACCTTATGGCTCATAAAGTAGATGATATTCAGAAGAGCAAAAGAGTTCATACTTAAGAGGTCTGAATTACTGATAGAGGGGGAAACAAGTAAGTATAATGAAGACTACCCCATATTTAAGAAGGAATTACTAATGTTTTTCTTTTTAAGTATTAATAAAAAAAACCTCACATATCACATAGGCATTCATTACTTATTCTATGTATACCACTGGGAAACAAATAGAACTGTTAGAATACAAAAATGCCAAAGGTAATTCAACTACAGCAGTCTAAGTGTAGCATAACTGATTTGTCATGACATACAATTTTCTAAAAGCTATTCTGTTAGAAGGCAATAAATGGGTGAACAAATGATTTACACTCTTCAGAGTCATAGTTATTATTCAGTATTTTATTTTTTTAAAAAATATGTACCGTATACTATTATGTTTATTCTCTTGGGCATAATAAACACATAATTGAATTTGATGAAAAATGGGCTTTATTCCAAATGCAGCATATAGTACACATAGTAACTCCTTTGTTTTATCCCTTGTGAAGATCAATGGTCACTTGAGATGATTTCATTCTATGTTAAATTTAATATATGGGCAATAAAATATTTTTAATTTAAAATTACATCCATATTTTCCTCCATCCTTGTTTGCTTTTTTAAACCATGGGTCATTCCTAAGTTTTAATCCAAATATCATTTTACAAATTTACATATTTTAATTATCTTTTTAAAAAAATATTACTTTCTTACTACGGAGGAAAGAAAATCAAAGATAGAGTATTTAGTTTTTTAAAAAATGAGTTCTGCAGTGAGAATGTCAGAAGTTTCACTGATTTCTGATATTTGGAAGGAACTAAACATAAACTAAGTCCTAGAAATAAGGTTATATATATCTTGCAAAGGGATTCTTTTTTTGTTTTTTGAACCTTTACCTCCACCCTCTATCACCACCAGTTGAATTTAAATAATGCTTTGTTCAACTACAAAATTTATAATTTTAGATAAGTTCCTTCATATTAAAGCCTTGCCATGATCTTTTCATTGTATGAAGGTGACTTCTCTCTCTAAGGAAGTCTATAACAATGCAGCATAAGGCCTATTAAACCTTGACAAGATGTAATGAATTGAATTTTGAATAAGGTCATCAAAATGCACTATGTTGTTGATGACCATCAAAATGATGAAATTTTTGGCTTATGGTAACTCACAAATTATGGAAGAACTAAGACCTTTATTGAAAGAATGATTTTCTATAGCAATAAAATCACAGATCTTGAAAGATAACAGGTTAAATGACTTTTAGGAAATCAAATCTCTGTCTTTTATAATGTTAATATCTACCAATTTTTTAATCTCTATTTTTTTGGCCACAGTAACAAAGACAATATGGGGGGGGGGGGAGGTGTATAAAATCCTTGATATTTTGAAATATTAAAGGAGCAGCCAACTACAATGTATCAGCTCAACATATAACATCTTTGGGGGATTTATTATCTAAGCCTACTATTATAACATATGAAAAAGGACTGATTATATTCTTACATAAATAATATATAGGGGCAGCTAGGTGGCGCAGTGGATAGAACACCAGCCCTGAAGTCACAAGGATCGGAGTTCAAATATGATCTTAGACACTTAACACTTCCTAGCTGTGTGACCCTGGGCAAGTCACTTAACCCCAAATGCCTCAAAAAAAAAAATGTATGTATGTATGTATGTATAAATATGTATAAATGTAAAGAAAAACAAAGGAAAAAATTACCTGAGAAGCATTATTTTGAGATTTTCAGATTCTGTAAAAATTCAGATCAAGTTTTTCTTGATTTTAAATAAACAAAAGGACTTATGATATAGAGATACCCATTCTTTTGTATAGAAGAAATTATTTTTAAATTCAAAAACTTTCATGGTCCCATAACATGGTAATAGTTGTAATTCTTAGTATCCATTTGTTGGGAACATCCATTATGACAAGAAGCTAGTATGAATTTAGTAATTGAGAAGCTCAATTACTCAAAACCGTACACCTACAATCAGGTGAATTACTGTGTATAAGACTCATTAATGGAAATCAATAAAGTAAAAATCATTTCACAATCATTGGTCCCTTGGGCACTCAAAATGTATATGTCAATAAAGGGCTTTTTGAAGCCTATAAAGTGACTATATCCCGTTTGCCTGTCCTTCCTTTATGTCATTACAGTTGATACTTCCTATAGTTGCTTGACAAGACTTAAATTAAGAATTCTTTTGGAAAAAAAAAAACTATAACTTCAATAAAACTCAAGGTAAATGAGAAGAAAAGTAAAGACATGAAATCTCATAGAAATCTGATACATCTTTAAAAGATTTTTCGGTATGAAAACAACCTCCAAGAACATAGATAGTAACTCAGTGGACTAAGTTGTTATGGACAAAAAATTACAAATATCATTATTTAAAATGTTTTGTTTTCTGAAAATCAGCTATAATGCAGTGATTTTGTAATATATATCTTTGATAACATAAATGTGAAATCTGAAGTTCTTTTTTGCATATTTATATAATTATACTGTATTATAATTCCCCAAATGAGAATACTTAACTCAACCTACTAATGAAATTCAAATGCTAGAAAAATTCAGAAATAAATATTACTGATATTTCAGAGAAAATTTGTTTTAGACATATATTCAAAAGCAGTGCTTACATATTACATTCTTATTAAAAGCACTAATGTAGATAAAAGCAATCATGTTAAATTTTAAGGCATAGATTTAAAGAAAAACTAATGGATTAAAATTTAAAACAGTATAATTGTTCAAAACAGTAAAAGTAGACCAAGTCATTGTAAAAGAAACATTAAACAAATCAATTTTTAAAATAAATACCATTTACCTTGCAGCATTTTTCTCAATCTTTTCATCAATGTCACTGAAGATCTGTTCAAATTCCAGGTCTCCAGGAAATGAATTTAACAAACATTCTATGTCAAAAGAATTATAAGAATATTCATCTCCCCAGTCCATTTCAAGGAACTGAAATAAAAAATTTAAAGTATGTTAACTAAAAAAGGCAAATAATACTAAATTATAATAAATATTTAACAAACTTGGCTCTTTTCAACAATGAGGTGATTCAGGCTAGTTCCAATAAACTTGTGAAGTAGAGAACCATCTGCACCCAGAAAGAGGGGTATGGATATTCAGTATGGATCACAACATAGTATTTTCACCTTTTTTATTGTTGTTTGCTTGCTTTTTCTTTTCTTTCTCACTTTTTCCTTTTCAATATGATTTTTCTCATGCAGCATGATAAATGTGGAAATATATTTAGAAGAACTGTACATATATAAACTATATAGAATTACCTGCTGTCTAGGGGAGGTAGATGGAGGGAAAGGAGAGAGAAAAATTGGCAACTCAAAGTTTCACAAAGGTGAATACTGAAACTATCTTTGCATGTATTTTGGAAATAAAAAGCTATTATCAAAATAAAATAAATATCTAAAATATACGAACACAACACACAAAATTAAAATAGTAAAAGAATTAGGATATCAGAATAAGTAAAGAGATTTAAAAAAATATTCTATTAGGGCTAACTTTATTTTCTTTTTTATAGTCTTGGAATCTTATAAAATAAAATCTCAAACATGCATGAGCATCATGTACATATCACTGTGAAATTTACAACAATCAAAAATTATAGGTCATTGCAACATATCTGGGAAAGTAGTAAGAATATCATTAGATGTTCCCCTCAAAGCCTAGGGAACAAAAATGTTCCCTTCTCCTTTCCTTGTCCTGACCAATACCCTGGACTTGGATATTATAGAATCTGATAAGAAGAGATTCCAGAAGTTGATACTATATTAAGAGATGGGATGAGACTTCTAGCCCCATGTCATTTCCTCTTTCTGACCACAGCCTCTTGACTTTCAATTGATCACTTTCTGTCTTCTCTTAACCATATCCTTTGTCTTCCATTCTTTTTGCCCTTCACATTATGGCTCTTACCACCTCTTCCAGACTGATTTCACAATTTTTGTTTTCATATACTCTACCTTGTAGTCAAATTGGATTACTTCCAGTTCTCAGAATCCAACACACTATTCATTGCATCTATGACACTAATTCAGATGACTGCTGGTCCCCAAATTTGGAAAGAATTTCTTCTACATTTCTACCTTTTCAAATTCTTAGCTTCTTTCAAGGAGGATCTCAGGTTCTGCTTCTTAAAGAAAAGTCTTTCTTCACCTTCTTGGCCATTCATACTTTTTGCCTCCTCAAATTCTCTTGTATTTACCTAACCTCAGTGGGATGCAAGTTCTTTGAAGGTTGAAGCTAGCATTTGGTATGATAGATCTGTAGGTAGAAGCTACAGCTGGCCTTAGAGGCCAGCTTATTTTACATACTCATTTAACATGGAGGAAACATATCCAGAGAAGTTAAATAATTTGTCCAGGATCAAAGAGAGAGTAAAATATCAGAAGCAAGATCTGAACCCATGTCCTTAGGCTGCAGAGCCAGTAAGGTTTCTATTGCATCACTTTGTATCCCTTATACTCAGCATAGAGCCTTAAACACAGTAGTTACCTAAACACTTGTTTTGGTTATTGTCTCAACTAGTTAAAGCCAGTAGGGGATTTTGTATATCATTTTGGAATGACATTTTGGAATTCATTTTGGAAAAGTAATGTAAATCATAGTTATAGATTGGTGGATGTATCTTTAGTTGTGGGTCAGGATAAAATAAAATGCACTTTGGAGACATCAGTTTAATGTATTACTCTGTTGAATAACACCAACCAAAAAAAAAAAAAAAAGGTCACTGAAATGCTGGGTATCATCTACAAGTAATTTGGCAGGAGTATGAATTATTGCCAGAACTCATACATATTAGACCAAAGATTCTGTGAATATAGACTATTCCCCACATAGAAAGGGAACAAAGAAACTTTGGGGGGAAAAAGAAGAAATTAATCTTATTTTCATGGTAAAAAAAATTATGGATAATGGTAACATTTTTTTTTTATTTATAAATTTTATTTTATTTAATAATAACTTCGCATTGACAGAATCCATGCCAGGATAATTTCTACACGACATTATCCCTTGCAATCACTTATGTTTCGTTTTTTCCCCTCCCTCCCTCCCCCCCCCCCCCCCCAGGATGGCAAGCAGTCCTATATATGCTAAACATGTTGCAGTATATCCTAGATACAATACATATTTGCAGAACCGAACAGTTCTCTTGTTGCACAGGGAGAATTGGATTCAGAAGGTAAAAATAACTCGGGAAGAAAATCACATTTCCCAGTATTCCTTCTTTGGGTGTAGCTGTTTCTGTCCATCATTTCTCCAATGAAACTCAGTTAAGTCTCTTTGTCAGAGAAATCCACTTCCATCAGAATACATCCTCATACAATATCGTTGTCGAAGTGTATAATGATCTCCTGGTTCTGCTCATCTCACTTAGCATCAGTCCATGTAGGTCTCTCCAAGCCTCTCTGTATTCATCTGCTGGTCATTCCTTACAGAGCAATAATATTCCATAACATTCATATACCACAATTTACCCAGCCATTCTCCAATTGATGGGCATCCATTCATTTTCCAGTTTCTAGCCACTACAAACAGGGCTGCTACAAACATTTTGGCACATACAGGTCCCCTTCCCTTTTTTAGTATCTCTTTGGGGTATAAGCCCAATAGAAACACTGCTGGATCAAAGGGTATGCACAGTTTGATAACTTTTTGGGCATAATTCCAGATCGCTCTCCAGAATGGCTGGATTCGTTCACAACTCCACCAACAATGCATCAATGTCCCCGTTTTCCCGCATCCCCTCCAACATTCATCATTGTTTTTTCCTGTCATCTTAGCCAATCTGACAGGTGTGTAATGATATCTCAGAGTTGTCTTAATTTGCATTTCTCTGATCAATAGTGATTTGGAACACTCTTTCATGTGAGTGGTAATAGTTTCAATTTCTTCATCTGAAAATTGTCTGTTCATATCCTTTGACCATTTATCAATTGGAGAATGGCTTGATTTTTTATAAATTTGAGTCAGTTCTCTATATATTTTGGAAATGAGGCCTTTATCAGAACCTTTAATTGTAAAGATGTTTTCCCAGTTTGTTACTTCCCTACTAATCTTGTTTGCATTCGTTCTGTTTGTACAAAGGCTTTTTAATTTGATATAATCAAAATTTTCTATTTTGTGATTGGTAATGGTCTCTAGTTCATCTTTGGTCACAAATTTCTTTCTCCTCCACAAGTCTGAGAGATAAACTATCCTATGTTCCTCTAATTTATTTATAATCTCGTTCTTTATGCCTAGGTCATGGACCCATTTTGATCTTATCTTGGTATGTGGTGTTAAGTGTGGGTCCTTGCCTAATAATGGTAACATTTTGATAGCCACAAAAAGTTTCTATTTTCCTTCTTAAAAATATCATTAGCAGTAGTATTCACATTCCATAGAAAACCTTGGATATAATGAACATAACGTGAGGAATGATGGAATAAAGAGAATTTTAGAACTAGAAGGGACCATACACATCATCTTGTCTATCTCTTCTATACACATAAAGAAACTGAGACCCAGAGATTGAGTATCTTGTCCAAGTTCATACATTTGGTTAGTAGCCGAGTCAAATCTAAAATTCAAGCCTCTTGCTTTGTAGTCCAAGGTTCTCTCCATTTTACTATAGCATAACAAGATGAATCCACAGTAACGTAATAGATTATTAAAATATTTTTAGTATAACTATATAAAAGTATAACTTGTTAGTATAACTATATAATATATAACTAACTTTTAGTATATAGTATATATAATATATAATTTAGTATAATTAATATATCTAGTATAAATTTTAGTATAAAAGTTTAGTATAACTTTAATATAACTTTTTAGTATAACCTCAAGCTCCTGGTTTCAAATCCTGCTTTAATTATTCACAGCTTGTTCGGCTTTGGACAGTCACACTTTGGACCCAAGGGATAGTCTCTGATATTCCTTCCAATTCTAAATTTATAATCTTATGATTTTAGATTTCACAGTAATTAGAGCACTGGGCCTAGAGTCAGGAAGATGAGTTCAAATCCAGCCTTAGACATTTCTTGGCTGTGTGACCATGGGCAAGTGACCTGTTTGCCTCAGTTTTCTTAACTATAAAATGGAGTTAATAACAGAACCTACATCCTAGCATTGTTGTGAATCAAATGAGATAATATTTGTAGGGTGCTTAGCACACTTTCTGACACATAGCAGATGATATATAAATGTTTATTCTCTTCCCTTCTTCCCCTTTAGAAGTTGATTTTATTGTGGGAAATAAAACCCAGGCTACAAAAAGTTTTTTGGTGTCACCATCTAAGTCTATTTGGATTTAAGGATAGCACTTCTTATTTTTTTACATCTAAGTCATGGGTGCATTTGTATAAGGTATATAAGAAATTTCTTTTAATTTTTCCTCATAATTCTTCATAACAGTGATTCTTCATTTTTTTGGCCAGAGGCTCTTTTTTGGTTTTAAACTTAAAAATTATTGAGGATCCCCCAAAAAGCTTTTATTTACATAGATTATTTTTAGTTATATATCATATTAGAAATGAAAACATTTTAACATTATGATGAAGACAGTTTTGACCTCATGGTCCTACTTAAGAAAGACCTTCAGAGGTCTGTAAATCAGGAATGGAAGTAAAAGAGGAAAGGGAATAAGGGAAATACCAATACTATAATTTGTTTATGATAGTGATGGTTTCTTTATTGGCATCATCAGTCTTTGCTTATTGAACTGTGCGATTTAAAATGTCTAGTAACTTTGAGGCATTTTAAATATAACACAATCGATACCAATGGTATTCAAGGTCCTGGTTTTGATATCAATCTAGTGGCTTTGGAAAAAAAAAAAAATCTTTCACCTTAACATAAAACAGTTGGGAATACTTCATAGATTTGTATTCTAAAAGTCTAGAGGTAAATATTTCCCATAAAGAACTTTGATTTTTCCCTTGCTATTCTGCTGAAAAAAGTCAGTGTATACTAATCTGTAGAGAAATAATAGTAAAGTTAATTTTGCCTAAATGTTGAAAGGAGCCTCCATCTCAGTTAGCAAATGCATACTTATCAGTCATAATGTACTGGGAAGCAGCACTCATCTATAGTGCTCCTTCAAAACATACATACTGGCAGCCTAGCACTGACATCAAGGATATAAGGAAGCCTGCCACATGAATCTAACTACTTCATGCAAAAAGCGGTACAAAGACATTATTGAATATGCCTTACCAGAGAAAGAGATGGGCCAAAAATCTAAGGAAACTGAGATAACACTCAGAAAGCTGGAAAGTTAACTTAACAGAGACACTAAAAACAAATTTACACGAATGAAAAGGATGAGGTATTATAGTATACAATGAAATCACAAATCTTTCACTGTTTCAAAGACAGTATTTAAAAATCCTTATGAAAAGATCACTATCCTACTTCATCTTTTATTTATCAATTTAAGGTTCCTTTATAATTCCAAATCTAGAATATTACTCAAGACATATCATCCAATGTAGCCACATAGCTCTTCCTCAAACTCTGTGGGGATTCCTGGGGAACTCTTACTCCTAGAGCAGAATATCTTTCTTTTACTTTCACTTAGAACACTTCAACATTACCCCCAACTTTCCTAACCTTCCTGTTTTCTTTTCCCCTCCTGACTGAACAAGAATTTCCTAATTCCCCAGCCCAATCAGAAAAATCCCCCTTCCACTGTAACCTAGGATCCATTCTTTCATTGACAGTGGGCAAATGTCCTCTAGGGTTTGCTGCCCTGTAAGGCAATACTTCAAGCTTCTTAAGGCCTGGTTCTGCTAAATTTTCATGTGCATTCATGTCTGCCTATGTATATACATACATACATATATTTCATAAATATTAACTTTTATTCATATATGAAAGCTGAACTTTCATATGCCTATATATCTTCTATACATACATACACTATATTATGTGTATCTTATATAGATTGACAATTAGTGTAAAGTCCTTGAAAGCAAACTGTCTTTTTTCTATTTACCTTTCAAGCATTTGGCAGTGTTTGACGCAGAATAAATACTTAATAAATTAGTCTATCTATTCATCTATGCATGCATGCTTCTACTATAAATTCTTTTATTTTCAGTCAAATTATTGTCAGCTTTTCACATTTTATTTTTATAAATAATGATTTTACCCCATGTCACAATAATCATAACTAACAACCTCTCTGGCCCTCATATTATCTGTAAAATAAGTGGTTTGCATTAAATAACCTTCCTTGTAGCTCTAATGTTCTGTAATTCGATTCCTTCCACCTTGGAATATAAATAAAAATATTCTATGTGTAGCTATTATGTAAAGCTCATATCCTCTTCTGGACTAAGCACATTGTAAAAGGCAGGAACCATTTTATCTACCACAGGCTTTGGCACAATTCATTGCACAAAACAGAAAATAAATAAGTGCTTGTTGAGATGAATTTATGATTCATCATTCCAATTTTTGAAAGAAAAAGTAATAAGCTATATTGTAGAATTTTCAAGAATTTTTGGGGAGGGTATTCAACAAAGAAACAAAACCTTTTTAACAAAAAGAGGGCTCAACAGACATGTAGGGATTTGGAGACATTCTAAAATAATATGATTAATATGATGAAATAAGAAAATTTTAAAAATGAATTTACTAGAAAAATTTAAAAACTTTCATTTAAGGAATAAAGTACTTATGAAAATGTGGTGGTGATCTGTGTTTATGTAAAATTCAGGGAAAATACTTATATATGTAAATAGAAGTACATTATACATAATTTATAAGTATTATATGCATATAAATACTTATATATAAAATATATAAACATAGTTAGCCTATAACAACAATGGGCTTAACATCTCAAATTATGCTAATGAAGATTAAAATATCTTTCATTCACTCAACAACCATGTGTCTTGTTATGTTCCAGGGACTAGAGATAAAAAGACAAACATGCCCTCAAGAAGTTACAAAGACAAACATACCCTCAAGAAGCTTGCACTCTACTGGGAGAAAAAATACATGTCATATAATATAGTATATAATTTGTAGATATTATATATAAATCAATAGTAAACATTACATATAATTAACATATAGCATCATATGTGTGTTTGTAATAGGTAGACATTAATCTAAAAGATAGAGATACTGGACCTATAAATTTTATTGGTATAAGGAAACTACTAATACAGGTCAGAAATTTTTTCTGCAATTGTCTTACAGGAATTTCCTAGAACATAGAGAGTTTGTGACTTGAAATCACAAAGATCAATATGCATCTCAAGTGGGACTAGGCTTTATAGACTTCAATACTAACTAATGTTATGTTTACAACAATAGTGACTATTTTCTTCAATTTAATTAATTCCACATGAAAAAAAATAATGTAGATATTATGATGAGTAAATGCTATTGCTTTACATAATAACTTCATTTTTAAAGTTGATGCACAAATTAAAATTGATTGTTTTTAATGCATTAAGGGAATTTACAATTTAAAGAAAAATACTGGAGGGAGGATTCTGGGAAGATGATGAAGTAGATTGGTAAATTTCAAGCTCTTCCAATTTCCCCCACAAATAGAAGAAATTTGTGACTCAGGGCAAACACAAATTGGTGGAAAATCAAGATTTGGGGAAGAACAGGGGTCCTCCACATATAACCAGAGAAGATCTGAAGACACCCTCTCTGGGAATTAACATGTCTAAAATGCAAACACCTCCAGGCTACCTCACAAAACCATCAAGTGGGAAACCCTTGAGCTATCTGGGGGTGGCTGTTGCCTAAGAAGGAACCACAGAGACTTTCACCTCCCTTACTGTTTATTCAGTCGGGATTTGAGTCCTTTGGGCACGCCAGGCCCAGTTGTGCTGCTAAGAGGTGCCTTGGGCAAGAAGGAACCAACACCCATGAGTGCAAAAGCAGCTGGGCAAGGGTGCTGCTGGCTTTGGGGACTTGCAGGAGGATGGAGCTCTTGGTTTGGGGTTCTCCGTCAAAGGAGAGAACTGAAGGGAAACTTGAGGCATCATTCCATCCACTCCACGATCACAGGTGCTTACCCTAATACCTCTTATTTAAAAAAAAAAATGAACTAGCAAAGAAGAAAAACCCTCACCATTGAAACATTATGGGAATAGGTAAGACTAGAGTTCATCTTCAAAGAAGGATACTTTGGGGGGGAAAAGCTTCTACCCCAAAAAAGTAATGTGAAATGGCTCCTCAGAAAGAATTTATGGAACAACTCAAAAAGAATCTAAAAATCAAATGAAAGACATAGAGGAAAAACTAAATAAAATAAAATAAAAACCATCCAAGAAAAATAAGATTATGAAAAAAAGTTAACTAACAAGAAAAGAAAGTACATTCTCAAAAATGAAAGAAATTAGAATTGGACAAGGAGAAAACAGTGAAGCTATGAGATCAAGAAATGATAAAACTGATTATAAAGAATGAGAAAATAGAACAGAAGGTTAAACATAAGAAAAACAACAGATTTGGAGAACAGATCAAGAAGAAAAATTAAAAGAATAATTGGACTGCTAGAAAAGTTGTGACCAAAAAGAGAACCTTGACACATAATGCAGGAAATAATTCAAAAAAAAAAAAAAAAAATGTCTTGGAGTCACAGAACCTGAAGGGAAAGTAGAAGTGGAAAAAATCCAATAACCATCTCCAAAAGATCAAAGAATATTATCTCCAAATTTCAAAAAACCCCAGATCAAAGAGAAAATTTTGCAAGAAACAAGGAAAAAACCCAATTCAAATATATGGAGCTATTGTACAGAATTAGAATTAGAATTGTGTAGAACTTAATAGTAGCTATAATTTAAAAACCCACAGGTCCTGGAATCATATCTACCAACAATCAAAAGAACTAGGCTTGTGGCCAAAGATATCATATCCAGCAAAATTATCTATTTTCAAATGAGAAAAAATGGACCTTCAACAAACTTGTAGATTTTAACCAAACACAAACTTAACAGAAAAGTTAACATATAAGAGTCAATACCAAAGATCAATTTTAAGTAACTCAACATGGAGAAAACTATTTAAACATGGACAAAATGTTTATGTTTTTTTTAATATGGAAAATTTATACTTTATATTTAAGATTCATACCAACAATAGGGTAGTTCAAAAGAAAGATTGGCAGAATTAAGGTAAAAATAGAATCAAGATATACAAATGAGGTTCAGAGAAAGAATAGACATAGAGGCATTAGGGGAAAAAGAGAGCTTATAGTTCTGAAACCCCACTCACATTGGAAATGGGTTCAATAGATAGCACTACATATATATCATGCTACTTATAGCACCCTCCAAAATCTATAAAGAAATAAAGGGGAGGAATGGGCAGATAAGAAAGCAGTTTGAGGGAAGAAGACAAGGGAGGGATCCTTGGATGGGGGGGGTGGGGAGGGGAGGTTAAGTAACAGCAAGGCTAGTTATGAAGTGGAATTTATTTAAAGAGGCAGCAAGATAGGAAAGACACATATCTGCGGGGTTATTTTGTGTGTGTGTCTGTGTGTGTGTGTGTGTGTGTGCGCGCGCGCATGTTATTAACATCTACATATGTATATATATTATATCTTTTTTAACCGCAGCTTGCTTGGGAGAGGAGGTGGGGATGAAAGGGGGAAAAAAGAATAAAAAAGGTGTGCAGCAGAGAACCAAAGAACAATTTACAAGGAAGTAAAGAAAAAATGGACATACATGAATATAATTTCTTCAACTAATATATATACTTTCTTAATTTGGCAATTTGTTGTTATATATTTTGAATCCTCCCTGATGTTCCATTGGGCATATGATAATGTTCTCTTTTGCTTTATTTTGTTTTGTATTTCTTTTTTTTCTTACTGCTTTTTCAAATAAAACAAATTAAAAGAAAAAGAAAAACACTGCAGTGAACGATTTCTAAAACAATTTAATTCCATTCAGGAAACATTGATGAGGCATCTATTGTGTGAAAGACATTGGTCTAGGTACCAGGGGTGAAAAGAAGGAAAATGATGATTCCTGGCCTTTGAAAAATCCTGTCTGACTTCATTTGTTGGCATATTTATTTTATACCTACATACATGTGTATATATGTATATATATATACAAACACACACCCCCCCACACCAATGATGCCTTTTGTTTTATTTCCCTACTGAGTACTACTATTGGTGAGTCTTGTATGTACCTCTTATTAAACTCTTTGAGTACCTTAGTCTGATTCAGCAGTGCAGAAAATTCAATAATTATTGATTGTGTCTACTATGTTCAAAGTTATTGAATTGGATATATTCTTTGAGTGTGAAAACAGTCTTACTTTTCTATCTGTACTACTAGCATTTAGACATCATTACATACCAGTATATCAGGTAATCTGGTTCTGTTTAAAAAAAAAAAAAGTCCTTCAGAAAAAAACTTTGTGACTTGTTATTTAAATCAAATATAATTTGTTGGAACTATTATTGAATGCTTAATATGCTAGGTCCAGCATGCCTTTCTGGTCTTTATGCATACAATTTCCTTTAGCATAATCTGTATTAAATTATTCTTCATATCCTGTTTTTATTCCTTTCATTTCATGTATACACCATCTCCCATGCCTGGAATGGACTTCTTTCTCCCTTCCTTCTCCCACTCACTAACCCACCTCAAAACCTTTGAAAGGTCACACTAAGGTGCCATTTCTCCTATAAGGCATTCCCTATCCTCCAACACTCACTCCCCAACATGAAGCTTCCCTCCTGAAATTTCTTATCACACACATACATACAAACTTCATGCATCCTTAGCATGTCATAGCAGTGGGCTATACATATAGTTGGGTTGAAGGGCTTTCCATTCATTTAGTAATTCCTCTTTATATGCTACTAATTTGTAATCACTATATACCTAAAGGTATATACTATATATACACTATATACCTGAAGTAGATCAAAGCCATCCAGGAAGACCCAACCTTAAGAAGACCCAAGCTCAAGTAATTTACATTCTGTCCAAGCTCAAGGTAATTCTCCAAAGTCTACACATAAAGTGACACTGTGCATTAGTGAAGGAAATTTCCTCACCTCTTGAGTTTTTTATATCAATGAAATCACAAGTTCAGTCACTATCTCAACTCACTGTTTTTCCCCAAAGTTCTCCCCCCACTTCCTACTTTTCCTATTAGTGTAGAGGGCAATCCCAGTTTCTCAGACTCACAAACTAGGAATTATCTTAACCTCTTCACTCTCTCACCCAACAACATCCAATCTGATGGAACCCAAGTTCACTTTTGCAACATCTCTTTCTTCTCTTTTCCTAATACTGTGACCACTCTAGTGCATGCCCTCATCACTTCACACTGTGGGCCTGCAGCCTCAAGTCTCTCCCACCTTCGGTTCACCCTGCATTCTACCACTAAAAGGAATTTTTTAAAGCTTAGGTCTGATCAAGTCCTCACAGAATCGAATACAGAATGTTCTGTTTGACATTCAAGGCCCTTCATTACCTAGCTCCCTCCTACCTTTCCAGACTTCATATACCTTACTCCATGCCATGTACTCTGTGATCCAGTGACTGACCAGCCTCCTGGCTATTTCATGTACATCTCCAGCTCTTGGGTCTCTCTGTGGTTGTCCCTCATGCCTGAAATGCTGCTCTCCCTCTTCATCTCTGCCTATCAGCTTCCTTAGCTCACTCAGCAGGGAAGAAAGACTTCAGGCTCCAGACTCCAGAGTCCAGGATCTATCTATGACGAGCCACATGGCAGCTTGCTTGCCTCCTTCATTTCTCCTTCTAAAGACCAAGGATTTTAACTATCCTGACTCTGACTGATCCTGAGGTCTTCTAAAAAGTTAGCCTGGACATTACAGTTCTGCACTATAGTAGAGCATCATCTTGGAATTTATATTGAATATCTATTACAAATTAAGAACTAAGTATACAAAGAGACAAAAGCCAAAGTTCTTTAGTTCCCATAATTTCTTATTTCCATATATTGTGTCCTTTTCTTTTTTAACATCTTACTGAGAAAAATGTGAAAAGGTAGCAGCAAATTAATCAAACACTTAATAAATACCTATTACATTCTTAGGCTTCTAGGATACAACACAATTAACAGAGATTCTAATCTGATCTAATCTAATTCAAGAGATATAATGTATAAAAAGTATTACTACATATTAGGAAAAGCCTAGAAGAGATATGAAGTGTTCAAAAAGATCTAAGGAATGAAAGATTGCTCTGAAGAGAGAAATAGACATGAACTATTGCTAAGTTATTGAGGCTTGAAAGTATATGTAAAAGGCATATCTAAGATGTAATATTTTTGGAGTTAATCTTCCTAATAAAATGACTGTATGCCAAGTACGGAACAGAATCTATTTTCTTTCCAAATTAGTATTCAACACCTTCAACAATTCCCTTCTAGTCTCATAAAAAAACTGAAACTTGTTACCTTTTCCACATTTGTCTGATCTGCCCAACAAGGTGATAAACTCCAATAGGGTGGTGCCTTCTTTGTATCTGCCAAAGCAGTAAGTTACCCATGGAGATTCAGAAATGTCTGCTGTCTCATCATTTTTGATCTCAAGGATTTTGTGGTGTAAAAAAATGAGTTGACAAGTTTTATAGTGTTATAACATCTAATGATTTCTCAGCAAAAGCTAAGAAGTAATCAGTTTTCTTGTTTAAAGCATTATAGATTCATCTTTGTGATCACTTTCAAGTTACAACTTCTTTGGGCATCAGTTTCATAGTTTACAATAATGACAATTAGGCAATCTCTATAATCTCTCCCACATCCAAATCTATGATCTTGCCTATGATCCAAATGTTTCTTTTATTATCTATTTTACCTCTACCAATCTCCCACTTTCCATCAAAGTACCAAAAGCAAAAGAGGCTAACTCATTTCTTCTTCATCAAATTACCCTTTGATTACTCCTACCAGCCTTCACAAGAACCCATAAACCCAAATATTTCTCCTCTGTCATTCTCCTATGCAACAGACTCTAAGTAGTCCCAACTATTTTTTTTTTTTTTTTTACAACTTACTGAGAAAAATGTGAAAAGGTAGCAGCAAATTAATCAAACACTTAATAAATACCTATTACATTCTTAGGCTTCTAGGATACAACACAATTAACAGAGATTCTAATCTGATCTAATCTAATTCAAGAGATATAATGTATAAAAAGTATTACTACATATTAGGAAAAGCCTAGAAGAGATATGAAGTGTTCAAAAAGATCTAAGGAATGAAAGATTGCTCTGAAGAGAGAAATAGACATGAACTATTGCTAAGTTATTGAGGCTTGAAAGTATATGTAAAAGGCATATCTAAGATGTAATATTTTTGGAGTTAATCTTCCTAATAAAATGACTGTATGCCAAGTACGGAACAGAATCTATTTTCTTTCCAAATTAGTATTCAACACCTTCAACAACTCCCTTCTAGTCTCATAAAAAAACTGAAACTTGTTACCTTTTCCACATTTGTCTGATCTGCCCAACAAGGTGATAAACTCCAATAGGGTGGTGCCTTCTTTGTATCTGCCAAAGCAGTAAGTTACCCATGGAGACTCAGAAATGTCTGCTGTCTCATCATTTTTGATCTCAAGGATTTTGTGGTGTAAAAAAATGAGTTGACAAGTTTTATAGTGTTATAACATCTAATGATTTCTCAGCAAAAGCTAAGAAGTAATCAGTTTTCTTGTTTAAAGTATTATAGATTCATCTTTGTGATCACTTTCAAGTTACAACTTCTTTGGGCATCAGTTTCATAGTTTACAATAATAACAATTAGGCAATCTCTATAATCTCTCCCACATCCAAATCTATGATCTTGCCTATGATCCAAATGTTTCTTTTATTATCTATTTTACCTCCACCAATCTCCCACTTTCCATCAAAGTACCAAAAGCAAAAGAGGCTAACTCATTTCTTCTTCATCAAATTACCCTTTGATTACTCCTACCAGCCTTCACAAGAACCCATAAACCCAAATATTTCTCCTCTGTCATTCTCCTATGCAACAGACTCTAAGTAGTCCCAACTATTTTTTTTTTTTTTTTACAACTACTGATTGTCAATTGGGGGGGGAAAACTAAGTGACAAAAATTCAAATGAAATATAATGCCCTAATTCGTGGATAATAAAAAATAAAAATTTTTCTGACTACAACACTAATAACTTTTTAAATTAAAATAACCTATTACTTTTCAAAATTTTATGTCTTCAAATTTTAATTCCTATTTAAATGGGCTTTTCACAAGAGCAAAAATAATGATTTAATACTTGAAAAAAGTATTTTAGGCAATCAAATATTATTAGATTTTAAAACAATTAAAGAGGGGCACCTAGGTGATGCAGTGGATAGAGCACCAGCCCTGAAGTTCAAGAGGACCTGAGTTCAAATCTGACCTCAGATACTACTGTGTGACCCTAGGCAAGTTACTTAACCCCAATTGCCTCACAGGAAAAAAACAATTAAAGAGTTTTCTTTGAAAAAATAGACATCTAAACCAAGCACCTGTAGATTAAATTTCAGCCCTAGGCAAATTATAAAAGTTGAGTTGTATATTCTCAAGAAATACTTTATGATAAAAAATATAAATATGTTCTAATTACTTCCAAAAAACATTAAAATAAGACAGAGTAAAAATTTTTATCTTATGAGATCAAGATAGTTCATACAAATAATATAAGATCTCTACTTGCCCTTTACCATCTCTTCAAAAACTTCTAAATATTAAGTTCTTTGTTCTCTATTTTAGCAAACTTTGTCTTGTACTTTGTCTTTAATTTTGTCACTTCAATAATTCAACTCCCTACTGAATTACTCTTCAAATGTCTAGCCAATCCTATTGAACTTACACTAAATATGTGTTGGATCGAAGAATAAAACAAGAAACTGATTCTGAAATCTATTCAATACTATCTGTAAGATCACTATGGGTATACGCTACTGTAATGAACACTGATACCCATTTATACCAGTCCATCAAGAGAAATTCTCAGCAATGATCCTCCACAGGAATTCTGGCAATATGCTGGGACTTATCTCTAGCTCTCTTGGCATTGCCTGGATACTGATGGTGCATTTGGGCTTCCCATTAGTTATCACCTGGTTCTTTGTTACATATGAACCTATCTTTTTTTCCCTCTACTCATTTGTCTCTATGAGAACTTCCCATATATGCTACGTCTCTTTTACAATTCTTGATTAGTAAAGTGTTACAGTCTGTATAGAAGCACCATATGTCTCCTCATTACCCTTTGGATGACACTCAATTTTAATTGTGGTAAATGGAAATTGTGGCATTCCATCCCATGGCTATACAACATTACTGAAAGAAAAAAAAAGTTGCTAAAAAGATGAGTCTTTATTTAAGGGAGAATCTTGGGGTCATTAAAAACATGGTTAAGTTTCCCAAAGGAAATCTAACCTACTCATGGGTTTTATGGAAACACATGAAAGTGATCCACTGGGAGAAAAATGTAGCTCCAGAGGCTCCCTATGGCTTCAAGGACTAAAATATAAACTCCTCTGTTTAGCTTTTAAAATCTTTCACAATCTGGCCCCAACTATCTTTGCATTTTCATTGTTTAACACATCCCCTTCTACATTCTGCAATCAAGTCAAAATGGTCCTGTTCTATTTCTTTACTCAAGATTCTCCATATCTCCCAGAATCCACTTCTGTACTGCTTTTGCAATGATCATAATGTGTGCCTGGAATATATTAACCTCTTCATTTCTGTCTCACAATCCCACACTTACTTCAAGACACAGCTTAAACACTACCTTAGGGTATGAAACTCTTCCTTAAACTCTATCACTCCCCTTAACTGCTCATACTCAATTTTCTTAATTATTTTGTATTTGTTTGTATTTATTCTCTTTATATTTGCTTCAGATATGCATATGTATATCTAGATTAATATGTACTTGTTGCCTCATTATTACATAAATTTTTCAAGTAAAAAATTGTTTCGTTTTTGTATATCAGATGGCTCACACTAGCATCTAGCACATAGTAGGTATTAGTAAATATTTATAGTTGTTTGATTGCACTATAAGTGAAAACTTCACCATAAAAGAATACAAATATTCCCTAAGAAGCTGACAGTAAAAATGTTGAGTCAATACGAAAAGCAATCTCAAGGACAGATTACAGTTCAAAAGACTAATGACACTCAGATAGAGTCAAGAAATAATATGTAGATTAAGTTACTACAAACAGCTAACATCTCCTTAGAATTATAAATTTTCTTCATTATTAATCCAAGATAAATGAAGACATCCAATTGTTTAGAATGGGAATTCCTATTGTTACATTTGTTGAATCTCTGGAAGCCTATCTTTTTTTTTTTTTTATGTTGTTAGTATGCTGAAAAGATAGTGCTTTGTTACAAAAAGAAAGAAAACAAAGCTTAACTCTATCTCTATTTGTTAATATTTTCAAGAATGCTGTTTTTCTCTTTTTCATTAAAATACAAACCAAATCTTTGTTTCATATGAAAACTTTCTGTCCCATTCAATTTTATTTCTTAGATCTTTTATATGTGTATGTGTAATATATATGTATATACATATTTGTATAAGTTTTAAAATACTATAATCAACTAAAACAAAATATTGATAGGCATATACTTATTCACTCAGAAAAGGAACTACATATATTCTCTTTTCTATCTGAAACAAACCATTGTGCTTTCTATAGTTAAGTTTTAAAATTTTCCCTTTGACAAAAAGCAGACAAAAAGCAATCTTTTTATGTTATTTATTATTTGTATTATATATTAGTGAATATAAACTAATATAATTGTACAATTGAATCAGTTATCAGAATTTAACAACCAAATATAACATTTGCTTATTTTCTATGTAAAAATAAAGTAGGGCCAAACAATATCTTTCTTTAAATATGCCTTTAAAGTCATAGGAACTTTTAGGTACTATAAAACCCCAGCAGTTGGATCCCCTAAAGTAATGAAAATTCTTAAAACTAAATAACATCTAAAGATATGCTATACTATTACACATCAAGTATGTACAAGAGGGGAAAAAAGATCAACTAGTTTTTTTTTCCATGTTTTAAAATATATTTCCTCCAATTACATGTTAAACTTAAAAATTTTAAATAATTTGAGTTTCGAATTCTATTCCTTTCCCTTCCCTGAGACAATAAGCAATTTGATATAGATTATATATGTTCATGTATGTAAAACATTTCTGTTAGTCATTTTGTAGTAGAAGACTTGAATAGAAAATAAGAATGAAAAAGTTTAAAATGGCATCTAGTCTATATCAAGATAATATCATTTCTTTTTCTGAAGGCTGAATCTTTTCCAATGATTACCTAGCAACATATCTCAGAATCAAGAGATGTCTCAGGGTTTATCCAGTCAATCCAATAATAAGAATGATTTGTAATTACTTATCAGTTTTTTTGTAGCTAGGCCTTTACAAGTGTTTCTGAATACTTGAAAAATGTTATTTAAATATTCCCTCCCCCCCAAAATTGAAATCACTCTTAAGTGAAGGACAAAGTAAGGACAAAGGATTCTGATGAGTAACTACAGAGCAATTGCAGCAAGTAAATAAAATCAATATTGCAAGAACAAAAGTATAGATAGTAAAACAATGGTCAGTATTAGTAACACATAGAGATCATAGGACCATAGATTGAAGCTAGAAGGGACATTGGTCATCATCAAGTTCAACCTTTTTCATTTTTTTTTTACAGATAAGGAAACTGAGTCCTAGAAAGGTAAAAAAGCCAGGATCTGAATCCAGGATTTCTGATTCATGTTATTGTTTTCTCCATTGCACTGAACAAATTTAATTGGGAGAAGGGTCTATTTGAGTGCTGTACTTAAACAAATAACAATAAATTTAAAACTCAATTTCTTCAGCATTGTTATTTAAAATAATTTCTTTAACAAATTACTTGTATATAGATAGTGCCGAGATGAATTCCATAAAGGAGGTTAAGGCTAGATTGTGTCCACACACACACTCCTCCAAATAGACCTGAAAACTGTACCTCTTAAATAGTGCTGGGAAAATTCAGGGAGCTCAGACTGAGCAGCTAGGTCTGCAAAAGGTGCCAGAGAGGGAGAGATGCAGACACTATGGAGCACACTTTCCAGCAGAGCACACTGGCCTGCAAGCATCTGCTGATGGAGAATTGGCACAACGGATGATGTTCTTCAGTAGCGACGCTCTGGGCTTTCTATGGAGATAGGAGGAAGTCAGAATGGCAGTGGGGTGGCTGAGACCCTAGACTGAGGAAGAGGGTCTCATTCCCAGTATCTAATTTAGCTTATAGAGAAATCATCAAGGCAAGAATCCAAGACCAAAGCGGGAGCTTACAGTTCGGTGATTTTGATCCAACAGGACTCTCTAGTCCAGAGATAGGGGTTTGTTATGGTTGCTTGTCCTTTGTTCTTGAAGAGGACTAATAACCCTGCAAAAATGTGTCTCAGCATGCATGTGAACTAGACATAAGTGAACCTGCTGCACAAGGCCATCAGCCTCACATTAGTCAAAGGAGTCCAGTGCCAAAACAAAAGTCCAGCTTGACTAGTGATAGCCCAGGACACAGGGAGTGATCTTAACCTAGATCACAAGATACTTATTTTCTCAAACACATCTGCATCAAAAGGTGCAGGATCCTAACAGATTTAACCTATGTTTACTTCTCTGAAATTCTAGCCATACAGCAGCAATCTACTTTTGCAAAACCACACCCAGGTCAGGAACTTGCAGAGCTTAGAGGAAGTTGGGAAGGGAAGGATGAAAAACAAATGAGAAGTTGCCTTGGATCAGACCACTCAGAGAACTAAAAATTTGAAGTCCCCAGCCTGTCCCCAAGATCCTAGAATAACATAATAAAGTTCCACAAAAGCTACAATAGGGCCTGTCCAGACTTTCCCTCTAGAAGTGAACGAGATAAAATGAGATCTTTCAAGACAGTTGTGAAAATCAAGTAAGGCTTCATCTATTTCAAAGTTTGAGTAGGCCTGAAGGACTTTAAGTCAAGGGCATACTTAAAGTGTCTCCTCCCTGCTATCTTAAGGACATACTTAAAGTTTCTTCCTGCTATTCCCTCCCTGTTAGCCCCCTAAGGGTATACTTAAGTCCCCTTCTTGTTATCCTTCCTATTTCAGCCAAATATGGGCAACTATGTACTTGTTGGTCAAGTTCAATTTCTTGGATAGTTCCCGCGTTTAGAATGTAAGATCCTCAGCCAATAAGGATGAGGGTCAGTGGTGGGAGGGGGAAATTTGCGTTAGGGATAAAAGCGCCGACCCTACCCTCTACAATGCCTCCCCGTTCTTGAGAACGTAAATAAACTTTGCTTTGCTTCTAGAGATCTATCCAGTTGTTTTATTAATGGTTTCTGACCCACACAGAAGTATTACAGATCCTAGCTCTGACAACAGGTCTATAGTCAGGAAATAGGCTGAAAGAATGCGAAAATCATCATAAAAAGCTATTATGGTAGCAAGACTCCTTAAGACACAAATACAGGAGAAAATGACTGCAAAATATAGAAGCAATGTCTCAAAATAACATAAGAACAAAAATTTTCGAAGAGATAAAAAGCAAGACTTTAAAAAGTTTTAAAATGGATGACAACACTTTAGGGGCAAAATGGACAATCAATGAGAGTTATAGAATTCAAAAGGGAATAATTAATAGCTTGGCAACGAGGAATAAAACTCAGCTCAAACTACAACTCCCCTGAAAATTAGAATGGACCTATGCCTTAATACGACATGAAGAAATATTAAAATAAAGCCAAAAGGCTAAGAAAATAAAAGAAAATATAAGATTTCTGTAGATTGACCCAGAGAAGTGAGAGGCAGGGCCCAGCTCCAAGGTATCAATCAAAAGATAGGTGGGGCATGATAGCAGCTGAAGTGACACCCAGAGAGACTTTAGAAATTCAGGACTCTGATGTCATCAATCAACAGAAAAACAATCAGGATTACAATTGGGAAGAATACAGCGCCTTTTAAACTAACAGGGCAGTGTCCAATGCAAACAGTTCCAATGTAATTGCCAGATGATGAGGAGAAATCCCCAAAGTGGTAAATAGAAGGAAATTAGATAGATTAACTGCTTGGGGAGAGAGTTTGCTTGTATCTCTACAGGTGGAGAAGGAATCAGATGGGTGCCAACAAGCCGCATTCGCCTGGTCCATCAGAGAGAAACAGAAAAAGAGAAAAAAACTTCAAAACAAAGGAAAAGATTTAAGAAACATCTGACACTGAAAGAGCATGGCTGACAATGAGACTGTTAAAAGAACTTTAAAATCTTCAGCCTCCAATCCAACTCCAAGTTGAATCTGTCTTGCCTCTAAGAGAGGGGTTTTGGCTCTCAATCTCCCAGAGTGCTCTGTGTCTGTCCCAGAGTGCTCCTCTCCAATCTAATTCAGCTGAACTCTCTTGATTGGGTTTATATATGACTCTTCTGAGAGAATGGGATTATGGGTTTCCTCCCAAAGTGCTCTCTGGCCCTAAGAGTTTCAAGGGAGGTGTGAATTCACAAAGTTACAAAGTTTACTTTGTGAATCTCCCATACTTGTGAACTCCAGTGAGTACTTAAATACTTCTTACTATATGAGCTCTCTAAAGGTGTTAATACAAGCATTGTATCAATTAGTTCTACTTAGTACCTTGTTTCAGATTCTGGCCTAAAACATCTCCTTGTAGAATTAGATCAATGATACTGAACCATGCTAAATTAGATAATTATTGTCACTATCAACTATAATGACTTAACAATTTGTAAAGATTCCAACAGATTTCTAATAGCAAAAATAACTGACTTAGAAAGCAGACTGAGAGGGGAAAAAATGGCCTATACTTCCTATTTCTTTTTTTAAAAATAATAACAGCTTTTTATTTTTCCAAATACATGCATAAATAGTTTTCAATATTTACCCCTGCGAAACCTTGTGTTCAAATTTTTCTCCCTACCTCACCACCTCCTCCCTTCCCTAAACAGCAAGCAATCAAATATAGGTTAAACATAAACAATTCTTCTAAACATTTTTCCACATTTATCATGCTCCACATGAAAAATTAGATTAAAAAGGGAAAAAAAATGGGAAAGAAAAAAATAAGCAAGCAAATGACAGCAACAATAAAAGATGAAAATAGTATGTTGTGATCTATATTCAATCCACTTAGTCCTCCTTCTAGGTGTAAATGGCTCTATCACAAGTCTATTGGAATTGCCCGGAATCACCTCATTGTTGAAAAAGAGTCATGTCCATCAGAATTGATCTATCACATAATCTTATTTTTGGCTATATACAATGTTCTTTTGGTTCTGCTCATTTCACTCAGCATAAGATCATGTAAATCTCTCCCAGCTTTCTGAAATCAGCCTGCTCATCATTTCTTACAGAACAATAATATTCCATAACGTTCATATACTATAGCTTATTAAGTCCTTTTCCAACTAATGGGCATCTACTCACTTTCCAGTTCTTTGCCACTACAATATGGTCTGCTACAAACATTTTTGTCCATGTGGTTCCTTTTCCCCTTTTTTATGATCTCTTTGGGATACAGACCCAGAGTAGGAACTGCTGAATCAAAAGGTATGCACAGTTTGATAGCTCCAGAATGGTTGAATCAGTTCACAACTCGACCAACAATGCTATTAATTAGACTTAGTTTAATAAATCTTAAAACTACCAGATCTCTAATACCAGAGGACTATATAAAAATAAAAATATTCTACCAGTCATCTCCTGAATAAACTGGAAAATTAAAATTCCAAGGAATATCCTGGGCAAAGTTTAAACCTTTTAGGGCAAAGAAAAAAGTCCTAGAAAGAACTCCAGTATGGAGAAGCCACCATCAGGATCACATGTGATTTAGTAGCCATCAATGTAAAGAAACAGAAAACTTAGAATACATTATTCTAAAATACAAAGGATATATAGCTAAGAATAATTTACTCAGCAAAATTGAGAATAATGTTAGGGAGGGAGGGAAAAGATTTTTGATACAGAAAAAAAAATTTTTTTTTTGAGGGAAAGGATTTTTAATGAAATAATTCCTAATGAAAATGCAAGAGTTGCAGAGAAACTCTGAAGTTTAAACATCGGAGTGAAGAAAAAGCTAAAACAGTGAATGAGATTTAAAGGAAAAATTAAACAAAGATAAACTGCTTATATTCAAATATGGGGAGATAATGTGTGTACTCACTTTAAACCCTCTCACCATCAAACTAGAAGACCTAGTAGACAAGGCCTGGGAGTGGTTTTGTTATGTCTTGATGATCTTAAGAAAAAAATAAAAAGAGAGGGGAAGAAGTGTACACTAGAAGAAAAGGGGTAGTGAAAGGAAGGCTAGGGAAAATTATCTCATGTAATCAAGATGCACAACTAGATATCTATACAAACAAGGAGTGGCTGAAGGGAATGGCTAACAAACTTCACTTTTATTTGAGATAGTCAAAAGCAAAAATATACATTTGTGCAGCTGGGTAGAGAAATATATATATCATTCATTAGGGAAATAGGAAAGAAGAAAGAGAAGGGAGAGTTAGAGGGTAGGCAGACTATGGGAAGAATAATAACTTTAAAGATATACAAAAATATGCCCATAAATTAAGGATCAAAACAAATTACAGCATCTAAAAATATTCTGAAATATTATTGTACTGAACTCTAAATAAGTCATAGACTAACCAGGATTCCACTAGACTAATGATGAAACATGTTGCTCACTTCCTGATAGAGAAGGAATTCAGAATGAAACAAATGTTGTTTTGGACATAGCCAATGTAGAAGGCTGTTTTGGTTTATGATAAATGTTTGTAATAAGTTTTATTTTTTCTTATATTCTTAAAGGCAGGGAGGAGTTTGAGGGAAGAATGTGAAGATACATCTTAGCTGATTAAAATAAATAAAATATGTGAAAAGAAAAGGATTAGATTGTAAAAAGTCCAGAGGTATATTTTGGCTCCCTTAGGAAAAGGGAGATAGCAGAGTGTAACATATTTACAAGAACGGCAAGGGGAAATCACTTTGGTGCAGAGGATGGATTGTAGTGAATGAATAGTTGGAATATGTTGTTTATATGAAAAATCATGACAAAGCAAGCCTGACTGAAAAAAAAATTAATATTAATTTCCAGGGAGATTTTTAAGGAATAATTCATTGTTGTACAGTAGAAGCTAATGTTTAAATACTAAACTGTATTTATTTAAACAAACCTGAAACTCATTGCTATTTCTAGTATGAATATTCTGGATATAAATTTTTCTTTTTACAAAGTGGCAGTCAAATATCACTCTTCTTACCAGTTTTCAAGAATCACAAGAAGTAGAACCTCCAATTGTTCCCTACTGAGCATGACAAAAATAAATCTGCATAGCTTTGATTTACAGAAGCTAATAGTTTTAAGAATGTCTGAGTGTCTGTCCAATCAATCCCATTTATCCCTATCTGAACAAGAACCCATTTTATAATATATATTGCAAATGAGCATCCAACTTTTGCTTAAAAAGTTCTAAAGAGAAAAAAGAGTCCAGTCCTTCTTGAAGAAGCTTTTTTTTCTCTTCTAGACAAATATAACAATATCTAATCCTTACATTGATCTCTAAATCTGTCTCACTACAAATTTTGCAACCCCTCTTGGGTTTCTACAATAATTAACTATTAATTTATGTTGAATGAAGATTAAAAGTAAAAAAGAGAAAGGATCAGCAGAGGATGAAGCAATAAACATGAGCTTGGACTGACTCTGGGAGACACTGAAGAAAAACCTAGTGTGGCATGGTCTATTGGATCGCAGAAAGTTGGGCATGACTGAATCATACCTGTAAGATATTTTATAATTCTCTATAAAATGTTTTATGTCTCCGTCTAATTGAAGGGGAAGGGCAAGTACGTGGCACAGTGCATAGAGTGCCATTTATGAAATCGGGAAGATCTGAGTTCAAATCCAGTCTTATATATTTACTAGCAGTATGACCATAGGAAAATCACTTAAGCTTTTCTGACTCAGTTTCCCCATCTGTAAAATGATTTGTGGAAGAAAATAGCAAGTCATTCCTGTATCCTTGTTAAAAAAACAACACACCCAAATGAGATTACAAAGAGTCTGAAACAACTAAATAACAAAAAGTTAAAAGGAATCAGAGTTGACCTTACATAAAACTCTAAAGTCTTCTAAAATTGTCTTTTTCTCATCCTTAAACTTGATTTCTATTTCCTTTCCCCTAGAGCAACTCTGGCCCATTATTCATTGCCAACTGTTTTCCTGTTTTCATGCCAACTTGCAAGTCTGAAGGGAGGAAGGCTCTGTGCTTAAAGAAAAGACTAGGCCAGTGTAGAGGTCTGAGCCATACAGCCCCACCACTGTTTAGATACCTGGACTGCCAATGAAGAATAAATGCATTCTAAAATTTTAAGTATGGAAGGAAGGTTGCTAAGACTGTAAGGAACAGAGCAAGTGCTGATTTCCTCACCAGGAATCCATTCTGTACCAATGAAACCACAGATCTAGTCTCATCCTAATACTAAAAGCATTATCCATAAATGTAGTCTAAAATTATTATTTTTTATAATGAATATGAAAAAAAATAGAAAAATGCCTCTGGTGGAAAACTACTCAGGAAAAAAAAAACAATAAATATCTGCAACAATAAGATAGTGAATTTCTTTCCTAGGGGCCTCATATTTAGAGTGACACAGAGATGACTTCCATGTGGGTAGCCATTTAGAACTGTTCTTGACCAATGTTTTTCATGTGGGTACTTAATAGTAAAAGAGTTTCTACTTCTTCTTCAACAGAAGAACTCTTCTTCTCCTGATTCCTAGGCTCTGGAAAGCAGAGCAGAGATACTGCCTATGACTTTCCTGTTAATAATGATGGCCCAGTCCCAAAGCTCTGGCGGGGGAGAAGGCAATAGTGCCCAACATGAGGCCCTCTGATGAAGAGCAGCATGTTGATCTGAGCCCAGGGTGCAAGAATGACGCCAAGCTGAAAAAGAGAGATACTAGGAAGGAAAAAAAAAAAAAAGTGGTTGCAAAAGGAATCAGAAAACAGAGTGAGGTTAAGAGGAATTAAGAGAAAGGTCTAGAGGAAAGAAGGAACTCATTAACAAAAGAAAAAGTGATCAAGAAAAGAATAAAAGGAAAGTGAAGGCTTGAAGGATAAAAAGTAACCTCTAAGACGGCTTGAAAGAGCAAGAGTAGAACAGAAAGGGCTAGAGAAGGAGATTACTAATACTATTAAATTACCTTACTATGAATGCAGCAAAGTTTTCAACAGGAATAGTGTTGTTCCTATATTATGAAAATCAAATTATAAGTTTATAGAAAGATTGCCAGTTCCTTCTTCCACTATCCTGAAATACATTCCCTTCCTTAACTCCACTACAGAAGGAAGTAACATCAAGAGAAAAGAAAAACATACTGATATATAACTTTAAGGGAGCAAAAGAAGACTAATGCTTACATCTGTTTAAAATTGTTATTTTACTCCTTGTACAATAAAGTAGTGATTAGTTGATTCTTCTAAGGCCAACAATAAGTGGAATAAACTTAGCTAGTAATGTATCCTTTGTGAGTAAAGTCCAAAGATCAGTTATTAAACATGCATAGACATATGAAACAGAAAGCTATCACAGAAGCAAGAACAAAAGTAAAATCTAGGGATGGGGATGGTTGAGGAAAAGAAGACCTGGAGTTAGACATGTACTTCTGGGTTCCAAGGTTAAGATGACCAGGATCTGTCAGTGGCTGCTCCAGATCTACTTCTAGTGAATAGCAGTGGGGTGGGGTTCCATCAAAGACTTCTTTCAGGACCTGGAGCCCTTAGTACTGGGGGCAGGTCAGCAGATCTCATTGCTTGATGATCATGGATCAGAACTCCTCCTTAATTCAGAACCCCTAACCTAATTCAATCTTTCCTTTCTCTTCTTTGTCCCTAGATTTCCAGACATATATTTTATGTTTTCAAGCACATTTGATATATCTTAATGTGAGGATAATGGTGTTTTTGCACCATTCAGTCCCCCTTTACATATTTGTTTCATTGAGTAAGAAAACTTCTATATTATTTCTATCTCTAGTAATTAATTTCTTTTTTTAAAGTGTCATTAGGGTGGATTCTCCAGATTAGTCATAGAAATCTTAAAAAACTCTAATAATATAACAGAATTTTATTATACTTTAAAAAGCATTAGCTATGAATGTGACCTAAAATTGAGATTTTTAAAAATGATCTCCAAATGAAAATGCAGGGGAAAAAATTTCACGGAAACAATATAGTGAATTTCTTACCACCTTTCCTCATGAGTAAAGTGGACTAAATGATCTCTTAGATCTCTTTCTATGTTCAATTCTAAATCTTGCGACCTCTTATTTAATTTTTAATCTTCTATAATATAGCATTCATAGTATATGTTTCTTTTCCTCTATAAAATCAAAGGAAAGATAATTTGTTGTGGGTTAGAACAAATTCATATGGGAAAACCCAAAATTTTATTTAAAAAGCAATCAGTGAAAATAAGTATTGGGTTTCTTCAAGTTAAATCTGAAAATCCATCACTGTAGATGCATTTTATTTTATTTGCTGCTTAACATATCTCAACAGTGAATCTATCATATCAACATAGTCATCATGATTCAAGCTGCAAATAATAGAGAGTGTCAGTGTCAATTTTGCTTTCTCACACTTGCTTCCCTTCACTTCATCTGATTTTAATAATCCCTGTCAAACCACAAACAGTCCAAATTACCTTCCTGACACAGAAGCTTTCAAGGAGGAGACAGAATCTCAACTTTCATTTAGTGACTACAAAAGAAAGCTGTCCAGCTGGACAAATATTATTTCCACACTTGACAATCTCTACAGTTAAGTATGCATTTTAATTTTAACTAAAGCTGCCAAGACTTTGATACGAGCTTCTTGTTTAGTGTAGATTGACTCACAGGATTAACAGACCAACAACTATAATTGTGTTGAAAGAACCCAGCATTTTCTGCTAAAAGATTCAATTCAACAAATATTTATTAAAAGGTAAATCATAAGCTGTAGCTGAGAGGCCAAAAAAGGTATATGATATATCAAGCATACATTGTGGAGGAAATAATGTATCTAATGTAGCTGAATTAGGAAGATGGCAATTAGTACTATAGATTAGTATATAGTATAAAAAAATCACGTGTTGGTTAAAGTTTTTAGGATGTTTCATAAATAAAATTAATTATGAAAGTTACTGGGCTTTCATAAATGAAGATGAAAGAGAAGAGAATGGAATTTAATGTTGATTATTTTGGACAGATAAATGAAAGCAAAAGAATCACTTAACATTAGACTTACAGAATGACCTCGTTTTGTAGTTGGAAGAAAATTAGGACCAGAGTAGTTATATTCATTTGCCCCGGATGACAAATATAAAAAGTGGCAGATCTGGGATTCAACCTCAGTACTTCTGCCTCCAAATTCTATGATCTTTACACTCAACTACACTGCATCACACCAAAGTAAATTTGTTAGCATAATTCACAATTTCACAGATATCATTATTAATGCAATTTATTTTCCTGATATAATATTGAAAGTACATTCATGTTCTATGTTGTGAGATTATGAAGTGATTAAAATTTGAGATGATGATTAGAAATTGAATTTGAGGAAAATAAATTTGGAAGAAGTTGAAGAAAAAGTTGAGAAATGAGCTAAAAATGAAAAAAGGCTCAATTAAAAGGAATTACTCAAACTGAAGAAAAAAGGAAGGAGGCTAAAGACTTGAAGAATACTCAAGGAGAAAAAGATAAAGTATTTGGTAAAACAAGGCAAGTAAAAGGAGGTAAGAAAAATAATAAAAGACACTATAAAGAAAACAGTTAAGTAAAACAATTTATTTTTCTTAAACATTAGAAAAGAGAAAGTCTAATTAAAGAGGGTAACTGTGTTAAAAGATTACTAAAAGGAAAATGTGTTGAGAGCTATGAAATTGCTAAGCTTTACGGAAAAGCTGTAAATCTTAATCAGCTATTTACAAAATAAGAAGGAAATAGCTATCATACATTTTTTTTAAATAAATTGATTTTTTTTGTTTGTACATTTCCTTTATTCCCATTAGATATCTCTCTCCTTTCTCATTCAAAGAATCATTCTTTACAATAAAGAATTTTTAAAAATAAAAATAAAAAAGCAGATCACCAAAATAACCAACAGATAATTAAATTCAGTAGTAGAATAGTACGATGCCCATGTTTTACATGCACAGCTCTCTATCCCCTCACTTCCATCATGGCAAAGAAGGAAAGGAAGTACACCATTCTCAAATCTCTTCTTTGGGACCAAACTTAGTAGAATTACTTACACTTAAACACACACACACTTGTTCAACTTCAGCATTTTTTTTCATTTATATTATTATTGTCATTTTAAGTACTTTTTCTCCATCAGTCCATATATGTTTTCCCATGTTTTCCTGTGGTCTTTATATTTACCACTTCATATTCATGTAATATAATGTGACTAATAATTATCCCAAATATGGGAATCTGCATTGTTTTGAAGCCTTTGCTGTACAAAAAATGCTGATATAAATATTTTGGTATCGGAATTTCCTATCTTTGATATCCTTGTAATGTATTCCTAGTAATAAGCTCTCTAGATCCAAGAACATGGACATTTTGAATAAACAAACAAACAAACAAACCTAATTTCAGATTACTTTCTAGAAGTTACACCAGTTTGCATCTCCACCAAAATAAGCCTGTCTTTTTACAACCATTCCAACATTGACTATTCATATATCCTGTCATCTTCACAAATTTGCTTAACATAAGATAAAATTCAGAGTTATTTTGATTTACTTTTTTATACAATTAATGAATTGCAGCAACCTTTCATTTGGTTATTTTTGTTACATTTTTGATTACTGATATGTTTTGTTTTTACATTACAAACATTATAATTTCCACCTTATAAAAAGTGTCCTGTAACAAAGTCAAACTATAAATTACCTCATGAAAGATCACACAACATTTCACATCACTAATAAACACCCTCATTTATTTTTAAAAATATTAATAGAAATATATTTTCTTTTCCTCTTACCTCCAAGAAAAAAACAAACAAATTAATTTTATCAAATATGCATATTAGCAAAACATATTGTCCTAGTGTGAGTATACATATATTCCATTGCACATCTTAAATCTATCGCCTCTCAAAAATAGCTAAAATGTTTCATCATCAATTCCATAAAATCATGAATGTACATTTATTGATTGCTTTCAATTCCCATTCGATAATTGATATAATGTCTATCATATTCAATTTTCCTAAAATTCTACTTATATCATTATTTTCTTTCTTGTTTTTAAAAAAAAAAAAAAAACATATTTATCTAGGGATGATCAGGTTAAATTGAGCCCCGCATCACCAATTTGAACTTTATTTTCTATTTTTCCTTGTAATACAATTTATAAGGATGCATATATGCTAAGTACTCAAATATATTATCTATGTCACCATTCATCAAAATGTAGTTTCACGCTTTATCTTTTTTTAAACTAAGTCTTTCTGCTGTTTCCTTGTTTGAAACAATAACTACTGCTACTGCTTTTTTTTGTCCTTAGATGAGACAATAGATTTTTGCTCCAACCTCATATTTTAACTGTGTGAATCTTTGTTTCCAGTATGCTTTTTGTAAACAGCATATTGTTAGTTTTCATTTCTAATCCATTCTGCTCTTCCATTTTGGATGAGTTTATCCCATTTACAATTATAAAAGTTAATTGTTTGTTTACTTCTATTTTTTTCTTATACTTTTCTTCTCTATGTTCCTCTATTTCAAGTTAATACATTTTAATTTTTTCCTTATAATGTTTTCTTCACCATCCCTTCTCCAACCTTAAGGCTTATTTTGCTTATGACTAATTCCTTCTTGAATATTTTCTCATTTTCCTTTACTTCTTCCTGTTTCTATCTGTTTCAATGTTGTTTTAACTCTTTGAGAACCAACTTAAATTAAAGTTCCTAAATTTGATTTGATCCTTAGTGTAAGAGAGACTTAGAAATCAACTCTTCTGATGCTAAGTGAAATGAGCAGAACCAGGAGATCATTATATACCTCAACAATGATACTGTTTGAGGATGCATTCTGATGGAAGTGGATCTCTTCGATAAAGAGAGCTAATTCAGTTTCAATTGATCAAAGATGGGCAGAAGCAGCTACACCCAAAGAAAGAACACTGGGAGATGAATATAAACTGCTTGCATTTTTGTTTTTCTTCCCGGATTATTTATACCTTCTGAATTCAATTCTCCCTGTGCAACAAGAAAACTGTTTGGTTCTGCACCGTATATTGTATCCAGGATATACTGTAACCTATTCAACATGTAAAGGATTGCTTGCCATCTGGGGAGGGGGTGGAGAGAGGGAGGGGAAAAACTGGAACAGAAGTGAATGCAAGGGATAATGCTGTAAAAAATTACCCTGGCATGTGTTCTATCAATAAAAGTTATTAATAAATAAATAAATGATTGAAAAGTTAAAAAAAAAAAAAAGAAATCAACTCTTGAGGCCTTAGCCACAAATATTAGAGGAAAAAGAAAAAGACTTTTATAATGTCAGGGATGACCAAGACACAAACCTAGGGGAATGACTAAAAATACCTATAATCAAAAAAAAGTTCAAAGGGAAAAAAAAACAACTGGCATGAAAGACTATTAGAATTCTTCAAAGAAAAGACATGAGGGGTTTTTTAGAGATATTACAAAATAAGTGAGAACTATAGAAGACTGATTTTTTTTTTAAAGCATCAAGAGTTTAATAGAAGTCAAAATCTTACCCTAGTAACTCTCTTAAAAAAAAAAAAAAATTTTTTTTTAAATCAATATGGACCAAACCGAATTTAACAACTGCAGAAGGCAACAAAAAATTTTAAAACAAAATCAAAAGAATGAAAAAATAGAGAAAAATGTTAGATTTTATAAAAAATAACTGACCTGGAAAGCAGATCAAGGAGAGGTAAACTTAAAAAACACAAGATTGCCTAAAATCTATAACGCAAAAAGAACCTGGATATTCTCTTTCAAGAAATCATTAAAGAAAACTGTTCCAACATTTTAGAACAAGAGGCAATATGAAAATAGAAAATATTCACCAATCACTTCATGAAAGAAACTCCAAAGTAGAAGATCCCAGGAATGCCATTGCCAAAAATTAGAACTGCCAGACAAAAGAAAAAGATGCAAACAACTACAAATTAATCTTTGCAATTCTTTTTGAGATCCACAAGCAGTTCCTTTAAAAAAAAAAAAAAAAAAAAAAAGGACAAGGAAAAAGAATCTTAAGTATGGAAGACAGGAAACATTTTGCAATAATTTGTACTTTGTAGTTAAGCTTTTGTATATCTACCATAGCAAAGTCACTATTAGCTACATCCCAAGTACAGACTACTTGGCAAAATGAAAGAACCTAAAGAATTGTTCCCCACATTCTAGGTTATTAGAGACAATTTAGTTGTTCTTCAAAAGTGGAAATGTGACATTGACAGAGGAAATAAGCTTTAAAAAGGATCTGATGATTGTATAAATATGTATGCATATATTCGATTTAACATATTTTTTATTATGTTTAACATACATTGGATTACTTGCCATGTAGGGGAGGGAGTGGGAAAAGGTGGGGTATTGGAACACAAGGTTTTGAAAGAATTAATATTGAAAAATTATGCATGCATGTGTTTTGAAATTAAAAAGCTTTAATAAAAAATAAATAAATACATAAATAAGGATCTGAAATGGCAGAAAGAATGAAGAAATAATGTCATACAAAGAAGGGAAGAAAAAGAACAATTGCATATGTGCAGCTAAAGTAAAAATGTGTGCTCTTCTAGAACAGAAGCAAGTTATATGATCTGTGGCAGGAGTATTATGTTGGTTAAAAGTGACAAAAGCAGAAACACAAAAACTAAGGGAAAAGTAGTGATTGCTAACTCCATACTTGGGTACTGAGGCCTAATAAAAAGCAACAGATGTATGCTGTCCTCTCAAAGGATGCATTCCATATCAGAGGACCTTTCAAGCTGGATCCCAAAAGGATAATTACTATTTCTGAGGATCTATGTAAGTGTAAAAGAAATAGTCAAGAATTTAGAAATCATTGCTAAAGATTAAAAAAAAAAGTCTTGGGCAAGATATTGAAGACCACAAGAGTAATATGTTTTTCTAATTGTTCTCCATTGGAATTTAAGGAATGAAGAAGAAAATTAATTTGAAAAGTGAACAGCAGACTAGGATGCTTGATAGTGAGATTTGCAATTCTGGAGCAGAGCTTACCATGTAAGGATAACATAATTTTAGATTTGGAAGAAACATTAGCAATTATCAAATCCAACATATCTGAAAAAGAGTGTCTAGAATAATTTATTTACAAGTGGCCATCTGGCCCCAGCTTGAAGACCTCCCTTTCCAGAGGCAGGACATCCTCTGGATATCTCTTATTTTTATTAATTGTTTTCTCCCTTGTATCAGCCCTAAATCTGTCTCTTTCCTTTTCTATCTATTGCTCCGAGTCTTCTTCTCTGGAACCAATCAAGATACATAATTCTTCTTCCTTTACTGACAGTCTTTCAAGCACTTGAAAACTCAAATCTCCTCTAAGTCTTCAATAGCCCCTTTTCTTATTGTTCAGTTATAACCAAGTACCTCATGACCTTATCAGAGATTTTCTTCACAAAAACTTGTTATTTCCTTCTTCAGTTCATCCTACATATAATACCTGAGGTCAGATCTGAAGTCCTCCTGATTTCTGAGCTGGGGCTCCATCCATTGCACCACGTCCCTGCCCCAAAATTTCCTTTAGTCATTCCTAAAATAGATGTTTCCCTTGGTCTTTATATCTCAGAATGTCACTTAATAATTGCTTGTTAATTGCTTGATGACAGGGTCTAAAGATTTTTCCATATACTTGTTATTCACCACCCAACCAAATGATGCCCTTCCTAGACTGTAGCAACCAGAAGTGAACATGAGATTCACATTGTGATCTGACAGGACAAGAGTGAAGATTTTTATATCATTAATCCAGGTAAGATGACTCACAATATATTCCAAAATCATAGTAGTTTTTTCCGGTGTCATAGCACATGGTTGATTCGTATTGAACCCCCTTAAAAAAGATCAATAAGGTAAAATGTTAGATCATATTAAAAGCCTGTAGGGCTTTTTTTTTTCCAGACAATAAACTGGTTGATCAGTTTAGAAGTGCTGAAAAACAATTAAACTATAACTTCATAGAAAGTATAGGAGATTTGCATTCCCTTGAATAAATGTTTTACTATTTGATTCCATTTTCTGCTTATTTACATTCTTTGATATTTTAATTAAAATGCCTTGCTATTGGATCTTGTCTCTGGCATGATTGGTAATATAGTAGCATAACAGATTGGGGCTTAGAGTATAAGGTGAACAGTAAAAATAGCTTTGCTGAATCTGGAAATAATTTAGAAACACTTAGAATGATGAATGATGAACTTAGACAAACATTAACAAAATAGCTTAATATATGATATTGGGTACTTGTACCTCATCAAAAGAGCATGAAAGCTTTGACAGATGCACCAGAGTATTTTTAAAGGCTTTTGTTGCTTTTTCCAGACAAGCACAGTACATTTGAAACCGTAATTTTAATTATACATTACAAAACTTCAGGAATGTAACTGAATCAATATCCTTTTTTGTGTGAAATATATAAATCTAAAGTGAAACTAAATGAATCTTCCCAGAACTAGTTAGATTTACAATATTTAAGTAACAAATGTTGTTCCTATATCCACAAAACTTTCTTCAAATGTAATAGATCAAATTCTGATGGAAGTGACTATCGTCAGCAATGAGAGAATCCAATTCAGTTTCAACTGATCAGTGATAAACAGAACAGCTACATCCAGCGAAAGAACACTGGGAAATAAGTGTGAATTGCTTGCATTTTTGTTTTTCTTCCCAGGTTATTTTTACCTTTCTAAATCTGATTTTTCTTGTGCAACAAGAGAATTGTATAAATATATACACATATATTATATTTAAAATATACTTTAATATATTTAACATGTATGAGACTGCATGCCATCTAAGGAAGGGGGTGGAGGGAAGGAAGGGAAAAGTTGGAACAGAAGTATTTGCAAAGGTCATTGTTGAAAAATTGCCCATGCATATGTTGTCAATAAAAAGCTATAATAAAAAAAAAGGTTTAAAAAAAAGGTGAATGTTGAAAACTATCTTTATATTTTGAAAAAATAAAACAAATATTATTAAAACAAATATAATAGATCAAAATCTCAGTCTTTTGTTTGAGTATCTTTTCTGAAAGAAGTGTTAGTTAGCTCTGTTAAAAAATGTATGTCCTTCTCTTTACCCCCGCCTCAACTACAGAGAAACAGGAACCAGTATCAACATTAATGATGATCAGAAAAGTAAAGTCAAGTAAGAATATTGCTGGAGTTTCAAATATTTTGGTAAGCTTAATGTAATTCATTACTTCAAAACTACCCACTAAAATAGTATAATTACCTATAGCTGTTGATTATTTATGGTAAGATAACTTCAACAATAACATGGCTTGTAAGAAAGAATTCAAGTAACCTGTGATGAGAAAGTGCCATCTACATCCAGAGAGAGACTATGAAGACTGAATGTGGATCAAAGCATGGTATTTTCACTTTTGTTGCTGCTGTTGTTTACCTGGCTTTTTTCCCACCTTTCTCATGTTTTTTCCTCTTTTGATCTATTTGTGTGTGTGTGTGTGTGTGTGTGTGTGTGTATGTGTGTGTGTGTGTGTGTGTGTGTGTGTGTGTGTGTGTGCTGCATGGCAAATATGAAAATAGGTTTAGAAGAATTGTACATGTTTAACCTATATTGGATTGCTTGCTGTCTTAGAGAGATGAGAGGGGGAGAAAAAATTTGGAATACAAAGCTTTGTGAAGGTGAATGTTGAAAACTATCTTTACATGTATTTGGAAAAATAAAATGCTATTTAAAACCAAAAAAAAAAAACAAAAACCCAACAATGAATACAGATTTAAAAAAAGAACTCAAGTAATCTAACAAATGTATAAATTGAAGGGATCAGACAGAGCAGTGTGAGCAGGAAAATAAAAGAAACAAAATGATAAAAGAAAAATTACATAGAACTTTCTACAAAAGTACTATCTTCAATTCTCAAGTTCAAAATATTATGAAAAAAACATAATGGAAACAGAAGTACTCTAAAGTGAAGATCACATCATTTCTTAAAGGATAAAAAATTCCCCGCTCTTCATAAGCTATTTCTCATTCAAGAGTGTAAGTTTAAAAAAGACAAATTAGATGTAGAACTGGATCATACACTTGCTATTATTCCACAAAGATCAGATGAAGATGATTTTTATGCTCCTGACAAATTTATAAACTACTTAGTTTTTGGTTTACTAAGATAAAACTGAATTAATGTTAAATAATTATGTTGGCACATTTATTAGTTGTATGTGACTGAATAAGTAAGTTAACATTTCAAAAATTCAAGATCCTCATCTGTAAAAGTAGAAATAACATTAGCACTTATTTATATTGTTTAATGAAGATATTTGTAAACCTTAAAATACCATGCCCTATTTCATTTTGGACATTGTGTAGTACATTTCAAAAGTGAAAAGAGAATGAAAGAACTATAACTACATAAACAAAAAAAGCAACCTTTCAAAATGGCATCCATTGATTCCATTTTTGGAATCCATACTCTTATTGATATAGAATCATCTATAAGATTGAATGTAGCTTTCACTGAAGAATGAAGCTTCACAATATTATCATGCCATGGAACCATCCTCAAACAATTTTTCTTTTAACAAAGACCTTCATTTCAGTGACTAAGTTTCTTTGAATACATATAATAAGATGAAATTGCAAAGCAAAGTTTAAAAAAAGCAGAATTACAAAAAGTATTAAATATCTATAATTTTTAAAACTTTCTAGATAAACAAAGAGATAATTTAAGATTAATTGAATTCCCATGAAGACATTTAGAAATTTTAAACCTAGGTACTACATGGAAAAAATTATAAAATAGTTTCCTGAAAGTATTGGAATCAGAAGAAAAGAGGAATGTGGTACAATAAAAAAGGATGCTTTAATTGGAATCAGCAGAATTAAGTTGAAATCCTGACTTTGCCACTAATACTTTGTAACTTTAGAAAAGTCCTTTATTCCTTATTAAACAATTTCTCCAACTGTAAAATGATAGGGCCTAAGTAGCCCTAAGGGTATATCTAGTTAAAAATCCACAATCTAAGAATTCACAGATCACATCCACAGAGAATCTCTGATTCTAGGTGGCACTCGATTCTAGCTAAGCGACCCAGGGATTAGAGTGCTGGGCCAGGAGTCAGGAAGATCTGAATTCAATTTTAGACACAGATACTTACTAGCTGTGTGATCTTGGGTAACTCACTTAACCTTTGTTTTCCTCAATTACCTCAGCTACAAAATGGGAGAATAATATCATTTAACTTCCTAGGAATGTTGTGAAGATTAAATAAGATGATATTTATAAGCACTTAGCACAATGCCTGCAATAGAGTGGATGCTATATAAATGCTAGCTATTACTATTTATTATTAGTATGAACACCTAACTCCAGAGGTTCTAAGTAAAAGAAAAAAATCACTATCTAGGAGGTTGATTTCATCAAAAACAGAATATCATGGAACCTCCTTCATGAGCAAGCTACAGCCTCCTTTCAACCCCCCCAAAAAAAGATTTATGATTCCTTTTCTTGAGGCTGCTCTTGTTTTCCTCTCTCTACCTCTCACAGTGATTTTACACATGGCATCTTTTGCTTTACAGAATTATTTGTTATGGAATGTCTTTCTTGAACTCAGAATTACAAAAACCTGAGTTATATATAAGTTTTTGATGGTGAAAAACTAATAAATTTGTCAATTTTGTTGTCTTTTAAAATGTTTTTGATATCTTTTGTTTTGATGTCACATATATTTCCCCTTTGCATTCCAATTACTCTACCCCCTATTCCAGAGAAATATCCCTTTGAATAAAAAAGTAAACAAAATAAGATACAAAAAGAAAAATTTTTCAGAAAATAAAACAATCCACAAATGGAAGAAATCTGTCATTTAGAACAAATGTTCCATATCCAGGGTTTCTCACTTTCATAAAGGAGTGAAGGGAAGTTATCTTCTCCTATCTATTTCCTGGGGCCAAATTGGGTCACCATAATTTCACACAATTCAGTTTCAACTGTTCTATGATTGTTTTTCTTTATATTATTGTTATGATTTTTACTCTGAATCTTTCCCTGCTTCTCTGTATTAATCACATTTGTCATTTCTTATAGCATAATAATATTCCATTACATTCATTTACTATTACAACTTTTTTTCCACAACTGATGGACATCTACTTTATTTTTTTATCCTTATCTTTGCTGGAAAAAAAAAGTGCTATTTTAAATATTTTCAAGTACATAGAAAATTTTTTTGTTATCAGTGACAAGCATGGGGTATATTCTGCTATATTTTTACTCTGTTCTAAAATAATTCCTCCATTCTTTCTTTTTCTAGAGTGTCTACTAACTCAATTAGGTTTTTGAGCTCCTGTTCTAAGCTATTAATTTTTCTTTTGAGTTTTTTAAACCATGTTCATATTCAAATGATTCTTTCAGTTCATTTAGTAAGCATTCTAACTACTTTCAAGATTTTTATTCCATTTCCTTTACTACAGGAATTTTGGCATTTTATCCTGGAAGGGATTTTTATCATAGAATTACTTCAGTGTATTAGTTGTATTATTCTAAAAAAATTCTTGAGGCTCCACTTTTTTATTTCACTGTGGAATTCTTTTCTTCCGGGTGGAGGGAATTATTGATGCCTTGTAAAGTAGCAACATTATTAGAAATGGTAGGTTATTGACAGGATCAAAGATTTAGAACAAAAAGGAACTTTAAATTCATTTAATCACTTTTTCAGTACCATGCCAATCAAAGTACTGAGAATTATTTTATAGAACTAGAAAAAGAACAAAATTTGCCTAAAAACAACAGATCAAGAATACCAAATGG
This sequence comes from Antechinus flavipes, assembly GCF_016432865.1. Taxonomy (NCBI): domain Eukaryota; kingdom Metazoa; phylum Chordata; class Mammalia; order Dasyuromorphia; family Dasyuridae; genus Antechinus; species Antechinus flavipes. Next base: position 184,156,446 of record NC_067398.1, read on the forward strand.
TCAAGGAGCAAGGGAGAGGGAAAGAAAAGAGAAGAGGCGTTGAAAGAGTGGAGGAACAGAGAGAGAAGATGAAGAATGGACATAAAAGGGAGGAAGAAGAGAGAAAGGGGGAAAGGAAGAAGAAGAAGATGAGAAGAAGAGAAGGAAGAAGAGAAAAGAGGAAGATTCAGGAATGAAAAAAGGAGAAGGAGAGGAGGAGGGGAAGGCAAAGAAGAAAAAAAAGAGAAGAGGAGGAGGAAGAGGATAAGAGGGGAAAGGGAAGAGAAAGAATTCAAATAGGATTGACAAGCAGAATTACTATCACTATTTTACGATAATTATTATTACTGTACACTCAATTTTATGGCAGAGTCTGTACAGAGCTTGTACAGGGAACTGATGTCAATAACTCAGAGATCTAAGTTTTACATAAAAGGTCTTTGATAAAGGGAAGAGCTGGATGAAGCAAGAATCAGTGTTGCTCTTTGTGAAATTAAACTTTTGTTTTCATTTGTCCTTTGTTCTCAAAGAGGACCAAAACATCAAGGAGGCAGTGCCATAACATGCAGGTGAGTTGGATTTCAGTGACGATGAACTGTGTAAAAAATTCCATCCTCATTTCTCCTCCAGAGCCATCTGGGTGTAGTGGCAAGTTAGAAATCAGGATGACTGGAGACAGCCCTCAATGCAGGGGGAGATTTGGGCCTTCTTAAAGATCTTTAACAGGTCTCAGTTTGACTGAGTAACAGCCATTCAGTGAATTAAAGCTAGGTAAGATATGAGGAAAAGAAGATACTCTTTTACTTACTCAAAAAAAAAAAAAAAAAAGAGTCCAATGTAAGAGGGGAAGACCCTCAGAGTTTCTAGCCAAATAGAAATAATTATTATTTACATTGACTCTTACATTCATTATAATTCAATCAGGGCCCAAACAATGATCAACTGAGACTTGGTCAATCAATAAGAGGCAGAATGATTTGGGTTTAAGGCAAGAAAGAAATCTAGTTGGTAAAACCCAAGGCAGAATGAAAAAATAAATGAATATTATGAAAAACATCACAAACTAGACAAAAGGCAAAATGTAAGTGTTGTAGAAATTCAACTATTTAGATATAAATCAATCAAAAAGCATTTATTCAGTGCTTATGACATGCTTATCATAATTCTATGATAGAAGTAATATGTTGAGGTACAGCACCAAATGTTGAGAGTGTGATATGATATTCAGGCATCAAATAGGGTTTAGGCTTTTGAAGAATTCACAATGGTCATTCTCTTTGGTAAGTTTATTTAGGAGAAGAGCTTTCAGGCAAAATGAAGAGATACAATATACCAGGAATGGTAAATACAAATTATAGTTGAGAGAGTATATAGTTAGACATCAAAGTGATTTTAACAATTAGCAATGTTTTCATTGTTAATTGTTAAAATTAACAAGTTCTCTAGTGGAACTCACGATTAACTCTTTTGAAGAAGTATACTCCATGAGGCGGAAAATATGCCCTTAACTGACAGACTAAATCTATTGAGGAGTTTACCACCTTAAAAGTTAGCTACAAGAAGGAGAAAAACCCCATGAGGCAGAAGCCATGGCAGGTTTAACCCAGAAAGGGTTTAGCAAAGATGGAGTGAGCCATGGACAGATTTATATAAGAAATTTAACCTCAGGGCTTTGACATAACTTGGATTTCTGACTGGACACAGGCAAGGTGGGCCAACTCACAATCTCCAGAGGCTGAACTGATCCTCATCAGTGACTTTTCTTGGAAGAATAATTTCATCAGTTCTTCAGACTTTCTCTGCCAATCCCACCTAGTAACCCAGAACCTCATCAGAATTATATTATTCTATCCTACACAACATTTTAAAAGAACAATGTGTTTCATGTATAATTTGTATCAAATTGCTTATGTTCTCAAGAACATGGGAGAGAGAAAAAGAGGGAGAGAATTTGGAACTCAAAATTTTGTTTAAATATTAAAAATTGTTTACATGTAATTGAGAAAAAAGGAAATGAATTTTTTTTACTTTTAAAAGATGAAAGATTCAATATGGCAAAACTGGTTATGTGATCTTTATTAACTGGGATGAAAATAATGACAATTTTTAAGGTGAAGACACCATTCTAGAATTTGTGATAGAGATGGAGAGGAATAATGAGCACAGAATGACATAAAGCATGGATTTGGGGAAAGTATGTTTCAAAGGAACAAAAGAAAGATAAATATAACATAGGAGTAAAATCCTATGGAGAAAATAAGTCCCATCTTCATAAGAAAAGTAAAAATAAATGATCATATATAAATAACAACCATGACTCCATAGGACTAATAAAGAAGCTTGCTACTTACATCTGACAGAGGATTCAAGTTGCAGAATGAAACATGCATTTTTGACCAGGACCAATAAGGGAATCTGTTTTATTTGACATGTGTATTTGTTACAAGGTTTTTGGGTTTCCTTACTATTCTTATTCTCCAATGAGAGAGAAGAGAAAGTAAATGTTTCTTCACTGAAAAATAAATGAACCTAATTAAAAAATGAATATTAGTAATTCACTTAAACCCATGAGGAACCCCTCATAGGGCACTCTCCCAGAAAAGAATTATAGGAATTTCCCAAGTTTTCTCCTCTTATATGTATTTATAATGCCAGAGTAGGATAAAGTTCAACAAAGTCTTCTTTTCTCTCTTTTGTTGGTAGATATTTCTTTTAATCCAGATTAATTGGATATTAAACCCTTTTCTAAAATACTTGAAATAATTCTTTAAACTAAAAAAAAAAAAAGAAAAAAAAAAAGAGTTAATATGCTAAAAATAGAGCATGACCAGAGATAAGAAAGGGGTCTAGAAATCACAACTTATGAAGAAATTCAGATCGTATAGGGAGAAAAAAGATGGGGGTGTATGGCATGATTTCAAATATTTTTAATAAATCCACATCAAAGAGGCAATAATTTTGTTATTTTTATATAGTTCTTAAAGGAATGAACAAAATCAATGAGAAGCTAAATATAGGCAATTTTCATTGCAGGAAAAAATAATTTTTTAACATTATACAATAATGAATTGTTTGGAAGGTTTTATTTTAGGGGGAGATAGTGTAATATCCCCAACATGGGAGGTATTCAAGTAGAAACTATTATTTAACTGTTGTCAGGGATGCTGTGGAGATGATTTTTTTATTCATGAGGTTGAAGGTTGGTTAAAGGACTCTAAGGTCTCTTTCATTTCTAAAATTTTGTGACTTTCATTAACTATTAAAAATTTGGTACTCTCATGTATTTTAAGGGTTTCCTTCAATTTATAAAGAAATACTAGAAAGCTTTTCCCTGTCTACTATACTGGAAATACAGTAGAATCTGAAATCAATATTGAAAGTATTCCAGGAGTTAGTTTGGGCTAGCAAACTTTTTTAGTCTTATAATTTAGTATCAACTAAATACAGTTGAAACAATTATAAATAACCTTAGTAACTTAGGCTATTTTATGTGTTCTCAAGAGCTTTGTGGGGACCTCTCTGCTTCATTTTTCCTTGATTGATTTTTTTTGAGACTTCTTGCAGAAGCCATCTCCTATCTCATTTATCTCTCTTTATATTCTCCTTTCCTGAGAAAATGAAAGAGCTATTCACAATGAAATCCCCTTTTTCTCCTACTCTTTATCTCAGACTGTTTACAAAGCACCTAGTAAGGGGTCAATAAAAGTTTTATCTATCTTTATATTTGCTTTAGTCCAGATGAATAAGCGGCCTTTCAACCTATCTGTGTTCTTGATCACCTCCCTTCCTGATTCCTCTGAGAGCTAGCTTCTTTAATAAATAAATTAAGAGTCTGATCATAGATTACAAAAGTGTCTATTGTCAGAGAAAAATTTGCAAAGGAGCAGAGGAAGAGAAAGACTTTCTCAGCTCAAATGAGGTGGAAGAGAATGAAATAATAATAGTTTCTAAAAGTTTTAAGGCACAAAATGGGGATTAAGGAGGAAGTCATCTATAGACATAATGAGTCAAGAAGCAGGATGTTTGGAAAATACCAAGTCTGCAACTACTTCCTAAAGGTTGTTTTTGAGCCATCAAGGTTGGTTCTGTGGTTTCTGGCTATTACAGGCAACTAAATTCAAGCTAGACTTCACTCACAAGGATCACTGGTATGGCAAGCAGCCCTGAGCCTCAGAAATCCTTTTAATTGCCTGGGTGTTATGTTACCTCATTACCCAGCTCCCCTGTGAAGAAGGAAAGCTCTGACATATCTAAAAGGTAGTCATTACAAAGTCCATGTTCATATTTCCTTATTTCCATTTATTTAATCTCTCCTTATGCACAAACTTTTCCCCTGTTCTACAAATATGACCAGGTCTCATTCATGATTCTCACAGAACCTTCACTTGATCCTGCCATCTCTCAAAGATTTTTCCTCCCTTTTGCAGTTAAACTTTTAAATTCTCCACACTAACTATGCCCATTTCCTTACCTCCTACTCATTTTCAGTCTATGGTAATCTGGCTTCCAACCTCATTACCCGACCAAGACTACCCTCTTGAAGATGACCAATGTGGTCTCAAAGGCCCAATCCAATGGCCTTTTTTTAGTCCTTTTGGTTCTTGACTTGTTTATAATAAGATAGGAAAGGTAGATTCCCACTACCTTCTTTATTCTTTTTCCTCCCTTAGCTCCTGGAAACTTGCTCATCATCCTCCTCATTCTCCTGGATCTCTTCCTATTTATATGTTTCTTGTTAAATCCATCCTCCATTCCCTTACTTTGGATGTTTTGCAAGGTTTTATACTAGACCTTCTCAACATATATGTAGAACATGCCAATAACTTCCTTTGAAAAATGTTACAGAGGGGTGTGGTGAAAATTTTTAAGAAATATCTGTTCACAAAATATTGAAGATCCAGTGAAGAGGAAATTTGTTAGATACCATGAAGGATGGAATCAAAAGTTCTCAAGGCTTCTAGACACATGTGCTTGGTTATTGAGTTCTCCTGGACTCTCATTAAAGGTCCAATCACTCTGAGGATTGCCCTTGATTTTGTCCATTGTCATTATTCAAGGCAAAGATCCTCTTAACCTTAGATCTGGATTTCATGATGGTTTCCCTTGCTGTGTTTCTACTTAGCATATTTTAGGTCCAATGAGATCAGCCTGGGTTCAGATGCCACGGAGCCTCCCTGCCCAAGACACCCACATGCTTTAGCGTACTTAGTGAAGCTTCTGCTATTCTTTTGATCCCTTTCCAAATTCCCTCAAACTTTTGTCCAATTTCTTATGCAGTTTTGGATGAAATGGTGTAATGTTCTGATACTTTTTCTTAGCTTTTCTTGATCATTAATTTCTGGTGTCCTTTTAGATATTTCTTATGTGTGGCTTTCTCAATGATATCTTGGTTTGAATGTTTTCAAATAAGAAGTATCTGCTCAAGAAATGCAAATTAAGACAACTCTGAGATACCAATACACATCTGTCAAATTGGCTAGAATGACAGGGAAAGGTAATGCAGAATGTTGATGGGATGTGGGAAAACAGGGACACTAATACATTGTTGGTGGAATTGTGAATACATCCAGCCATTCTGGAAAACAATTTGGTACTATACTCAAAAAGTTATCAAACTGTGCATACCCTTTGATCCAGCAGTGTTTCTACTGGGCTTATATCCCAAAGAAATCTTAAAGATGGGAAAGGGACCTGTATGTGCAAGAATGTTTGTGGCAGCCCTCTTGGTAGTGGCTGGAAACTGGAAACTGAGTGGATGCCCATCAATTGGAGAATGGCTGAATAAGTTGTGGTATATGAATATTACCCAATATTATTGTTCAGTAAGAAATGACCAGCAGGAGGATTTCAGAAAGGCCTGGAGAGACTTACATGAACTGATGCTGAGTGAAATGAGCAGGACCAGGAGATCATTATTTACTTCAACAACAATACTATATGATGATCAATTCTGATGGACGTGGCTCTCTTCAACAATGAGATGAGCCAAATCAGCTCCAATAGACCAGTAATGAATTGAACCAGCTACACCCAGCGAAAGAACTCTGGGAGATGATTAAGAACCATTACATAGAATTCCCAACCCTATATTTTTGTCCACCTGCATTTTTGAAAGTCCAATTCTTTTTGTACAGGAAAATAACTGTTAGGACATGTATGCTTACATTGTATTTAATTTATACTTTAACATACTTAACATGTATTGGTCAACCTGCCATCGGGGGGAGGGGATGAGGAGAAGGAGAGGAAAGATTGGAACAAAAAGTTTGGCAATTGTCAATGCTGTAAAATCACCCATGCATATAATTTGTAAATAAAAAGCTATTAAAAAAAAAAAAAAGAAGTATCTGCTCTAGTCTTCAATGAATGCCAAAAGAAACCCTGAAATTCATTATTTAAGTTTTGCTATTTTTACATTTTAATATTTGTGCCTAAGTTTTACCTAATCTGGATCCAACCTAACTTTCCAACTTTATTTCATACTATTTACCTTCATGTATTATGTGTTCCAGTTAAATTGGTATTCAACATTTTATCTTCTGCCTAGAGGCACTGCAATGCAGTGGCCTCCATCTAATCCTCCAATGTCACAAATACATTCTTTCTTCAGTTACATTCATAAGAATCTTACTTTTCCTTCAAAGAATAGGTTGAATGCTGAATGCTGCTTAGCACCATATTTGAGTCAATAATGTAAAATATCAAAGCAGAATAACACATAACAAAGAAAATGGTTCTGTTCTGTGTCACCTTTTAGACTTATCCAAAGTTCTACCATTATTAGCCCTATTTCCTTTTCTTTATAAAACTATATGGATGTAGTTTATGTATAGTTCTGGTTCTGCTGAGTCCACTCAATGACCTTAGATCTATTTCTTTGTATACTTCCTATTTATTGTTTTTCATGAGCATCATAATATTGCAGTAATATATTCTGTAATATATTATTTAATTGCATATATACATATAACTATATATATTTATGTTTGTATATATATATGTATATATATATGTGATATATTCAGCTGTTCTTCATTTGGGGACACATAGATTGTTTTAATATTTTGTTATCACAAATGGAGCAACTATGAATATTATTCTACAGATAAGTAACTTTTAAGATTTTGTTTGGAATTCTTACTATCTGACTGAGCTATCCTCCTTTTCAACCATACATTCCTTTGGTAATATAATCTATGCCCTTTCTCCTATGCAATTCTTTATCGGTAATAGATTGTACTCATGCCTGGCTTTGCTTTTTATGACCTGAAGCTGTAATTCTTCAAAAACTATGATAATCTATGTTTCAGATACACATAACATCACCAGCAAAATATTGTGGTAAGTAAATTGAGCCTTTCTTTTCTGGGAGAAACTTGGATTCATTAAAAACATTTTGCAATTTCCTAAAGGCAATCCAAACTGCTTTCCTCTCATTCAATGTTAACCATTCATTTTCAATGTCTGATCAAAATACAAGGATGTGTCAGTTCTATGGGCTATTCATCCAACTGTTTACCATAGTCTAAATAAAAGACAATCTTTATTTCATATGTTTTTTTCCTACATGGAATGTTAAGTAAAACTCTTTTGAGTGATTATGGTTCCCAGTTAGCAGGCTCTGGAAAGTTCTAGCATTCTCAACCTATCTAATTCCCTTCTATTTACTACTTTCTGGATCTCTCCACATCACCTGGCAATTATCTAAAGATAGTGGAGCTGCTCACACTGGACACTGCTCTTCTGGTGGGTTATAAAACCTGTCTGCTGGAGCCAGTGCATCTTTATCAAAGATTAAAAAATTAATGGTATAGAGAACTAAATTTAGAAGTTCTCTAGGGTTACCGGTGGCAACTTTAATTAGATAGGTTAACTGCTTGGTTTCAAGAGCTCTTGCAGCTTTGTCCTTTGCTTCTGCCTCTGCTTTCTTCAGCCTCCCATTCAGCTGAACTGTCTTCTGTCACCAGCCAGCCAAGTGGAAAATGGAATGAATCTCTCTTCCAATTGGGCCTCTGCTTTCTTCTTATATATCAGAGAGAGGGATTATGTGTTTTCTCCCAGAGTGCTCTTTGGCCCTAAGAGCTTCAAGGGAGGTGTGAATTCACAAAGTTACAGAGTTTACTTTGTGAATCTCCCATACTTGTGAATTCCAATGAGTAAAGGTGTAAACACAAGCATTGTATCAATTAGCTCTACTTAGTACCTTGTTTCAGGTTCTGGCCCAAAACATCAACTCTAATGAGTTAGCAGTTTGTAAAGATTCCAACAGAATGAGTAGTGGATTTTTCAGTCCTATATCCTGGATTTGAATTTTATCTGCAAATTATTACCTGGTGACCCAAGGTATGTCAGTTAATATATCTCAGTATCAATTTCCTCATTTCTAAAATGAAGCAGTTATACTAGATGATTTCTATGGTTCTTTCCAGGTCTGAATCATCTGATTTATATGATTTATTATCATGTGGATTCAAATATATTAATGTTCCAATTAAATAGCATACATGTAGTAAAAGTATGACAAACTTAATTTTTCTTAGTACTATATGATCTATATATAGTAACCTATTTCTGCTTCTCAAATGTATCATATGCATTTCTTATGATCTTCTCCTCCCTGCCTCCTCCCACCCAAGGAGATGGACAAATCTATTTGAAAAGCAACATTAGGGTTATGACACAATACTTAAATACTTAAACAATAATTTAAAAAAACCTATAAGGTTAAATCACTCCAATAAATACCTGGAAAAAGAAAAAGAATAATTGTGAATCAGTGCCAATGTCAGCCTCAATTTTAAATTTCCTGAATTTCATCACTTGGTGTTTGTGTCATAACCTTAATGTTATTTAACTAAAAGATCAAATCTCAAAGCATAACAGATTCCTAGCATGCCTTTCTTACTGGAAGTAGTGCATAATACATTTGCTGTTGACAAATCTAATTCATTAAGGGTGATATAGATGCACTATAAAATAACTGGCTCACATGATTATCTATAGCACTTCTTATAATTTATTCTTCTTTTCCCTTTTGACTGAACTTGTCACAGTTCTCTTTTCAGAGTTCGAGTATTATACCTTATATTCAATACTTTCAACATGTTTAGACAAGTCATAAGTTAAACAAGCAGTAGTACTTTATATTCTAAAAATGCCAAAGAAGAATAGAACAGAGGCATACTTACTGGTTATTTCTTTCCTTTCAATGATTCGCAAGTAAAGACAAGCAAAGTCAGTTAGCATTAGTTTCATCACAGACAAAGGATGAATAAAGACATAATGTTTGGGTAGGAGGAGGAATTTAAAAGAAAGGAACATAAAAAGACACTGTAAACCCTGCAGCACTGTCATGAGAAAGACTTGGTTTTTAAATTGAATTGTGCTTCCCCTGACACTGGATATCAGATATATCTTAAGGATGACAGCTGGCTGGCACACTGACTTTTCCGCAGAAAAGTGTTAACTATATATTCTTAGAGGCTAACAGAATAGAGTTATGCAAACCTCCAAGAAAATCAGTAGACAGAATACAAATTAATCAGAAATTTTTAATATACCAATATTTTCCATTCAGAAATTTTAGAAATGAGGTTTTTTTTTTTTTTACTCCTAAGCTATTTGATTATAATTTTCTCAAAAACCTGTCAGTGACAATGTTGCCCTCTTAGTAAATATCTTTATCATAAGAATTCTTCCCAACATATTTGAATGATAATCTGGAAGATAAGCCTATAAAAATAAGTAGAAAGAACTCTATTTCACAAATAGGAGTAATTAAAAACATAACGCATCATTAAATCTATTCACTTACAGTTTTTTAGAAATAAGTTAATGGCTTCAGACAAAGCTAATACAATATGAGATGGGTTAATGAGGAGCAGACAGAAATTTATCATGGAAACTAGAGGATGATCCAATAATAAAAACATATCTATTAACAAGTTAACTTCTAGGATACAGACACTCAAACAATGGCACTTAATCAAATAAATAAGCTAAATTTTCCTTGTTAACTGATTGAAAGCATATTATTCCAAAAAAGCCGGGTGGGAGGAAGGGGAAGAGAAGGAGAAAGAGAGACAGAGAGAGAGAGAGAGAGACAGAGACAGAGAGAGAGAGAGAAAAAGAGAGAGAAAGAGACAGAGACAGAGAGAGAGAGAGAAACAGAGAGAGAGACAGAGAGAGAGAGAGACAGAGAGAGAGAGAGAAAATGTAGTATAAGAAATGAAAAGTTTTGTTCCTCCTAAACAACTACAGATTTGACACAGAACAATCAAGTACTATTTGACTGAATTTATTTATTTAGAAAATTGAGTAATGTCTAAATCACACTTGTCAAAATCCTAAAATGACCTATGACCTCATATTTGATCTCAAATTAAACCCTGTTTAGAATAATACTTGCAAGTATTTCCTACTTTAAGAAAAACCAAATATGTGAAATTTTAAAATTTCAAAACTAAAAAGGCTAATCTCTTGTTATGCAGCCATGAAGGCATTCCTGCCTTCACAATGATAGACCTCTTTCCAATGCCCCAAGGAGAGAATTCCAGGGACAGAAACAGAATTGAGAGAAAATACCAGGACTAAGTAATGGGAAAATGGTAAAGTACCCTTCTGAGCACCAGCTGGATTCCTTTGTAGGTCCAAAAAATGTTATAACCCACAAAGAGGCAACCTGGCTAGCAATCCACATTGGAGAAAAAGAGAAATTCTGCATTTGCTCCATTGCTCTTGAGAAGCTGCTACCCCATGACCTATGGTATCCCCATCCTTAAAATGCTGTAGCAAAGGTAGGATGGATTCTTGGGACTTTAAGCAGCAGTAAATGGAGTAGAGGTCAGAAAAGATTGCTTTCTTTTCTCCTGTGACTGCAGAGTTTGAGGAGAGCCTCTCAGGAAGATAAAATTGTGAACTGAGTTAACAGGTTGGCAGCTTCTCAGTCCCATGCAGCTAGTGGCTGAGTCTCAACACCATGTTTTATTATTTTTCCATTTCATGCACTATGTGTATTTTTTGTTATTCGAGTACTGGGGTGCCTTTTTTTTTGGGGGGGGTAGTACTCAAAAGTTGGAAGAGATAAGAATCCTAATGAGAAATATGATACAAGTTAAACCTAAAGCTACATTTGGAAATTTTCCAAGAAGAAACTACAGGTGGGAGCATAATGAGCCAAAGTTGTAATAGATATATGAAATATTACAGGCAAATTATTTTACATTTTAAAACCCTAGACGGAATCAAGAGGAATCTAGGTCACATAGGGGAGGGAGAAGGGAAGAAGGTGCATGCTCAAGTTTCTAAACTTGCAGCTACAGAATTACCTTGAGAGTATGATCTACCATACCATCATTTTAAGTAAAGATAGTCACAATCTCCTTTCTATATTTATAATACAAGAGGTTTTATCATATTATCATATTATATATACTATATTTATGAACTTATTAAACACAAATTTTTCTTACTGCATTGTAAACAATTGTTTCCACATGACTTTTTAAGAACACATCTCAAGTGCTTGAAAAGAAACATTTAAAATGGACATAGAATTGTGCCAGATTTCTGGGAGATACAGAAGTCATGGTCCCTACTTTTATGCAGCTTAATGGGAGATAATTAACAGTCACAATAATTTAAAGATAATAATAAGCTAACATTTACATGGTATTCATTATATAACATGCACTATGCTAAGAGTTTTCTAAATTGATTCTCACAACTACCTTAGGAGTTATATGCTTTTATTATCGCCTTTTCTTACAGATAAGGAAACTGAGGAAAATAAATGATTTGCCCATATACTTAGTGTCAACCATATTTGAACACAGGTCTTCCTAATTCTAGATAGCATTCTTGACCCACTCTACCACTTTTACATTTATATTTAGCCTTTATTGTAGACAAATAAAATAATATGAGACAGCAACTAAGGCCTTATATAATTACATACTAAATTGGTATGAACTAAAAATGCTATATGGGTTCAGAAGAGAGACAGATTTAGAATAGTAGTAAGTGATATAGAAAAAATGATACTTTAACTGAATTCTGGAAGATAGAAAGAATTTGAATAGATAGATGGGGGAGTTAGTGGAGTTATGAAGGGAAAATCCTATCAAAGGCAATGAAGAAATTTCCAATTAGAATGTGTCCTAGCAAATATTTTCAAAAACAACATACCTTGTCCTTTCAAGGTTGCATTATGTTATGACAAAAAGTAAATATTTTTCAAAAGAGTGTGTGGCTATGAGGACATTTTCTAAAATGTTTGGAAACATTTTTGTCATAATTTTGCTGCTGAAAATAATGTGGGTCATCATATTAATTTTCAAATCTGTATAATTTAAACCTTGGGAATAGAATATTTAAATGTTTAAAAATTGTATCTATGAAGACTTCAATGGATTATGAATCTATTAAAAATATCAAAACAAAACACCTTCTAACTAGTTTGCAAGAACAACTGTCCTACTTCAGTGAAGATGAAACTTAGTGACAGAATTTCAATAAAAACTTTTCAAAAACTGAGAATAGGACTTCTGGCCAAGATGGTGGCAAGGATGCACACATCTACTTAAGCTCCATGTTTTCTCTCAGAATTTATTTCATGACAAGCATCGGAATTAGTGCTTGACTGAAAAAAAAAAAGACACAAATAATTACCAAGAGAAGATATCCTTGAGATTCACCAGAAAAGGTCTATTTTTGCTGGAGGGCAGGGATGGTTTTAGATCTAGCACAGGCTGACCAGAGAGGAGTGGGGTATGATCTCAGCCATCTCTGCAGGGAGAGCTTTGCTACAGTATTGGATACTTTGCCCTGGCAGCAAGCCAGCAGACAAGCAGAGAAGCTAAAAATTCAGGAGGTGAAAACTATAACTCCGAAAAGCTAGAGTCTCTCAGGACGTGGCCACACCCATCCAAAGCATCTCAGCACACTCTAAGAGTCTCAGAGTCTTAGAACACAAGCGCAGAACAGCTTTGGCTAGTGCCTTGCTGCTGCCCCCTGCAATCTGTAGAGGAAGTTTGGTAATAATACCCAGAAGTTTTAGAAACAGAGGGTAAAATAGAAATTGAAAGAATTCATCGATCACCTACTGAAAGGGACCCAAAAATCAAAACAGCAAGAAATATAGTGGTCAAAGTCCAAAACTATCAGATGAAGGAAAAAATACTTCAAGCTGCTAGAAGAAATCAATTCAAATATAGAGGAGCCACAATAAGGATTACTCAAGACCTAACAGCGTCCAGATTAAAGGATCGAAGGGCCTGGAATATGATATTCCAAAAAGCTAAGGAACTTGGTATGCAACCAAAAATAACTTACCCAGACAAAATGAGCATCTTTTTCCAGGGAAGAAGATGGACATTCAACGAAAATAGCAAATCTCACCTATTTTTGATGAAAAAACCAGAACTTAACAAAAAGTTTGATCTACAAATATTGAACTCGAGAAACCTAAAAAGGTAAAAAGAAATCTTGGGAACTATATTTCTGCTATAAAGATATATAAAGAATACATGTATACCTTGTTCTAGAAAGTAGAGGTGGAAAGAAAATTGTACCCAGAAAAGAGTAAAGTGGGGTACTATATTTCACAAAGAAGCAAAGGAAACCTATTATATGTGAGAGAAAGAATGGGAGGGGGTTGAACATAGTGTATATCTTACTGCCCTCAGAATTGGCTTAAAGAGAAAAATTTTAGACATATTTGATTTATGGTGAAACTTCTCCTACCTCATTGAAAAGTGGGAGGGGAAAAGTGAAAAGGGAAGGAATAAGCTAAGCAGAAGGGAATACAGAAATTGTGAGGAAAAAGAGTAAGATGGGGGAGGAACTCTAAAGTGGGGGAGGGATACTAAAAAGGGAGGGCTGTGAGAAGTGGTGCTCACAAGTGTAATATTGGGAAAGGAGGTAAGGGGGAAGGAAGGGAGAAAAGCATAAACAGGGGTTACCAAGATGGCAAGTAATACAGAATTGATCATTTTAACCCTAAATGTGAATGGGGTAAATTCCCCCATAAAGAAGATGCGGTTAGCAGAATGGATTAAAAGCCAGAATCCTACAATATGTTGTTTACAGGAAACACACCTGAAGTAGGTAGATACATACAGAATAAAGGTAAAAGGTTGGAGCAGAATCTACTATGCTTCAGGTGAAGTCAAAAAGGCAGGGGTAGCCATCCTGATCTCAGATCAAGCTAAAGCAAAAATTGATCTAATTAAAAGAGATAAGGAAGGGCACTATATCTTGCTAAAGGGTAGCATAGATAATGAAGCAATATCAATATTAAACATATATGCACCAAGTGGTGTAGCATCTAAATTCTTAAAAGAGAAATTAAGAGAGCTGCAAGAACAAATAGACAGCAAAACTATAATAGTCAGAGATCTCAACCTTGCACTCTCAGAATTAGATAAATCAAACCACAAAATAAATAAGAAAGACGTCAAAGAGGTAAACAGAATACTAGAAACCTTAGATATGATAGGTCTCTGGAGAAAACAAAATGGAGACAGAAAGGAGTACACTTTCTTCTCAGCCGTTCATGGAACCTATACAAAAACTGGCCATATATTAGGACATAAAAACCTCAAACTCAAATGCAGTAAGGCAGAAATAGTAAATATATCCTTTTCAGACCACAATGCAATGAAAATTACATTCAATAAAAAGCCAGGGGAAAACAGACCAAAAAATAATTGGAAACTAAATAATCTCATACTAAAGATTGACTGGGTGAAACAGCAAATCATAGATATAATTAATAACTTCACCCAAGAAAATGACAATAATGAGATATCATACCAAAATGTGTGGGATGCAGCCAAAGTAGTAATAAGGGGTAATTTCATATCTCTAGAGGCCTACTTGCATAAAATAGAGAAAGACAAAGTCAATGAATTGGGCTTGCAACTAAAAATGCTAGAAAAGGAACAAATTAAAAACTCCCAGTCAAACACTAAACTTGAAATTCTAAAAATAAAAGGAGAGATCAATAAAATTGAAAGTAAAAAAAAACCTATCGAATTAATTAATAAAACTAAGAATTGGTTCTATGAAAAAAACAACAAATAGGCAAACCCTTAGTAAATCTTGATTTTAAAAAGGAAAGAAAAAAGTTTTAAAAATTAAAAGGGAGAACTTACCACTAATGAAGAGGAAATTCGAGCAATAATTAGGAGTTACTTTGCCCAATTTTATTTTATTTTATTATTATTTTTTTAAATTTTATTTTATTTAATAATAACTTTGTATTGACAGAATCCATGCCAGGGTAATTTTTTACAACAGTATCCCTTGCACTCGCTTATGTTTCGTTTTTTCCCCTCCCTCCCTCCACCCCCCTCCCCCAGATGGCAAGCAGTCCTATATATGTTAAATATGTTGCAGTATATCCTAGATATAATACATATTTGCAGAACCAAACAGTTCTCCTGTTGCACAGGGAGAATTGGATTCAGAAGGTAAAAATAACTCGGGAAGAAAATCAAAAATGCAATTAGTTCACATTCGTTTCCCAGTGTTCCTTCTTTGGGTGTAGCTGTTTCTGTCCAACATTTACCCATTGGAACTCAGTTAGGTCTCTTTGTCATAGAAATCCACTTCCATCAGAATACATCCTCATACAATATCGTTGTCGAAGTGTATAATGATCTCCTGGTTCTGCTCATCTAACTTAGCATCAGTCCATGTAGGTCTCTCCAAGCCTCTCTGTATCCATCCTGTTGGTCATTTCTTACAGAACAATAATATTCCATAACATTCATATACCACAATTTACCCAGCCATTCTCCACTTGATGGGCATCCATTCATTTTCCAGTTTCTAGCCACTACAAACAGGGCTGCTACCAACATTTTGGCACATACAGGTCCCTTTCCTTTTTTTAGTATCTCTTTGGGGTATAAGCCCAATAGAAACACTGCAGAATCAAAGGGTATGCACAGTTTGATAACTTTTTGGGCATAATTCCAGATTGCTCTTCAGAATGGTTGGATTCATTCACAACTCCACCAACAATGCATCAGTGTCTCCGTTTTCCCGCATCCCCTCCAACATTCATCATTATTTTTTCCTGTCATCTTAGCCAATCTGACAGGTGTGTAGTGATATCTCAGAGTTGTCTTAATTTGCATTACTCTGATCAATAGTGATTTGGAACACTCTTTCATATGAGTGGTAATAGTTTCAATGTCATCATCTGAAAATTGTCTGTTCATATCCTTTGACCATTTATCAATTGGAGAATTTTGCCCAATTTTATGCAAATAAATTTGATAACTTAAATGAAATGGATGAATACCTTCAAAAATATAGCTTGCCCAGATTAACAGAGGAAGAAGTAAATTGATTAAACAGTCCCATTTTAGAAAAAGAAATAGAATAAGCTATTAATCAACTCCCTAAGAAAAAATCCCCAGGACCAGATGGATTTACATGTGAATTCTACCAAACATTTAAAGAACAATTAACTCCAATGCTATATAAACTAATTGAAAAAAATAGGGATTGAAGGAGTCCTACCAAATTCCTTTTATGACACAGCCATAGTACTGATACCTAAACCAAGTAGGTTGAAAATAGAGAAAGAAAATTATAGACCAATCTCCCTAATGAATATTGATGGTAAAATCTTAAATAAAATATTAGCAAAAAGATTACAGAAAATCATCCCCAGGATAATACACTATGACCAAGTAGGTTTTATACCAGGAATGCAGGGCTGGTTCAATATTAAGAAAACTATTAGCATAATTGACTATATCAATAACCAAATTAACAAAAACCATATGATCATCTCAATAGATGCAGAAAAAGCATTTGATAAAATCCAACATCCATTCCTAATAAACACTTGAGAGAATAGGAATAAATGGACTTTTCCTTAAAAGAATCAGGAGCATATTTTTAAAACCATCAGTAAGCATCATATGTAATAGGGAAAAACTGGAAGCTTTTCCAGTAAGATCAGGAGTGAAACAAGGTTGCCCACTATCACCATTATTATTCAATATTATATTAGAAATGCTAGCCTCAGCAATAAGAGTTGAGAAAGAGATTAAAGGAATTAGAGTAGGTAATGAGGAAACCAAACTATCACTCTGCAGATGATATGATGGTATACTTAGAGAACCCCAGAGCTACTAAAAAGCTAGTAGAAATAATTCATAACTTTAGCAAAGTTGCAGGATACAAAATAAATCCATCACCAACATACATCACCAACAAAATCCAACAGCAAGAGATACAAAGAGAAATTCCATTCAAAATAACTGTTGACAGTATAAAATATTTGGGAATCTATCTGCCAAGGGAAAGTCAGGAATATATGAGCAAAACTACAAAACGCTTTCCACACAAATAAAGTCAGATTTAAATAATTGGAAAAATATTAAGTGCTCTTGGATAGGCCGAGTGAATATAATAAAGATGACAATACTCCCTAAACTAATCTATTTATTTACCAATCAGACTCCCAAGAAACTATTTTAATGATCTAGAAAAAATAACAACAAAAATATGGAAGTACAAAAGGTCGAGAATCTCAAGAATTAATGAAAACAAAAATCAAATGAAGGTGTCCTAGCTGTACCTGATCTAAAACTATATTAAGAAGCAGCAGTCACCACAACCATTTGGTATTAGTTAAGAAATAGATTAGTTGATCAGTGGAATAGGTTAGGTTCACAAGACAAAATGGTCAATAACTACAGCAATCTAGTGTTTGACAAACCCAAAGATCCCAACTTTTGGGATAAGAATTCATTATTTGACAAAAACTGCTGAGAAAATTCGAAATTAGTATGGCAGAAATTAGGCATGGACCCACACCTAACACCATACACCAAGATAAGAGCAAAATGAGTCCATGATTCAGGCATAAAGAACGAGATTATAAATAAATTAGAGGAACATAAGATAGTTTACCACTCAGACTTGTGAAGGAGGAAGGAATTTGTGACCAAAGATGAACTAAAGATCACTATTTATCACAAAATAGAAAATTTTGATTATATCAAATTAAAAAGCCTTTGTACAAACAAAACTAATGTAAACAAGATTAGAAATAAAGCAACAAACTGGGAAAACATTTTCACAGTTAAGGGTTCTGATAAAGGCCTCTTTTCCAAAATATATAGAGAATTGACTCTAATTTATAAGAAATCAAGCCATTCTCCAATTGATAAATAGTCAAAGGATATGAACAATTTTCAGATGATGAAATTGAAACTATTTCCACTCATATAAAAGAGTGTTCCAAATCACTATTGTTCAGAGAAATGCAAATTAAGACAACTCTGAGATACCACTACACACCTGTCAGATTGGCTAAAATGACAGGAAAAAATAATGATGAATGTTGGAGGGGATGCGGGAAAACTGGGACACTAATGCATTGTTGGTGGAGTTGTGAATGAATCCAACCATTCTGGAGAGCAATCTGGAATTATGCCCCAAAAGTTATCAAACTGTGCATACCTTTTGATCTAGCAGTGTTACTACTGGGCTTATATCCCAAAGAGATACTAAAGAAAGGAAAAGGACTGGTACATGCCAAAATGTTTGTGGCAGCCCTGTTTGTAGTGGCTAGAAACTGGAAAATGAATGGATGCCCATCAATTGGAGGATGGTTGGGTAAATTGTGGTATATGAATGTTATGGAATATTATTGTTTTATAAGAAATGGCCAGGATAAATACAGAGAGGCTTGGAGAGACTTACGTGAACTGATGCTAAGTGAAATGAGCAGAACCAGGAGATCATTATATATATTTCAACAATGATACTGTATGAGGATGTATTCTGATGGAAGTGGATTTCTTTGACAAAGACAAGATCTAACTAAGTTTCAATTGATCAATGATGGACAGAAGCAGCTACACCCAAAGAAAGAACACTGGAAAATGAATGTAAACTGTTTGCATTTTTGTTTTTCTTCCCGGGTTATTTTTTATCTTCTGAATCCAATTCTTCCTGTACAACAAGAGAACTGTTCGGTTCTGCACAATATATTGTATCTAGGATATATTGTGACAAATTTAACATGTATAGGACTGCTTGCCATCTGGGGGCGGGGGTGGGGAGAGGAAAAGTCAGAACAAAAGTGAATGCAAGGGATTATGTTGTAAAAAATTACCCAGGCACAGGTTCTGTCAATAAAAAGTTATAATTATTAAAAAATAAAATAAAATAAAATAAAAACTTTTCCATAACTGGTGAATGGGATTGAACGATAAGTACCATGATTTAGTCATTACAATCAATGATGTACTTTTTCTGTTTGAACCTATTTATCTTTCTTCATCTATGACAGCCATGAAAACTAAGCGTCAAAATATGATAAACATAAAATCAAACATTCAAATTTCTTCATCATCATGATTTGAAGAAATAATAAAAGCCAATTGCATTGCTCTGATTTGATCTATTGACCCTTCCCTTCCTAGATGCTCCTTTGGGAATCATGGAAGATTCCTCTCAAATCCTACCCCCTGAAACTTCCATGTAACAGAAGCTTTCACCCCTACATCCTAAAAATCTGCATCAACTCTGAACACTAAATCTGAACTGGTGTGTCTATTTTTTTCCCAATTTTTTTTTTAATGCAGTTAAGTAAAATGGCTGTTTTGTTTGAAGAAATGTACTAAATTGGTGTTTAGTTTGCTGAATATCCTAAGCCTGGGCACTAGCTCATTTGGAGTCAACCAAATAGCAATCAAATAGCCAACCAAGAATGCCTATATTTAAAAATTAGAGATTTCTAAAGATTATGTGGACTTTCTAATGAGGTGTTAGGTCTGGAGAGGGGGGACCTGGGTGACAATCCAGGCTCTTAAGCTTATAACTTGTATAAAGTAAGACCAATTACTCAGCTACTCTGGCTCCAGTTTCCTTATCTGCAAAATAAAGCAGTAAGGCAATCAAACTGAAATTATAAGGCAAATTTTGAACTAAGCTAAATAACCGTTATACCAAGATTTTGCAATTCTTTTTCAAATGTGATCTTCTCTTATGCATTACAGGTAGATACAAAGAATTCAATATTTACTTTGCTATTTAATTATATTTTAACTATATTTTTCTGAAGTGATTTATCTTGTAAACTTAAGTCATTCTTTTTTTTTTTTCTTTTGCTGAGGCAATTGGGGTTAAATGACTTACCTAGGGTCACACAGCTAGGAAGATCTTAGCTCATTCTTTAACAGAGACCTGGAGAGTGATAATTTTAGTACTTAATATGTAGAATTGTTATCTAGGGATGTAACCCAAATTATCAACAGAAGTAAACAGAAAATATGACTTGCAATTCAGTTTTACATACTGATTCAAAGAGTTGTAGGACACAGATTAGTCAACACAAAATTCTGGGTGGAAAGGAGCAGAAATGTATGACTAAGTTAAAATTCTTCATTAGGACTGCCAGTCTTGTCAATCTTCTCTCTTCTCAGATTTGAGTGGAACCTCTTTTCAAAAAATAAAATGGGACATGCAAGGCCAAGTTGTGCCATCGAATTGTAGGGGAATAGGCCTCGGGAGGATGATGCTGACAGGAGGGATATGGAAAGGGCATGGACCAAAAAGATCCATTCATTAAAACTGGCAAATGTGTCAAATTGCACCTAAAATCTGTCAGGATCCTGCAACATCTAACACAGATGTCTTTCAGTTAGGTTTCATAAAGAAAAGAATGCTGGACCAGGAGGCAGAAAGACTCATCTTCCTAAGTCCAAATCTGGCTTCCTGTATAATGAGCTGGAGAAAAAAATGGCTAACCACTCCAGTGTCTTTGCCAAGAAAACACCAAAACAAGTCACAAAGAGCAGAATACAACTAAAATGATCAAACAACAAAAGTTTCTGGAGAAGAGAAACCTGCATTATTCTGTATATAAAACTTATAATAGAAATAAAGATGATAAAGATGTTATCAAAAGAAATTCATTAGTAGTAACCAAAATATAATTATTTATATTTAATATTTAAACAGAAGTAATATGAGAATTGGGATAATGAAATAGTCACTGGATTAGGTAAGGGAATAAGTTTCTTATTGAAGTATAAGTGTGCAAAAAGAAAAATAGCATTCTGAAAATAGAATATAGATTTATGATTTATGATGAAAAATTCAAAATAATCTTAGATTTTCATCAAAATTATCTATCAAAAATTTAAAATCTAACTCTCTGATTATATGTTGGTGATCTGAATTGGTCAAAAGTGGTTTTTCACCAGGACCTCTCTACATCAAAGAATCATAAGTTAAAATCACAATAAAACAAACAATATAACAGAAATAAACTTTCACTCTTCAGTTTGTCCCTTTATGCCCCCTACCATGAGGAAGCTTACTCAAGTGGGTAAACAATAATAGCATTTTGAACAAATTTGTTACTATGGAGAAATGATAAATAATCATCATCTTATTATTCCTGTTCTTCACTACTCCCAGTCACTTATTCTACTATTTACATATCTCAATCCCATGGTATAAAACTAGAAATTTTTGTAGTCACATTCTTAATTAATGCTAGGATGACTGATGTTAATTTCACTCAAATAAAATATTCTTTTTTTAATCAATCATACAGATGTGAATACTTTTTAATCTAAATCTATGAATTTATCATATGGTGAATTCCCAATACAGAAATTCTTTCATGGGTGCTGATAGGTCAATCATCTGTAATTTATATTTTAGACAGCTGTATAATACACCAAGAGGTTAAATGATGATCACATAATGAGTATATAAGAGATAAGCCTCATGGAAACACTCATTAGGACAAATTTCCATTGCTCCTAACCTCTACGCAAGTTACTTTTCTTTTTTGTTTCTAAATCAGATTCCAAATCTGTAATATGAAATATAATTTTCTCTCTCTTTTTGAAGTATAGATATACACTGATTGACACAGTGATTGTGTTTAATTCTATGGAAATGCTTATTTATTAAGGCTTTTCCTCTTATGTATATATCAAAAAAGATCTGGTGAAAGAATATTCCATAGCTATAATAAACAGAATGTCAACACAGAAATAATGTTAGATGGGAAAGAATAAAGAAAATCTCTTTTATTAAATCTGCAAAGAAATACATGTTGCAATATATGAAATCACCATAAAAGAATGGTTTTGCTAAGACAACTTTCTACAAGTTTTTATGATGTCTATAAAAGAAAGCCTTTTAGACTGTATCTTTGCTGAGTGTTCCATTCCTACCACAACTTGGTTAATTTATAAAGTTTCATAGCAGAGTGGAATTTCATGATATGCCTTGATTTTAATGCCAATATCTCTAGCACTGAGCAAATTAACCTACTTATGCTCTTATCAACCTTTTATCTACAAGCCACACTCCAATTGGATAATATAATATAAAGGGATGGATTTATTTATATAGAACAAAGAATATCAAAGGAACAAGAATAATACATAAAAGAAACATAAGAACCAATATTTGATAAACCAAATAATAAGTTATTCTCATACCTAACAATGTAATTAAGAAAGACAATCAACTCTCTTAAATATGTCACAAGATATAAATACAGGTTTGCATATCTCACTGCCTAAATTGAAAGCAATTATTCAATCCTCAGATATTCTCCACAGCTCTGCTTGACGATGATTGCACTTCAGTGAAAATTTATAGGATTTTTCAAATTCACATATCTTTAAAACTCTATTCAGATAAATAACTAGATTAGAACCTTTTATTACCAAGATTTAAACCCAGGTATCCCAAGTACTAAAATGCTGCTCTTCTCTGTGATTGATGCTTTCTTTTAAATAGCCAAAGGTTAGGTGAGCTTAGTAAAACACTGTAAAATAATCACCATCTCAGGTACTTTTAACTCAAGTAAATCAATGGTGAAAATGGGAAACTTCAGTCTGTACTGTATTTACTTTTACTTTACTGGTAATTTTTTCATTTACTCTACTTCTTACTACCACACACTATCCACTAACAAGGCCTCGACCTCCCAAAAATCAATCTTCAAGATCAAAAGATAGAGAATGGAAATACCCTCCCCCAATCCTATCCCTCTCACTCTTCAGCAACATAGATTTTAGAATCTGAAAAATTTAATCTTTGCTGTGGTATCCTAATACCTAATGAATAATACCTAATAAAGGTAATTTACTACTGAAAGTGCTTCAACTCTTCTGAAAATCAATAGGAAATTAAGCAAGGAAAATTACTAAGTTGATCATGCCCTTTGATTCAGATACTTCAAAACTAGAACTACATGCCCCAAAGTGATAGTACATATCCCTAAGTTGATTATGCCCTTTAATTCAGACATCTCATTATTAGAATACCATATCCCAAAATGGTAGTACATATTAATAATAGCATTACCTAAAATAACAAAAAGCTAAAAACAAAATAGGTACTCAATAATTAGGGAATGGTAAAACAAATTATGCTATTTGAATATAAAGAAACATGACTACTCTGTAAAGAATGATAAATGAGAATTTAGAGAATCATGTGATGATTTGTATAAAGCAATACAGAGTTAAAAAAAAAAAAGCAAAGTCAAAAGAACAAAATGACTTCAACAATGTAAAGAAATCAATATGGAACAGCAACAAAATCCTGGTGAAATACAAGTTATAAGTGTCAAGTTTAAAGGATACATTTCTCTTCTCTGTGATTAATCAATAATCTGCATGGGCAGTTGTTGAAAAATATGTGTTGAGACAAAATTATTTTAAAATTTTAAAACTGAAAAGCTTAATACATGTGTGTTTGTCCATGAACAAATATGTGCCATGCCATGAAGGAGACTTTTTTACAGGCTTAATCAGCCTCAGTATTTTAAGTCTTAATTCTCCCCACATCACAAAAGTTCTGATAGTAATAAAAAGCTCTCTTTTTTTATTAACTCATGAAGCTTCTGTTAAAAAGTCAGCAATTAAACCACATAAACAAAGAACCAGGTATTCCTGTCATTCAAAAGCAAAGAGCATGTAATAAGTATAAAGCTAGAAGGTACACTGAATGTTATATAGTCTACAAATTCCTTTGACCTAATATTTCTATCAAGGGAGAGAAAGAGAAGGGGGAGAGAAGGAGGGAGGGAGAGAGAAGGGAAGGGGGAAAGAGAGAAAACACTCTAATATATGTATATTTACTTACTTATAAATGATTTTTTCACTCATGTCTGACTTTCCCTGATCCTCTTAGGGTTTTCTGGGCAAAGATACTGAAGAGATTTTCCATTCCCTTCTTTAGTTCAGTTTACAGAGGAGGAAACTGAGGTAAACAGGGTTAAGTGACTTGTCTAAGATCACACAACTAGTAAGTATCTGAGGGCAGATTTGAACTGGGGAAGATGAGTCTTTCTTCATCCAGGCCCAGCACTCCATCCATTGTGTCACCTAGATGCCCCTATAAAGGATATACATATGATGTACATATGATACTCAAAATTATGTGCATATAAAAACACAGAAAATAGATATTTTTAAAGAATGAGATAAAGAGGAAATAAAACTTATTTCTAGAATCAGGGGCTTTACTGAGTAGAAAAATAACATGGTCAGATCTGCATTTGTGGAGAATCACTTTGGTGACTATGGAGGAGAGATGAGAAATGGGAGACCAATTAGGAAGCTATTGAAATAATTCAACCAAAAGGTAATAAAAGCCTGAACTAAAGAGATGTAAGCATAGAAAATAGTATATAAGTATAGAAAAGAGAATCTATATGAGAGATTTTATGCAGGTAAATATGTCAAGATTTGCAAGTGGGTAGATATTGAAGGGTGATAGAGGGTGAGGCATTGAAGAGAATATTAAAGAACACAATGAGTGGAGGGGTAATGGTTCGCAAAAATTATCAGAAAACTTCTAAAAAGGGGATGATTTAGGTGGAAAGATAATACAATCTATAATGCAAATCTCAATACATCCATATTTGCTTGTCCTTTGCTATTGTCTCCTACTGAAAAAATAAGTAAAGGTGGAGCCAAAATGACAGTGACTGGAAACAATACAGCCAAGCTCTCCTCTTTAAAATTTCTCCAAAGAGATCAAAAAAATGCACCAGAACACACTTCAGTGGGAAAATTCACAATCCCACATCATTTGTCCAATCCAGGTCAGCATACAGCCAGATAGAGAAATCTGCAGACTTTAAGGTAGGGTCAGGACAGGAGCACATCAGAGCACCCAGTGCCCAAGACAGGGTACACACCAGGAAAGATCAAGACCCACCCAATGGCACCCTTAGACCAATTCTGGAGCTCTGCAACAAGAACAGGCACCAACTAGCAGCTCTGTCACTAGTTCCAAGTCCAGGGAATGCAGAGGAAGGAATCCTGTGTTCCCAGGTAGGAAGGCCTACAGGTCCCAAGCAGGCGCAATGAGGTGCCTCAGATCACACATGTGGATCAGGGTCTCATTTACAGCATCTAGCCCAATCTGCAAAGGAATAAGCACATAAGAATCCCAGGCCAAAGGAGAGCCTACATTTGTCATTGAACCAACAGAGCTTTCCAGTTAGGATTCCAGCAGCAATCTACTCTTAGTCAGGCTCAAGCTTGATTCAGGAACTTACAGGAATTTAGACCAGATTGTAACCATCAGAATTTGTTCTGAATCAGACTACTTTAGGATTAGTAAAAGCTTATAAGTGTATCCTGGAGTAATATAAGATTTAATCCCCTAAGAAAGAAGCAATAGGATCATCCCAGAGACTTCCCTCCAAAAGTGCTACAAAGCCTATCCCTAACATCAAATTCAAAGTCAGGAAATAAGCTAGAAAAATTAAGCAAACAAACAAACAAAAAAATTTACCATAAAGAGCTCAAGACACAAACTCAGAAAAAGAGAATTATTTTAAAACATCTATAAGCAATGCTTCTGAGAAAAACACAATTTGAGTACACATAAATAGAATTTCTGGAAGAGATGAAGAATCAAAATAAGAGTTAAAAACCATTTTGATAAGAGAAATGAGGGAAAAAGAGGGGAAAAAAAAGAGGAAAAGGTGGAAAAGAAATGAGAATTCTAGAGAAAGAATTGTGTTATGAGCCAGAACTTGAAACAAGGTGTTAACTCACTGGAATTGATAGAAACAATGCTTATGTTTACACCTTTGAGAGTTCACACATTAACTCACACATTAGAGTTCACAAGTTTGGGAGATTCACAAAGTTACACCTCCCACAATCCCACTCTCTCAGAGGAGGAGGAGTCAACCTTTGAGTTCACACTTAAGAGATCATATATAAGAAGCTCTCAGAGCCTCAGTCAGCCAGTAAGTTCAGTTCCGAAGAACCAAGATTCAGAGATATCTGGAGGCTGAAGCTGGCAGACAAGCTGCAAGAGCTCGTGGAAGCAAGAGGGAGATAGGCCTCTAAGAAAACTAACCAAGCTATTTTGAAGGAGACAATAAAGGATTTAAACTTTTAACACCTGGCTGCATTTGAGGTGATTATTGATCTGAACTGAAACTAAGGCTGCCTCCAGAAGCCCCCGAGAAACCTGGTCCCAGAGAACCATCATATTTTAGAAAAGAAGAGAATACCATACATTTGGAAGGGCAATTAGCTTGTCACAAGAGTTACATAATTGTGCTCAAACAACACCCCCCCCCCCTGAAAATTAGAATGATCCAAATGGAAACTAATGAGTTCATAAGGCAACAAAAAATATTAAAACAAAACCAAAAAGCTGAAAAAAAAAAATCCAAAGCTTCCTAGTAAAAAGAAAGAAAAATACTGCAAACAGCCAGAAAGCAAGAATTCAAGTACAATTAGAATCATACACAATTTAGCAGCCACCACTAGGAAAGAATAGAAATTCTGGAATATAATATTCAAGAAAGCAAAGGATCTGGGCTTACAGCAAGAATAACTTAACTAGCAGAAGTGAGTCATTTTAATAGCATCCCTAATTCCATTATAAAAGCATTCCTAATGAAAAGATCAGCATTATATAGAAACTCTGAATTTCAAAAACAGGAGTGAAATCATAAAAAGATAAACATGAATTAATAATAAAGAATAAATTGCTTACTTATGGAAAGTTATTAAATATGTACCCCCTGGGAACCCTATCATCATCAGGGTTCATAGAGGGAACCCAATTTGATAAAGCTTGGGAGTGGTTCTGTTATGTCTTGATGTTCTTAAGGAAAGAGTTTAAAAAAGGAAAAAAGAAAGAAAGAAAAATACTGTGGGAATGGAGGTTGGAATGGAATGGAAGGTTAGGGAAAATTATCTCATACAATCACAATATATACATAGGTACATAGGGTATAGGGGAAGGGAAAGTAAAAAGCTAGAAAGTAAGGGAAAGTAAAGCTAAAAAAAAAATTAAGCAAACAAATAAAAAAAAAATTTTACCATAAAGAGCTCAAGGCACAAACCCAGAAAAAAAAGAATTATTCTAAAACATCTATAAGCAGTGCCTCAGAGAAAAACACAACTTGAGCACAAATAGAATTCCTGGAAGAGATGAAAAATGAAAATACGAGTTAAAAAACATTTTCATAAAAGAAATGAGGGAAAAGGGAAAAACATAGAAAATGGGGTACAGGATTCAGGGAAGGGAAAGTAAGGAGGGAATAGTCCACACTTGAATCTCATTCTTATCTGAACTGAACCAAAAAAGAAAACACACAAAATAATTGGGTAAAGAAATACTTTTCATTCAACAGGGAAATTAGAGGGAAAAGAGATAAAGAAAAAGGGAAATTAGAAAGGGAGGGGAGATTAGGGGAGGAATTAGTTCTGAGCAAAACAAATTCTTAAGCATACATAAAATGATTTATACTTCTTTTGGAGGTAGCAATGGATGAGAATCTTAGGGAATGCCTCTAACTTGGAAAATGGATAAACCCAAAATGGTATATAAATATGATGGAAGACTATTGTCCTGAACTCTTATCAGTATATGACTAACCATAATTTCAAAGGACTAATAATAAAACGTGCTACCCAGCTTTTATGAGAGAACTTTTAGAAAAAATGAAAGAAATTATTTCTGAACATGGCCAATGGTGAAATTTGTTTTGATTGGCCACATATGTTTATAATGAGTTCGTTTTTCTTGTATTCTCAATTAGGGAGGAGAATTGGGGTGGGAAGATAAGAAGGCAGATTTTGGTTGATGAAAACAAATAAAATATTTTTAAAAAATAAACAAAAGTGGTGGTTCACTGACATCAAAATTCTCATTTTATTATACCAGGTAACACAAAAGTGAGAACAATGACTGCAACTCAGTAATACTTTGCAACAGTAACTCTGTGAGGTAGAATCATAGGCATAAAACCCACTTGACTATTGGAGTTAAAAGGTTCTTAGAGTCCAAGAGCTTCTAGCCTTTCATTTTATAGACAAGGGAACTTGTCTCAGAGGTTTTAGGTGACTCAGAGAATTTAGGTGACTTGTCCAAGGACACAGAAATGGTGATCACATTCAAATGCAAGGTTTGGGGCATTTAATCCAATAATGTTCCCACTATACCAGTCTCATAAATTGATTTAGAACCTATGTTGCTTGGTCAGCCAATTGCATCATTCCTTAACTTTTTCATAAAACCACTGCTTAGTTTGAAGAAAGATAAACTAAAGCTACTTATTAGTTTGTTTTGTTTGAATACATTTCCACATTTAATGTATTTATGTATAAAAGATAACAATAAAAAGTTGTAATGCTTTAAAATCTGAAATCAAATCTAGAACTTAAAAAAAGGATTTCTTAGCTGAAGTTGTATTATCATTTTTTAAAGTAGGGAGCATAAGCAGATGAAGTGCCAAATCACAGTGGAGCACAGAATCATCTTTAGCAGCATTAACAGGCCATGCTACTCATATTCATCCGTTCACTCAATATAAAGGGAATTTTATCATTCCTCAGATTTGTGCCTCAGTTCCAAAACTAATTACTGAATCCCATGCTTCTCAAAAGGGAAACTAATTTTCAGAGGCCAGACCCAAATACATTTCTTCCTGAATCAAGGGCCAATTCTTTAGCTATTATAACAAAGTGCCTCATTATTAATCTTAAAAACACTATTTTTAAGAGAAAAAATATAAGTCTCACACTTTGATTCAAAGGCATCAACAAGATGCAAAAAGGTACAAGAAAAAGGCAGTCAATTTCTTAGACATTTTTAAGACGAGTTTTACTATATACAAATTCATCTTAAAAAGGTCTAAGAAATTTACTGGACAATAACAGACAAAAGTGTTATAATGGCAGCCAAAAAAAATGCAAAAGCTATCTTGGGTCCCTTGTAGGAGAGACCAGTTTCTAGGGAAAAGGAGGTGATAATTCTGTCATACTCTGCCATGATCAGACAATTGTTTGCTTCTTGTAGTTTGTCCTTCATTCTCAGAGGACCAATGCATTAAGAAGATGATATCTTGACTTTCTAGTGAATTGAATTTAAGGAAGGCAGGCCTGTTACAAAGTCATCAGTCTCACTCTTTCCTCTAGAGTGCCAATGGTTAAGACATAAGTCAAGATAACTGGCCAGCCCAGGATGCAGTAGAAAACCTCAGTCAAACTTTTGAGTTCCCTTATTTTTTTTCTCAATAGTATTTCATTTTTTCAAATACATATAGTTTTCAACATTCATTTTTGCAAGATTTTGGATTCCAAGTTTTTTCTCCCTCTCTCTCCCCCAGACAGCAAGCAATCAAATTAAACATGTACAATACTTTTAAACATATTTCCATATTAGTCATATTGTACAAGAAAAATCATATAAAAAAGAAAAAACACGAGGAAGAAAAAGCAAGCAAACAAAAAAAAATGAAAATACTAAGCTCTGATCCACATTTAGTCTCTATAATATATAACAACTGCTTCTATTTGAATTGTCTTAGGAAGATTTTGAAGATCACCTGGCAGAACAAAATATCAGACACTGAGGTCCTTTCTCAAACTAAGTTGCCAAGCATTCCAATTCTATTGCAGAGAGCACAATTCTGTTGGGCTCACCACATTGTTCAAATGTTAAATGCACCCTTACCCAAAAAATTATGGGAGAATTCACACAGGGCAAGGACTCAAAAGGTGGTCAGAAAAAGCAATATAAGGACACTCTCAAGGTCTCTCAAGAAATTTAGAATCAATTTTATGACATGGGAGACCCTGGCACAGGACTGTCCAGCATGGTGTGCCCTCATTAAAGAAGGCACTCTGTAAGCAAAGCAGAATTGAATTAGTCCAAAATAAAGATGAAATCTGCAGTTAGAGAAGTCACCCCAAATATTCTTAGGGATTTTTTGTGTCTGACCTGGGGCAGATCATTCTGAGCTGGTTATGGTCTGATCAGCCATAATTGGACACATTGTAACTTGACTCTATAAAGGTCCTATTCAAGAATGAAGGACAACAACGAACTAATCAGTCTCTATACTTCTCTCTCTGGAGATGGATGGCATAGTCTATCTCAAATCTATTGGAATTGTCTTAGATCACAGCAGTGCTGAAAAGAACAAGTCCATCACAACTCATTGTTACTGTGTACAGTGTTCTCCCAATTCTGCTCACTTCACTCAGCATCACTTCATGTCTTTACAGGCTTTTCTGAAATCATCCTGCCAAAATTTCTTATAGAGCAATAATAATAATAATAATAATAATAATATTCCATTACATTCATATACATAACTTATTCAGCCATTCTTCAACTGGTGGGCATCCATTCAGTTTCCAGTTCCTTATATTAGGGGGAAAAAAAAAAAACCAAGGGCTGCTACAAACATTTTTGCACATGTGAGTCCTTTTCCTTCGTTTATGATTTCTTTGAGATACAGACCCAGCAGAGATCTTGCTGGATCAAAGGGTATGCACAATTTAACAGTTCTTTGGGCATAGTTCCATCATTGGTTCCATCATTTTACAACAATGCATTCATGTCCCAGTTTTCCCACATCCTTCTAACATTTAGCATTATATTTTCCTATCATCTTAGCCAATACTTAGGTATGAAGTAAAACCTCAGAGTTGTCTTAATTTGCATTTCTCTTATCAATAGTAATTTGGATCATTTTTCAAGTTTACAAATAATTTTAATTTCATCATCTGAAAATTTTTCATATCCTTTGACTCAGTTCTCTCTAGATTTTAGAAATGAAGCCTTAATCATAAATACCAGCTGTAAAAAGGTTTCTTTTTCTCTTATCATCTTAGCTACAATGGTTTTATTTGTGAAAACCTTTTTAATTTAGTATAATCAAAATTATCTATTTTGCATTTCTTAATGTTCTCTAACTCTTCTTTGGCCACAAATTCCTCCTTTCTCCAAAGATCTGACAGGTATCCTTTTTTCTCCTAATTCTGAAGCATTACTATTTAAGAATGACAATGGAGTTTCCAGAACATGATTGTGAAGGACCTCAAATTCATATAAGTCAGTTGAAGAAATATATCAACAAAGAAGACTCCAGAAAGGCATACTAAGTGAAGGGATTATATGGAAGAAAGATTCAACTAGTCTTGATGTAACTATAGGCTAGAATTAGGAACAATGAGTAGAAGTTACAAAAAGGCAAAATCAGGCTCAACCAAGCATAAAGAAAAACACTACAACAATGAGAGTTATTGAAAATAGATGAGATAGTCTTTGAAAGTAGTGAATCACCTTTACAGAAGTTTTTCAAAGAAAAGTTGTTTGGCCATTTGAAGCTTATGCTATAATGAGAATTCTTTTTTCAGCTATAGATTGTACTCTATGGACTATTCTGAAATTCAGCAATTTTGTTATCCTTTTGGACTTATGCAAACCCTCTAAAAAATGGCAGGGAGAAAACAGATGAAGGCAGCCAAGGGAGGAGTCAATGTGATAAACTACCACTCACCCAAGAAGGTACTCTGCCTCCTCATATATACCTTTTAGAATTCCTACCTCTCTTCAAAGCTCAGCGCCTGTTCTATTTATGTGAGGCCTTTTCTGATATCCCAGTTACTACTGTCTTCCTGATAAAATTACTTTGCATAAAATCCTACTTATGTATGTCATCTCCATAATAGAAGAAGTCTCTTGAGCACAGGGACTATTACATTTTTGTCTTTATTTCTCAGTAACCTATCATGCCTAGCACATAGCAGGTATTTAATAAATACTTGTTAATAAATTATACAAATCTTTCATCTGAGTATAAGAATTAGAAAAATGAGCAATCACACTAATGTTGGAAAAGGTTCTCTTACATGATACATGAAAACCAGTAGAGTTCCAACCCTATTTAACCAGGGCTGACCATGATTATATCACAGAAATGACTTGTTGAGGTGCAGTAGGAACATACAGTTGTATAAAGTTGAGGTCACACAGCTAATTTGTGTTAAACATAAAGACTAGAATTAAGGTCTTATGACGTAGGTTACTTGTCTTTTATGCCATACTACCGCTGATGAATGGGCAATTGGGCTTTTGTCTAATGGTTAGTTTCATGAGCCAAAGGATCATGAATTTAGAGTTGTAAGGAATCATTAAGGGCATCAAGTCCAACTCCTTTCTTTTTATAAATGAGGAAAATACTGGAGACTACTGCTCACAGTCAATAACATAATTAGGATTGAAATTCAGGTCTTTTTTTTTTCTGCTCTATGCTCACTACCTTTAATATTTTGCCTTTTTCTTTTACTCATACTTGACAGATCCATGATTTCCTTCTTATATAGGTATTCCCTCCAGACACAGATCATAATCTCTGTTGGAATATTCTTGTAACTGAAAACTTTATCACCTGAAGGCAATCTTATGAACTTCTCCACATAAATGTCAGACATTCAGTCCATCACCATGCCTGTAGTTAGGAAGGGCATAATCTCTGGAAATTCTATTCAGTGATTGGTAGCATGAGAATTTGTTTGATCTCCTTTATGGAGGTAGACAGGTATAAATCATGATGGCCAGAATAGTCTTACTTTTATATAGAAAATGAGTTACATAAAAGACAGAGTACTCACAATACTTCATTAATGCACTAACTATAAATTTAAAACGATTAAAATTAGCAAATGAATGAAGCACTTTTGCTTTATAATAACCCTTGCTTTCTAAATCCTAATCCATGAACTTCCCTCAGGTCTCAGTTCCTCTATAAAGTCTGAAGTGCAGATTTCTTTTCCAAAAGTTCTCTTCCTTTGGTATAATCTCTACACTTCTGGTTTCCAAATGTTAAGATTAACCTTTAAAACACACGCCGAAAAATTATACGAGTTCCCTTGCTTTATTAGAACGCACCCTAAAGTGTAAAAGGCCATTTCTTATCAAGAACTGAAAAAGTGCACCCAGGATACCAGGGGCCTCAGTCAAAAACGGACCCCAATATCCTAAAGAGGGAGCATGCCGATGTTAGCCGGCACCCCTAAAATGTCCCACTAGCACCCAACCCAAAGAGTAGCGCTCCTCTTGGTAAGCGTAGGCAACTGCACCCAGCCAGAGGGAGTGAAGCTGCAGAAACTCCAGAAGACCAGGGACCATCTGAATGAGTCTGGATGTCTGCAAAAGCGGAGAACAGGATACAGAAGACTGGAAATGAGAGGTAGGGAGAAGGGGATCCTAGTAGCGCCCCTTGGAGACACGAAGTAGGTGAAAAGGGCGTGGAGGTACTGTGTGGGGGTCGAAGTGTCCCAAAGCTACGGACTACACCAAGATCAATATTTGGCTGGGGGGAAGGAGCGGGAGACTAAAGCAGCTTCCTATCAACCTAGTGAAAGAGGAGCGGGAAGATCCTTCTATGATAGCTAAAGAGGAGCATCTTAGCACAGTTCCTAGCACACTCTAGGCGCCTAATTAATGCTCGCTGACTGACTTGGGGTCTTCAGGTCGAGTGTGCCCTAACTCTGCAGTCCAGTCCGTCCAAAAGAATCAAGCCCGAGAGTACCAGACCGCCAGGGAAAGCGCAGGTAAGCGCCAATCACTTACCCTCCTGACCCTCCCCAGCCCCCAGGGTCCTGGAGCAGCTTTATCCTCCTTAGCGACTGTGTAGGAGCGTCAGTGACAACCACCCGGAAGCCTCGGAAACTATTTCCGGGGTTACGCCCGAGCGGCGGGAAATCCTCCCCTAGAATTCCAAAACTAGTGGACCTGCTTGTCGTTTCTCTGCTTCTGTTTCGATCTTCCGACGTGCGGCTCTGGGAGCTCAGCTTTGATAGCCAGACTGGGAAAGGTAATAGGCGTCTCCTGAAAACTACTTAGTTTTTTCGAGCGGCGTTTACGCCCCCTGGAGGTTCAACGACCCTCTGTTTACCTAAAATGTAAGGAAGTTCTTTTCCCTTTCCCAAGAATGGTATTTTCCTTATTTCCACCCACTCCTATCCCCCCGCCGGGCTTTGCTGCGTTGGTAGGACCGAGCTCTGTGCCCGCCCCCTCGCTCCTGGGATGTGGATACTCGGGTTGTATGTTCCGGGATACGCCGCAGCTGCCCATCCCCCTCGGCTTGAATCCGAGGCCACTCCTCTAGTATTTGCAAGACCTATTCCCAAGAGTCCCTGCCCTGAAAGAGGACTTCATCTGTCAAAGGCTCCCAGTCTTGGAAGCCTGCCCAGCTTTCAGGTGCTGAGACCCCATTTCTAAGCCCATTTTCTCCTCCCCCAGGATAAAGAAGTGTGAACTCTTGCGAAACGCTAGGAAATAAATATGAACCCATGCCATCCGCGTGGATGCCGACCCCTTCCCTCCTCCCCGTGCGCAGTAGCGTGTTATAGGGGTGGGATACCACATCCAGAGTTCTTGTGCGTGTAAAAACGTGTATGTTGGTACTTCGTCCGGCATCATAGTAATTCTGCCTGAGAAGGCTGAAACTTGGATCAGATTTCCTGGTGCGGTCTTGTGCCCCGCTAAGATTTGTTAAATCTCACTTAGGGAAGTTTAGTTGGCTTAATGGGCCTTTTTGTCCTTCGTTCTCGAAGAGGACCATAACATCAGAGAGATGATGCCATAATATGCAAATAAATTGAATTCATGTGAGAGTGGGCTTCACCAGTCCCAGTCACCAGTTCCACTTTCTCCCCCAAAGCCATTTGTATACTTTTGAAGTTAGCTTTAGAAGTAATAAATCCCCCTTACTGATTAATAGTTATTCTATAAAATCATTTCATGTTATTTTTAAGAAAATTTGGGGAAAAAAAACAACTTGAGGTCCTATTGCCAGTTATGTTTGTAACCACGTAATTGTTAACATGTTTTGTTTTTATTTATTGATTTAATAATTTTTTTCAATACGTCTGTATTTGGGAGGAACCTTTACCGTCTTAAGAAAAGTTGGTGGCTTTATGGATGGGATTGTCCAATAAACATTTATTGAGCACTTACTTTGCCAGGATTGTATGATAAGTGGTAGGGATATCGTTAATAAAAAGAAACACAGTCCTGACTCTTAAGGTGCTTACAATGCACAGAAGGATGATGCTGTTAATGGTGACCATGGGGGTGTTTTTTCCATACCTGGAGTTCCCTATAGGAATTAAAAAGGAGCTTTAGACAGCTTCCCTTTTCTCCCTTCAGTCCCTCCTCCCCCCCCCCCAAAAAAAAAAAAAAAGTACCGAGTGTTTTGCTGTAGGATTATGTTGGTGGGAGGGTAAGGGAAGAAAGTTTGATAACTTACTTGGGGAATTCACAATATCTCCTCAGAACTTATTCAAATCTTATTTTATATGTGTAAGCAAATAAGCATAGTTGCTGTTTTTTTCTGAATCCAAATCATATACTTTGGTTTTTCATGGTCTTCAAAAACTGGATCTTGCATGGTATTTTATTGAGAAAGCATCAAGCAGAATCATTCAAGAGTAAATCATTGACAAAGTTTGAACGTTTTTGCAAACTATAAGTTTTCTAAAGTTTTCTTGTGTTTTTTTACCTTTCAGCTTAATTTTAACATCTTAGTCTTTGGGGAAATTTTATTACTCTAAACAGGTCTCTTTGGGAGATACAAAAGGATAAAAACTTTAATAAAATCAATTATATTGTACTTTTAAAGATCAGCTATGATATAAACTTTTCCCTTAATATGAAGTTGCAGGTAAATGTTTGCTTTACTACTTAGGATAAAGGTGAAAATCTTTGTAAAACAGAATTGATAGTATTTTATAAGATTAAGATTATTTAATTGAATGTTCAGTCAACACACATTTATCATTAAATAGTGATCTCTTTTAACATAAAAAGTAATTTCTGAATGATTGGGAGTTTTATTCCTTTGTATTATTTTTCTGAAATTAACTGCAAGCAAATTAAAAAATATTAGAATCTTATATTTATTATTATAAATGCTGACAAATATTGAACTAAATAGTGACCTATTTACAAATAGATTCATTTTATGCAAGTTGACTTTAAATAGTCGTTTGAAAAATGATGAAAAATGTTCATTTAAAAATACTATTAAAGGAAGGTATAGAGCCTTTTATTAATATTAATAATATTAACTATCAAGGCTTAATTACTAATAAGAATGGAAAAAAAATCAAGCCCCCCACAAGAAATTTCAAAAAACACAGTACTTATTTTAATGGTTTTTTTCCCTTCCTACAGCAAATTAAATATGTAGTGTAGGAGAAAAAATCTAGTTGGTGAGATAGGAGAACTGTTTGGTATTGAATGAGAAGAAAAAAGCAATTGGAGATCTAAAAGGAAAGCAGACGAATATAAGAATATGTGCTTAGAAAGAAAGAAGAGAAATAAAAATGAAGAACTTGGAGCCAGTCCCCCACAAAGCTTTCTCAGTGTTAACAAGCTCTTAACTTTGCTCTCCTACTCCACTTTTCCTTCAGTATAAGTACTTCACTAGTTGAAATAGACCTCTTTAAGTCTGTCAGAATTAATCCTTATCCCTTTCCCTGATTGCCTCTTTGCCAACATCTACAACTCAGGATTATGGGTAATCATAATCATTCTCAGGAGATTTTATATCAATTACTAGTCTTACTAGAATCATGTGCATTAAGAAACTGAAATCTCAAAAACAAATGTACAAATTAACTTTTTTTTTATACTATGCCTTTATTTGTCCAATAGTTTTTGCAAATGTAATGGGCATAATTTGTTTTTCTTTTATTATCATTATTATTATTATTATTATTATAGCTTTTTATTTACAAAATATATGCATGGGTAATTTTTCAACATAGACCCTTGCAAAACCTTTTGTTCCAACTTTTCCCCTCCTTCCCCTTACTCCGTCCTCTGGATCGCAAATCGTCCAATACATGTTAAATATGTTAAAGTATATGTTAAATCCAATATATGTACACATATTTATACAGTTATCTTGCTGCACAAGGAAAATCGGATCTAGAAAGAAAGAAAAAAAATCTGAGAAGAAAACAAAGATGCAAGCAAACAATAACAAAAAGAGTGGAAATGCTATGTTGTGGTCCACACTCATTTCCCATAGTTCTCTCTTTGGGGGGGTAGCTGATTCTCTTCTTTACTGAACAATTGGAACTGTTGTGAATCATCTCATTGTTGAAGAGAGCCACTTCCATCAGTTTATAATCTTGTTCCTGTGTATAATGATCTCCTGGTTCTGCTCATTTCACTTAGCATCAGTTCATGTAAGTCTCTCCAGGCTTCTCTGAAATTCTGTTGGTCATTTCTTACAGAACAATAATATTCCATAATATTCACATATCACAATTTATTCAGCTATTCTCCAATTGATGGGCATCCATTCAATTTCCAGTTTCTAGCCACTACAAAAAGGGCTGCCACAAACATTTTTGCACATTGGGTCCTTTTCCCTTCTTTAAAATCTCTTTGGGATATAAGCCCAGTAGTAACACTGCTGGATCAAAGGCTATGCATAGTTACAAATTAACTTTTAAGGTCACCTTGATCTATTTTATGTTTCTTTGAAAAGTATGTATCTAATATATAATACATTTTTTGTGATGACAGCAATAACAGTACTACACATTTCTTTAGAGCTTTAATTTTAAAGTGCTCTTTTACATAGGGCCACTAGCTTTAAAGAAAAAAAAGTACGAAAGTCTGTTTTTGTCTTAGTCTCACTGACCTTATGTATGCCTTTTCCTCTCTACCCAAAGACTGAGGTCTTCATCTGTGCTCTTGACCTTTTTCTATGGTCCAGCTCAGTTAGCTGCCTAGTTTTAGTTAATCACAACTAACAATTTCTTATGTTACCATTTTATTATATTTAAACTTTTAAATCTATTAATACTTAATTTCAATCATCTGACAGCTATAAAGCATCTCTTATGTGCTAAGCACTGGGGAGACACAGAAAGGCAAAAAAACCAACTCTTGTTCTCAAGAAGCTCAGAATTGTGTATAAGATGTATTCCAGATAAATTTGGGATAGTCTCAGAAGGAAAAGAGCCTAAAGACTTCTTGTGGAAAGTTGACTATTAGCTAAGACTTGAAAAAAGCCAAAAGACATAGATGAGGGAGGGAATTCCAAGAATATGAGTGCTGAAATCAATTACCTGAAATAAAAAGGAAATTGAGGACAAAGTTACCAAGCATCTGTAATTTAATTTGCAAGGTTAGGATTTACATATTAATTCAGGCCATCTGATTCCTTAGAGGTCAGTGTCAAGGAGTGACTTGCAAAATTTTTTATAACAAAGAAATTTTTAAAATGACAAACTTTTTTTGAACATGAATCAATTGGACAAGGCAGGTCACCTGACTTTTTAGCTTCTCCTAGGCTTTCCTTATCCTATCCCAGAAGTCCTTACCTTACTACTGGTACCTTTTGTAAAGCATTGTGGGAAAGAGGAACTTGTGGTCAGTAGTTACACACACCTAACTCCCAGCTTTCTTAGAAGATTTCATTGCTCTTAAGCATTCCATTATTTAGACTCTAGCTCAAGAGTGTATCCACTATACACTCAAGGGAATGTATCCACTAATACTGGAAAGTGAAACTTAACCTCTGACTATCCTTTCTCCATCTTCCAGAAAGGGAAACAGCATCTTTTTCTGCTAGAAAAGGGACACAGCTTTTTAAAAGGCTAATCCTATAATTGTTTGATTGTCTTACTCTAATTTATCTGCTACTAAATGATGAAGTTTTCTCAATCTTTTCACTAAATCTATAGGTAATTTAGACTTAAGGAACTATTATCTATGTTAGTCTGGCTTAGCTCTTAGAATTCACTTTTCCTGAAGAAAGGAGTTTAATCCTATTATCAAACTAAAAGTAAAAGTGATCAATATTAATTGATTTCTTTTTCATTTTCCCTTTTTGATCCATAGAAAATCATTTCCTACTTTGGAAGTTCCTTAAACTACAATACTATAGAGTTTCTCAATACCTTCAGCAGGACTGATCCTAAGGAATTTCATAAACAAAGCTCTCTTCAGAGGATTTTACCCTGCTTTTTTCCCAACTGTAAGTCTTTTGTTATCATCATTATTATTTTCTTAATTTAAAACAAAAGAACCTCATTAAATATTAAGTTTTCAAAATTTGTCACATTTTATAACAGGTACATTTATGATTAACTTATTTTTGTGTAATTAATATAAAATATTTAAAACATGAAACATAGTACAATCCAAATGATAATAATTTGGTGGAGTACATTTTAAAATTATGTTACAAGGAAAATCATTTATTATTTTGGTGTTTTGTTAATCACATACAATGGAACCAAAACCCAGTATAGAATTATCCAGTGTGGAGTAATTAAAGTCAATTAAAGAGGTAGCAATTGTTCATTTATGTAGTGTTTATCACATGCCAGGATTTTTTTTCTCTCCTCAAGTTCTGAAAGTTTACTTTATTTTAATTTTTATAATACCTTTTTATTTTCAAAATACGTGCAAAGATCGTTTTTCGCTATTCACCCTTGGAAAACCTTGTGTTTCAAATTTTTCTCTTGCTTTCCCCTACAGCAAGTAATCCAGTATAGTTTAAACATGTATAATTTTTTAAAACATAGTTCCATATTTATCATGCTACACAAGAAAAGTCAGGTCAAAAAGGAAAAGAAATCCCAACTCTCCATTTACTTTTATTCTTTTGGAATATGAAGATAGTCTAAAATTTTTCTGTCCTACCTTCTAATAATAAAAATTCACACTTCTCTTCAAAAACTCTGTCCCAACTTTAAGTACAGTTTTTAACTGTATCTTTGATCTACACTAAAGTCAAAATCAGTTTAGCAGAATTTCAGCCAAAACTTCAGACTTATACTGGCTAACAAAAATTGCATAGGGTTTAGCAAATATCTCTCACTTTCTTTCTCTTTGTTTTGTTTTTTTTTTTCCCTTTCTCAAGTTGTCAAATTATTTAAACTTATATGAGTCTTAACCTAATTTCTTTTACTAATTTCCTAAGTTGTTTTTAATACTTTATGAATTTTACTTAATCTTGTTTCCCTCTCTCCTGAACAGATAATGTTATTAATAAAACAGTTCTTAAAATTCAATCTGCAGCTTTAAAATAAGCCAAAGTATTTTAAAGTTTCAGTTATGGAATAACTGTCTAATTATTGTTTTCATTAGACTTTATGAAGTTTGTATGTAACTTAAAGGCTCATCAAAATGCTTCATAACATTTTTCAAATCATAATTTTTGAATTTTCTAGAAGAGAATAACAAATTCAGTCTGTATATTTACTTTTTATCAGTTTTTTTTTTATCACTGTAACTTCTACTGTGATCAGTTGGAAATAAAGAGAGAGAAGAGAAATTTCTTTGAAAACTTTTTTGCAAAGTTTTACTTTTTTTTTTTTTAAACACTCTTTACTCCTTCGTTTATTAGAGCACAAAACAAAACAGTTTTTTAAAAAAATGCTTGGAAAATTGCCAGCAGATAAGACAGCACAGATTTAGATTAAAACAAATGCTTGGAAACATTGCTGGCAGATAAGACAACACAGATTTTCCATTTTCTTAATTGTGTCAGGTTCTTTTTTTATATGAAGAAAGAAACCCGCCATTCTTAAATTCAGTTCTATCATTCATAAATCGGACATATGTAGAACATACAACAAGATTTGGCACAACATTAAATCAGGCCTCAACTTATAAATTTTTTCCAGATTTTGAAGTTAGGATGTTATTTGTCTTCTCTATTAACTATACAATTTATAATAGTTATGTGCTTGGGTCCTGGGTTAGTTTAAGATTGATTCTTCTGTTTATTGTTTCTGTTAATATCTTTATGATCTTTCAATAAAAAAATGTAATTTAGTAGCAGTATAAAATTGCTTTATTCTAATTTGCCTTTTGAGTTCACCTATTTAAAGTGTGTGTGTATTAAGATAGATACAATTTAGCAAATCTTCCTGTTTTCTCTCTTTTTTTTTTTTAAATTTAAATTTATTTAGAACAAATCCCTACTAAAGAATTCTACTTCTAGGTTCTCTACTAAATCGTATTTAAAAAATTTTGTACAAGAGAAATGTCTATTTGGCTTAAAGAGGTTCCTCCCCCCAAAAAAGGAATTAATTTTTTTCCTAAAGAAAGAAAAATTTTTT
The DNA here is from genome assembly GCF_016432865.1 of Antechinus flavipes. Classification (NCBI taxonomy): domain Eukaryota; kingdom Metazoa; phylum Chordata; class Mammalia; order Dasyuromorphia; family Dasyuridae; genus Antechinus; species Antechinus flavipes. Next base: position 184,197,869 of record NC_067398.1, read on the forward strand.
TCCTAATTTTGTAATCAAATTAAAAATAAATCTAAGTAATCGATACTGATTTCCTTTTCAGGGAACAGCCTAAGACTTGGAAGCAGAAGATGGAGGAGTTGCCAGGAGGCCAGTGCCATTGAATCACAGAATTCTTGTCAGGGAATAAGTTGTAAAAAGACTGAAAAGGTAGGAAGAAATCAAGTTATGAAGAGCTTTAAAAGTGGACATTTTATTTAATCACAGAGGTAACTAGGAACCACTGGAGTTTATTGTAGGGGATAATGGCCTATCTGAGCTTTTTGAAATCACTTTGGCAACTGAGTAGAGAACTAATTGGAGTCAGTTATAGAAGTAATCAGTAATAGGACTGGGACTAGAACTCAGCCCCTAAATGATAGAGTTAAAGCTCTTTAGCAGTGGACTGAGTTTATTATGCATCTATGAACGTGACACATAGGAGCAATAGAGTGGAAAAGGTACTAAAGGAATCAAAAGAAATTTGTTTGAGGCCTGTCTTGAATAATTATCATTTGCATGACTTTGCAGAATTCCTGTAACTTTTCTGAGAGTTTCACCCTTGATATTTATGAGTTTGGGTTGTTATGTTTTTGGACTGTTATAACATGAAAAAGTATCATATCAGCATGAGCCTGGGAGATCAAAGAAAACCCTATTGAAATAATCCGAGCATCTTGTAATGAGAGCCTGCATGTAGAAGGATGTGATGTCCTGATGTCATAGGAGAGAAGAGGACAAGTAAAGGTAGAAATGACAGAACCTGACACTGATTGACAGGGAGGGGCTGGAGTTGGTGATAAGAGAAAATGAAAAGTAGAGGATGATACTGGGTTAAGAGCCTTGGTGAGAGCAAGAATGTGGTACTCCCCACAGTAATGGGGAAGTTAGAAAAAGATGTTTTAGGATGTGTGGGAGGAGGTCATGAGTTTAGTTTTAAGTCTGTGAAATTTAAGATGCCCATGGAATGTGTAATTTGAGATGTCTGATAGGGAGTTGGAGATGCAAGTCTGGGCTGGTCAAGTAGAATCTAATAGTCATTTATGAAGAGAGATGATGGCTGAAACCATTGGAGCTGATGAGATTGCCAAGTAAAATACTACACAGGGAAATAGAAGAAGGCCCAGGATGGAGCTGGGGAACTCCTAACAATTATCAGAGGTGACATGAATGAGGCTGTTCCATGTCTCAAAAACATAGAGAGCAGAGTATCAAGGCTTAAGAGTAATTGGGTGTCAACAACTGCAAAAAGATCAAGAAAGATATAAAAAGAGGGATTGTAATGGACTGAAGCTAATTAGCAATTGCCACAGGGAACCCTAGAGAACTTCTAAATCTAGCCCTTTATACTATTAATGTCTTGATTTTTGTCAAAGATGCACTGGCGGCAGACAGATTTTATAACACATGGAAAGGGCAGTGTCCAGTACCTCTGGCTCTCACACTCCACCCACCAAATCTTTTACGCAATCTCCTATACAACACATCAAACTTGCTCAGAGTGGGCAGGGCCATTCTTTCTCCAAGCATATATTAATAGAGTATTGTCCAATTGCTAATTAGCCTCAAGTACTCGTACCTCAGTGTATCTGCTCAGCTTCTGCCCATTACAGAGGATGCATTTCAATGATCTTTAATTTCACTGATGTCTGTACTCCCTTAGGGTGACTGTTATGGTTCAGTCATGTCCTATTTTTCATGGCCGCATTTGGAGTTTTCTTGGTGAAGATACTACAGTGGTTGCTGTTTCCTTCTCCACCTCATTTTTTGCAAAAGAGGAAACTGAGGCAGACAGGGTTGAGTAACTTCCCCAGGATCTCACAGCTAATAGTCTCTGGGGAGTGAGCTAGCACATAAGGGAATAATAAAACAATTGATTATATTGCTATAATGAGGGGCCCAGTTAACATTGGTTAGAGCATGAATTTTTAATGTAACACGTCATTGTATTTTTGTGATTTCATTCAGTAGCTCATGAAGAGGAATGGAGATGTCAGAAAAATGAGAATAATTCAGAAATTAAGCTTGACAAGGGATCAGCAGGAATTGTACTAGAAGGCTAGGGATTTGAGTATAGAAGAGAACTGTTTTGAGTTGGAATTGTGTAGTTGAAATTGGAGAGAGAAAAGTGAATGGGATAAAGGACAAAGTACTAAAGGATGTAGGAATTGGAACTTTCCCAGGATTGTTGGAGGAATCAGATGAGATATTATTTGTTAAGTCCACATCTCATATTAGACATTTAATAAATAACTGTTTCCTTTCCTTTCTTCCTCTCTAATTTTATTTTATAGTAACTTCTCTTCATACATATTCTTGTTCTAGACAAACTGGTCTGCTCTTATTTCTTTTAGCAGTCTTATTTCTAGCCTTAGTGTTTTTGCAAAAGTGGTCTCCCTTTGACCCTTTCCTCTATTATGAAATATATACTATCTTCTTGTTATTTAAAACATAACTAAGGCACACCAGGACTTTCAGTTCTTCTCAGTTATTACTACTCTCTTTCTTGAAATTAATTTCTATATTCTTGGCATTTACTGATGTGTGTTCATGCTTTAAACCCCCCCTCCATTAAAATGTAAGCTCAATGATGATTTAATTTTTGTCTGTATCTTCAGCACCTATCATAATACCTTGTACATTTTAGGCACTTAATAGGTGGTTGTTGAATTTAATATAAGTTATTTAATGCATTATTTTCTCAAAAGCTTTTTTTCCTACATCTATAGATATAGTCATGTGATTTTGGGTTGCTTATGTGATTTTCTTAATGTTGAACTATTTTTACAATCCTGATATAACTCTAATTTCATCTTGAATACTTTTTAAAAAATATATTGCTGTATAAATTAGTGCTATTTTCTTAAATCTTTGGGATAAGGTTTGAACTTGTGATTTCCTTGGAATAGTTTGTAGGATTGTTTTAAAAAATGAAAATGATTAAGTTTTAATTACTTTAATGTTTAAAAAGATTGTAGATGTTTAACATATATCAGATTGCTTACTGTCTTGGGGAAGAGAGAGGTAAGGAAGGAAAGAAAAAAATTGGAGCACAAAAACTTAGAAAAATGAATGTTGAAAACTATATATATATTTGGATAAATAAAATACTATTAAAATTATTTTCATTTATATATTTGTTATCATTGCCTTTCCTCATGAGTGATTTTGTGGTGAATTTGTATCTATACTAGGGAAGGAGAAAAAAAGCTCGTCTACAAAACTTACATATCCAAATATTGAGAAATAGTCTTTAGAAATAAACGAAGATTCAGAAGGGTTGATAGACAGGTGTTATGGAATATTGGTAATGGTGTCAACCACCAAGGATGGCTTCCTAGCTGTCATTTTTATCTAAGAAATATCCAATCCCTGTATGTCAGGGTTTTTTTTTTTGTTTGTTTGTTTGTTTGTTTATTTGTTTTGTTTCCCTGGAATTCTAGGCTAGAAACTGGCGAGGAAGCAAGATGTAATTGTTACCTTCTCTCCCAGATTTATCTTTTAAAATGTTTAAACATTATGATTGGTTGAAGAGGGAAATGGGAGAGTCTTGACTTGTCATATAGTTGATTCCTTGGATCTGTTCTCATAAATATGAGGACCAACACTCATAATCTTAACTAAGCTTTCAGAAACATTCTAAGAACCTAAGCATCTGTGAAGGATCCAGTATGTAACAAGCAGTACTGGTGAAACAAATTCAGAAATGGAACATTCCTTGTCCTGAAAGATATTATTGTCTATATAGAGTAATGTCGTATTCAAGTATATGAAGAATAAATATAAAATTTAATAAGTTTGAGAAAGTTGGTAGCCGCAGCTAATGATATCAGGAAAGATTTCCTCTGCATTAGCATAGTCTAGAAAAAAATAGTCATTCATGTGCCCCACAGGTGTCCATTGACTCTTCACAGGCCTACTGGCAAAATAATCAACAAGCACTAATGAAGTTCCTGTTACTGTGCTAGAGGCTGGCATCTGAATACAAAGAATGAAACCAATTTCCTACTCCCATGGAGTTAACAATCTAAAAGATTAAAAAAAAACAAAAAAGGCTTTTATATTTATATTTTTATATTCCTGAATCTATAGTACTCAAAACAAGCCACAGGTACATTTTCTCAGGACTTGATGCTTCATATATTGGGGTGTCTTGCATTTATGACGTCATAAAATGGATTGAGACAGCCTTTCCAGGCTTCCTAACCTGCTGTTCGGATGGTCTTTTGCTAGCTAGGATATTAAAAAACAACAACAACAACAGTATTCATCATTTTCTGATTCACGTGTCCCTAGTTTGAGTATTTAAACAATACATAATATACATATGTAATTATAATTATTACATATACAGTTATATATACTATATACACAAAATGTAACTCATACACACATACATACATCTTGAATACCAAATCCTTATCTAAAAAAAGTTATATAAAAATTTCCCATCCCCATAGGACTGTTTCCTTTCTGATCTTAGATAGATTAATATTGTTTGTTCAGAAGCTTTTAAGTTTTGTGTAATCAAAATTATCTTTTTGGGTTAATAATATCTTTTCTTCTGACAGCTGTGAAAGGCATATGATCTGTCTTTCTAATTTTTTATATGATCTTTAATACTAAGGTCAGGTGTCAATTTTGAATTTATTGTGGAATGTTGTAAGATGTTGATATAAACCTGATTTCTACCAGTCTGGTTTTTAATTTTCCCTGCTATTTTTAACCAAATCAAAAATTTTTTCATAAGTACCTTCTTTTTTAGTTTATCCAACCCTGGGCTATTACATAACTGCCTTTCCCTACTGCCTCCCCCCCCCCCCCTTGATTCCCCTTATTTTCTCTGTTACATTTATGTATTTCTCTTTTTTTAAACCACTACCTAATGGTTTTGATGACTGCTGATTTATAATGTAGTCTTAAATCTGGAAATGCTATGCCCCCTTTATCTCCAACTTTTTTTTTCATTATTTTCCTTGATATTCCAGACATTTTGCTTATTGAAATAAATTTTGTTATAATTTTGTAATATTTTATAATTTAACCTTTTGATGGTTTGATTGGTATAACATTAAATTTGTGTATTAACATTGTTAGCCTTTTTCATTTTTAGTACATTGTTATCCCCCAGGCATGATCAATGACTATTCCCCCAGCTATTAAAGTTCTTTATTTCTTTAATGAACACTTTGTCATTAAATCCATAAAAGTATTATATATACTTTATTATGTAAAGAGATGAATATTTTATGAATTTTCTAGTTTTTTTGAATGAGATTTCCCTTTCTATTGCTACCCTTGAATTTTGTTATCATATAGAAATGCTTCTAGTTTTTGTGGACTTATTTTATAATTTACAATTTTAGCTATTAACTGTCTCAGTTGGTATCTTTGCTACTTTCCTAGGATTTGCTAAATAAAACTTTTATTAAGCAAATAGGAAGTTTTATCTCATCTTTTTAACTCCTTTGTTATGTATTTCTCTTTTTTTTATTGCTATTGCTAGGCTTTCTAGAATGTGTGAAATAATAGAAAGAGTGAATATCCTTGGCTTTACTCATATGTTCATTGAAAAAGTTTCTAGTGCATCCCTATTGCATATGATGCTTGCTTTTAAGGATAATTTTATTATATTAAATAATATCTTTTCATTGTTTATATGTTATAGGGTTTTAGAGCATTTTGTCAAAGATTTTTCTGAATCTATTGTAATATTTGTATGGATTGGGATAGTTTTGTTTTTTAACCCTGTTTTAAAATAATCAAAACATAACAAAATCACTTCGTGGCTCTCTGTCTTATTTTAACTCATTGATAACATTTGGATTCTGAAGAAATGCTTGTATCTTTCTCATTCTCTCATATCTCCTTTCCATCTATTAGAATCTAAGTGGTTTATATAAAGTCTCTTTTGATTATCCACTTGTATTTTACCCTTTTATGTTTTTCTTGATTCCTCTTTTTGCATTTCAAAGTTTCTATTTGTCTCTGATGTTTTAATCTGGGTTATCTATTTCTATCTATTGATCGATTTCTGTAAAAGTCCAGTTTTTCTGTAAGCCTATATCTCTTGCTTTTGGCCCAAGATATTCCATGATCTTTGGTTCTAGTAATGGCTGCTAATTTTTTTGCAAGCCTAATTGTGGTTTCTTAGTACATTTACTTGAATTCTTTCTCTTTAGGTACTTACAACGTTTTTTTCACCCCCCACAAGTTCTGTATTTGTTCCTGGGAATTTCTTTTCAGCAGGTGACTGATAGATTATTTCTTCATCCTTTGCTCTCTAATTCTAAGAGATGTTGGCAATTTTAAGATTTCTTGAAATATTATGTCTAGTCTTTTTATTTGGTTATAATTTTTAGGTTAACCAATATTTCTTAAATTATCTCTCTTTGATTTCTTTTATAGGTTATTTGTTTTCTAAATGAGATACTATACGTTTTCTATATTCTTAATCTTTTCTCATTTCTTAAAGAACAATAACATTCCATTGCATTCACATACCTATGAGTATGGTTAGCCATTTCTCAATTATAGTCTTATACTTTGATTGTCTTGTCTATTACAAAAAACCCTGCTATAAATATGTTTGTGTATATGAAAACTTTCTCTTCTGATGGAAAATGCCATCTATAGCCAGAGAGGAAACTATGGAGACTGAATGTGGATCACAACATAGTTTTTTCATCTTTGTTATTGTTGTTTGTTTTTTTTTTTCTCATTTTTTCCCCTTATGATCTGAATTTTTTTGCACAGATGATAAATGTGTAAATATGTTTAGAAGGATTATACATGTTTAACCTATATTGGATTACTTAATGTCTAGAGAAGGGAGGAGATGGAGAGGGAGGAACAAACAACAATTTGGAATATAAGATTTTGCAAGGATGGATGTTGAAAACTATATTTGCATATATTTTGAGAAATTAAGAAAGTATTATTTAAAAAAAAAAAAAAAAGCCAAATTAAAAAATTTGATTTGACATGCCAAACCAAAAAAAAAAAAAACCAACAAACCCCAAAAAACATTTCTCTTTAACCTTTAGCCTTTTGTCAGTGGATTAACAAGTCTTTTATCAAGCACCTGCTATGTAACAGGCACTATGCCAGGCTCTGGGGATATAAATATGAATCAATCTGTATATGTAGTGAGCTTGTATCTTCATGAGGAAAAAACAAGTGTTATATAAAAACACATATAAATTTGATATAGTCTCAAATGTATCCAATAGGTTAAGAATTAGTAAGGCTGAGGGGAAAAACTCAAATTTGGCAATTAAGAGATCCTTATAACTTTGGAAAGAGTAATTTTAATTGAATGATGGGATGAGAAATCATATTTCAAAGGACTGAGGTGTCAAGAGAGACAAATTGAAAGAAGTGTATCTAGACAGCTTTTTCAAGAAATTTGAGAAAAGGAAAGAAAGTATAGGGTAATAGTTTGAAAGAACAGTAAGATATGGGGAAGCATTTTTTAAGAACAGGGAAAGATTTAATAACATCTTAATTTTTCTCATTGGAGTTGAAAACAAATCTAATGTTCACAAATTCCATTTTATAAACTCCAACCTTGTTACTTTAAAAATCTTTTTAAGGGAAATCTCTTGTAAATAGAAAACTAATTGCCATTCATTTCATTGGAACAAATGTTTTTTTTCAAAAATTAAAATCCATTTATATTCAATATTTATAAAGTGAATTTTAATGCAAAAAAAACCCCAACCCAACAATAGTAAGGGCAAATAATGAAAACAATACAGATGATATCATATTGAACAAATTGATTTTCTTTGGAAAAGAAAACAAAATGAGAAAGCATCCAAAGAGTAATTTTAGCACATCTTTGTAAAAGGCATGATGCAGTAGATTATCGCTATTATACACAAGCAAACAGTGAGTATTCTGCGAACAGAACTTAATGTAACGTGGACCTCTCAACAGAAAGGTATTTATTTTCTGATGCTCAGTTGTACACAAGATCCATCCTAGTAAATGCAAATAAATGCATTTCAAACTAAAAGAGAGATATGTAAGTGAAACTTCCCATAAAATCAAATTCTTGTAACCTGGATTTATCTTGGGATGTGATTGTATTCTATTTTGTGAAAATTAAGGCTATTGGCCTTTTTTTATTTTTAGGTATTTCTCCTATACTCTATTATATCCCTAAGTGACCTCTAAGTGCAGTTAATACTGATGATTTAGTTCATTTGAACAATGAGACTTGAACTTATTGAGGATTCCTAGGTTCAGTCTTACCATCTTCTTCATCTTGAACATCATATATCCATTAATTATTCTAAATTTATTCTTTCAGATCCAGGGATTCTCATTATTCAAGAAAATGGAACTGAAATAAGAATTGAGCAATTTTTCCTACTTTCTGCTGTCCTTGTCTCCCCCATTATGAGGGACAGGCCTCTTCCTTTTTAAAATCTTCTTTTCTCTTCTTAATATGACTTAATGCCTATTTATTATTCTTAATTTTCCCAGACAACTTCAGCACATTCTAAATCTGAGCATTCCTGACACTGTTTTTACAAGGCTGTGGCACTTGCGTCTTTTTAGGGATCTAACTTTTTGCAATGCAGAAAGGACATCATATTTTCCAATCAGTCATGCATCAAACATTTACTTAGTACCTATTTGGGGATTTGGAAGTAGAAATGTATACTGGGATTTTTTGTTTTGTTTTAGGAATTTGGCTATGAAAACAAGGAGAAATACATTACCATAGCTTGAGTGGATCAAATGGGTGTGTATGTGTGTATGTGGGGGGGTTGTCTGTCTGTGTATGTTTGTGTTTGTATTTAACTGTGGCGGAGACCTTAGCATGTTTGGAGGCAGAAAGGAAGTTGAAAATAGGAAGAGAGAACATCAAAGGGAATGAAGAGCGTGAAATGGAATCAAGGAATTGACATTGGTAAAGATAATGCTACTTCTTTCTCTGACCTAAAATTAAGAAGGAAAGGATACTCTGTTACCATCTGTTCATCTTTGCACTGGCTGCCTGGCAAGGACTCCTCTCTTTTGCCTTATAGAATCTCTTCTTTCAAGACACAACTGAAGCACCATCTTCTATATGACATTTTTCCTAATCCCTAATTGCTGTGTTCTCATTCTCTCTCTCTCTCTCTCTCTCTCTCTCTCTCTCTCTCTCTCTAACTACTTTTTATTTAACTATTTTTGTGTGTGTGTGTTTAATGATTCTCTTTATGTTTATTCTTATCCTGTAAGTTCTGCAGTACCTGATTATGGTAGCAGCACTATCCTAACTCTTGTCTTTGTTCTAGTTAGGTCAATTTTTCCTTTTAAGGTATTAAAACCAGCCTTAAGGTTTGCTTGGCTTGAAGACTTAGACTATTGACATCCAGATTGCCTGAGAACAACATAGCAGCCACTAGCTGCTCTAAGCTTACCCACTGATGGTTGACTACTGGATCATTAGAGGCAAGGAGCATCACTTTAGCTGAATCAAACTAAAGAGTGTTCAATGTCTGTCTTTATTGACTATCTTTCTTCTGCCATAACTAATTTTTTTTTTTTTAATTAAGATCATGTTAAATCATGAAGGGACTGGTCTGGCCTGAGTGAGGCCTAACCTGAAACACTGGCACAGAGAAAGGATTTTAATAAATTGTTGATTGATTTGAATTTCACACTAATGAATAAGACCTAATCCTTTGGGGACTTGATAAAGGGAAAAGACTGCATTTTTAAAAATCACCTTTTGATGGAGAAGTATAAAGTAAACATGACTAAATTAATTTTTCTCAATTATTGACACTAGCCAATATTTTATTACATAGCTTTGACATTTATACATTTCCTGATGTGTCCTGGAATTAACACAGGACAATTGAAATCATTGTAAATTAGTCCCATAAGTAAAGCATATATACTGTAAATATAAAAATTCTTCTACTTAAAAGACCTCCTAGATAGTAAAACTTTAAGTTCGATTTTTTTGTTTTAGTCAGAGGAGTGAAAGAGGAAACTGCATTCTTTAAAATAGTAGTTCTTGCATAAATATGCTTTAGCACTCTAATGCTAGGACGGATCTGTGGTCTCATTGATGTCCCTCCAGCAATATAGATTGTAGTCCATATGATTTTGCCTATCATGGGCCACTTGCATCCACGTCCTTCCATAGGTTTGCCACACGGAATCTATTCATCTTCTTTATGTTCTTTTGAAAATAGAAAATAATTCTAATGGAATAGACCGTCTGTCCATGAGTTTTTCTTTCTCCCTGAAAAATATTTGGTTTTGGAGTATACATTTCTTTAATAACAATCAATAATTTAATAATAATTAATAACAATTTTTACACCTATTCTTTTTTATGATTCCTTGGTTGACACGAATTACAGATTGAAAGCTTAAATTCTTCAAAAAAGAATTTCCCCTGGTTTATTGCTATATAACATTTCTGTAAGCTATTAATATTAAAACTAGTAAAATAGCATTTTATTATATTTTTTCTAGGAGAAGCTTGGGGTTATTAAAATATTTTTCCAATTTCCCAGACATTTCATCTTGTTCTCTTTGGTTTATTTCAGGATTCAACTAACTAATTGATCATTTCTAGTGTCCAAAATGGATACACTTTATTGTTTGCCTAACTGCTAAGTATAATCCAGAAAATCATCATTTTTTATCCACCTAGTTTCATAGTTGGAAAAAAATATTCTACTATGCATTTAGGGTGCAAGCTAGCCAAAGACAAATTTATTAATTATAATAATTCTAATTCTGTGCCTCTACTTAGAAATCCAAAAGGACCGAAAACCATCCTGCCTTTGAAAATCTACCTCATGCACAAGCCATTTTGCAGTTACAATTTCTAATATTATCAAACAAAAGATAAAATTCCACAGTAAGAAAAGCCATTGTCAGTAACAGTTGGATTCACCAGAGATAACAATTACTCAAGTTTTTACTGGAGAAAAAGAATCAGTTTTCTGAAAATAATCAGTCCCTCTTTACCTGCATTCTTCAAGGAAGTCAAAGGTAAACCCCAAAGATACCTCTTTTTAAAAAATATTTTAACATTCATTGTCTTAAATCTTCAGTTTTAAATCATTTTCCCTCTTTTGCCTTCCCCACCCATTGAGAATGCAAGCAATATGATATAATATCAATTAAATATATGTGAAGTCAGGTAAAACATCTTTCCACATCACCCAATATTGCAAAAGAAAGCATAAAACAGGAAAAATAAAGTTTAAAAATATATCTTCAATCTGTCCTTGAGTTTATTGGTTTTCTCTGTGAATGGATAGCATTTTTCTTTTTTTTATCATGGGTCCTTTGACAGTTGTCTTTTATTGCTTTGATTAGAGGAGCTAAGTCTTCCACAGTTGATCATTGTTACTTTATTGTCATTTCTGTGTACGTTTGCCTGTTTCTGCTCACTTCAGTCTGCATCCAGTTCATGTAAGTCTGCCCAGATCTTTTGGTCATCATTTCTTACAGTTCCACAGTGCTCCATCTCAATCGTATACCATAATTTGTTCAGCCATTCACCAAGTAATTGGCCTGTCTTCAATTTCCAATTCTTTGCCACCACAAAAAAGAGCTGGTATAGTTTTTGTACAAATAGGTGCTTTACTTTTTTCTGTGATCTCTTTAGGATACCAACTTAGTAATGATATTTCTGAATCAGAGAGTATGCACAGTTTTATTTTATTTTATTTTTTTTTAAATTTAATTTTATTTAATAATAACTTTGTATTGACAGAATCCATGCCAGGATAATTTTTACACAGCATTATCCCTTGAAATCACTTATGTTTCGTTTTTTTCCCTCCCTCCCTTCCTCCCCCCCCCCCCCCAAGATGGCAAACAGTCCTATATATGTTAAATATGTTGCAGTATATCCTAGATACAATACACATTATGCACAGTTTTATAAGCCTTTGGTTAGTATAATTCCATTCTCCAAAATGATTAGAGCTATTCAAACATAAATCTCAATAATTATGCATTAATGTCTGAAATTTTCCATATCCTCTTCTTTAATCAGTAGTGATTTAAAGCCTTTTTTCATGTGACTTTTAATAGCTTTGATTTCTAACGAAAACTGTCTATTCATAACCTTTGACTATTGATCAATTGGGAAATTGTTAGAATCCTAGTGTTAACTCAGTGGAATTGATACAATGCTTATTGGTTCACACATTAGAGCAAATCCTTACAAGGTGTTGTCACTAGAACTGATAGAAACAATGCTTAAGTTAACACCTTTGAGAATTCACACATTAGCTCACATGTTGGAGTTCTCAAGTTTGGGAGATTCACAAGTCAGAAACCCACAATCCCACTCTCTCAGAGGAGGAGTCAACCTTTGGGTTCACACCTTTAAGAGATCATATATAAAGAAGCTCTTAGAGCTTCAGTTAGTCAGTCAGTTGAAAAGATTGAGAGGGGAGCATCAATTGGAGATGGAGAAGACATGAGTTGGAGTTGAGCTAGAGGCAGAAGCTGAAAGAGTTAAAAGACAAGCTGCAAGAGCTCTTGGAACCAAGGAGGGAGAGAGGCCTCTAAGAAAGCTAACCGGGCCTAAGGAAAGAGATAAGACTTGGAAGGAGAAAATAAAACATTTGGATTTTATCAGCTGGCTGCATTTGGGGTGTTTATTACTTTGAAATGAAACTAAGGCTGCCTCAAGAAAACCTCCCCAAGAAATCTGCTCCCAGAGAACCATCATATATTATAACAAAGAAGAGAACACCACAGGAAATGGTTCCTATTTTTATGAATTTGACTCACTTCCCTTTATATTTGAGAAATGAGGCCTTTATAGAGAAACTTGATGTAAATATTTCTCCAGTTTCTTGTATTCCTCCTAATTTTGGATGCATTAGTTCTGCTTGTGGAAAAATAATTTTAATTTCATATAATAAAATTGTTCACTTTACTCCTCTCAGTCTCTTATTTCATCGCAAACTGTTTCCTTATACATCTGCTAGGTACGTTTTCCCATGGTCCCCTATTTTACTTATGATATCACTCTTTACATATAATCATTCATCCACTTTAACTTTATCTGGTTATACTGTGTGAGATGTTGATCTACATCTAGTTTCTGCCCAACTGCTTTCCAGTTTTCCCAGCAATTTTTGTCCAGTGAGTCTTTGGGTTTATCAAACATAGAATACTGTGGTCTTTGGGAGTTTTTTAATTTGTTTTACTATTGTGTATTGTGTATCTAATCTCTAACACTGACCCACCATTTTATTTCTTTCTTTTTTTTTAATTATAGCTTTTTATTTACAAGATATATGGTAATTTTTCAGCATTGACAATTGCAAAACCTTTTGTTCCAACTTTTCCCCTCCTTCTCCCCACCCCTTGCCCCAGATGGCAGATTGACTAATGCATGTTAAATACACCATTTTATTTCTTAAGGAGTTCCAGATTTTTTTTTTTTCCAAAATTATTGCTTTGTAATATAGTTTGAAATCTGGTACTGCTAAGACTCCTTCCTTCACATTTTTTTCATTGATTTTCTTTGATATTCTTGATCTTTTGTTTTTCTAGATGAAATAATTAATTTTCTCTAGTTCTATAAAATATTAATGTAAAATATAGATTTGATTGGTATGGCACTGAATAATTAAATTAACCTATGTTGAATTGTCATTTTTATTATATTGGCTCAACCTGCCCATGAAAGATTAATGTTTTTCCAGTTGTTTAGGTCTCTTTTTATTTGTTTCATGATTGCATGTTTGAGCAGGTCTGGATAATGGACAATGTTTTCATTCTTTGAAGTCAGAAGAAGTAATACAAGAATGTTCTCAAGGTCTCTCCAAAAAATTGCAATAAGTTGTGGGACATGGGAGACATTGGCATGGTGTGCCCACATCAAGGAAGGCACTGTGTTCTTTGAGCTAAGAATTACAATAGCTCAAAAGAAACATGATAGATGTAAATTTAGAGAATCTCCATTCTCCATGTTCACATGGACTACTTGTGCTTAACCCCTGGTAGACCTTTTGAGCTCATATTTGATCACCACAGTTGGACAAACTACTTTTGGTTTTCTTTGAACACAAAGAACAACCCAACCTATACCAACCAGTATTTCTTCAATTGTTCAGCTCTGTTTTTATTTTTGTGAAAGATGTTTTGTAATTGTATTCACCTAGTCTCCAGGTTTATCTTGGCAGATATTTTATACTGTCTACAATTATTTTAAATGGAATTTCTTTTTTTGTCCCTTTCTTCAGGATTTTGTTTATAGTCTATAGAAATTTTATGATTTATGTGGATATATTTTGTATTGTACGACTTTGGTAAAATTGTGAATTGTTTCATATCCTACAACTTTGCTGAAGTTGTTGATTGTTTCAGTTTGATATTTAGTTGATTTTTTAGAGTTTTTAAATATATCATTACAGTGTCTACAGAGAGTGATAATTTTGTTTTCCACATTGCCCATTTTTGTGCTTTCACTTTCTTTTTTTATTGCCAAGCAGCAGTAATACAATATTAAATAATAGTAATGATACTGGATATACTTGCTTCATGCCTAATGACTTTGAGTTTATTCCCATTATAGATAATGTTTGCTCTTAGAGATAGATAACTCCTTATCATTTTAAGAAAAGCTCTATTTATTCCTATGCTTTCTAATGTTTATAATAGGAATAGTATTTTATCAATAGCTTTTTCTCTATCTGTTGATTTAAGCATATGATTTTTGTTGTTTTTATGATTGATTTGGTCAGTTATGCTCATGGTTTTCCTAATTTTGATATAATTTGTATACTAATGTATTTTATATAATGGTATCATTAATATACAATATCTGCCTTGCATTCCTGGTATAAATCTCACTTGATTGTAGTGTGTGGGCTTTGTGATACATTGTTATAGTCCTCTTGCAAAAATAAAATTTTTGCATTAGTATTCATTAAGGAAATTAGTCTATAGTTTTCTTTTTTTTTTTCTCTGCCTTGTTTAGACTTCAACACCATATATGTGGTAGGACTCCTCTTTACCTGTTTGGTTTTTTTTTTTTTTTCACATAGTTTATATTATATTCAGATTCATTGTTCTGTAATTGACGTAATCGAAATGATCAATGTTTTATCAATTTTTTTCATAAAGCCAACTTCTAGTTTTGTTCATTAGTTTTTTTTGAGGGGGGAGGGTTGCTTTCAGCTTCATTCATATCTCCTTTGATCTTCAGGATTTTCATCTAGTTTTTTTAGGTGCATGCCCAATTCATTGATCTGATCTTTTTCTCTCCTAGTAATATATGCATTTACAGATACACATATTTTTCTCAGTGCTGCTTTAGCTAAATCCCACAAATTTTGGCATATTATCTCATAGTCACTTTCTTTCATGAAACTATTGTTTTTATGATCTATTCTTTGACCCACTTATTCTTTAGGCTTAGAATTTTTAGTTTCCAATTAATCATAAAACTGTTCTTCTATAGCTTTTTATTGAAGGTAAATTTATATTGCATTGAAAAGCATGCATTTAACATTTCTGCATTTGGTTGTGTAGTTTTTATTCCCTTTAATGTATTTCCTTGCTTGCTGTATTAGAGATGGAGGAAAGAGAAAATTTTGCTCAAAATCTTACAAAGATGAATGTTGAAAAATGAAAACTTTGCATATAATTGGGAAAAATATTATTAAATTTTAAAAAATGGCAGTGAGGAAAGAAAATTCTGAAAAGATAATTACCAGCTAGTTTTATAAAAAGAGGGACAAAAAATACTTTTAAAAAATCATTTTAAAAAACAGAATCATCCAAATAGAAAAAGATGTACAAAACTTCACTGATGAAGGTAATACTCTCAAAAGCAGAATTGACCAAAGGGAAATCAAAAGAAAATAATTTCTTAAAAATTAGAAATGAGCAAGTAGAAGCTAATGATTCCATGAGACATTTTTTAAAAATCAAAATCAAAAGAAAGAAAAATTATAGTTTTATAGTTAGGTTCTTTTTTGTTATTTACATTTTTCTTGATTTTGAAGTTTATGTTAAAGTTGGGTTTTTATTGGTGGGATAGGGAATGAGCACTGTTTCAAGCTTTTAAGTTTTTTCTACACTGATGTTTTTAGAGCTAGTT
Source organism: Antechinus flavipes (assembly GCF_016432865.1). Classification (NCBI taxonomy): domain Eukaryota; kingdom Metazoa; phylum Chordata; class Mammalia; order Dasyuromorphia; family Dasyuridae; genus Antechinus; species Antechinus flavipes. The sequence goes on from NC_067398.1 coordinate 184,213,965, forward strand.
GTAAGGATTAAGAAGTTTTTGGTGTTTCCAAGGTGATGTGATCTGAGGAGAGTTGTGGCCACTGCTTCCCTAGTCTTTTCTCTGATGCTTGCCCAGAAAAGACCCTTGACTCCTTGAAATTGTCCTTAGGAGATAACTTCTTTTAATATAATTCATCAAATACTTTTTTTTTCTTATTTTGTCCTTACTCTAAATCTGGTCAAGGCCTGAAGAAATAGGGCCTCTGTGTAAAGTAGATTAATCAAGATTTCCCTGTCCTTGATTCATTTCTCTAACTTCTGAGAGGGAAAGCGTTCCTTCCTGAATGTTAGTTGGTTTTAAGGATGAGTTAAACTTAACATATTTTGGATATATAGGATAAATAAGAAGAAAGAGGAAATAAGCATTTTTTTACTATTTTACAAATATCCTTTCGATCCATTCTTCCAAAAATCCTTATTTTTACAGTTGAGGCAAACAGATGAAATCATGTGCTCAGGATCACATAGCTAGTAAGTACGTAAGGCTGGATTTTGGACTCAGATATTACTAACTTTAGGCCCAGTTCTCTATCTACTGTGCCATCTTTCTGGAGAGCAAGAAGCCTGAGGATATTCCAATATGATCTTAGATTATTCAACTTCTACACTAGATAAACCAGACTCTTTAGGATGTCCCAATGTTCTGGGGTTTGATGTAAGTAGTACTATGCCTTCTAAAATGTGGGGATCTGAAGGACCTCATTATCTTTTGGGAATACTTCAACTTGGATTTTTAAAAAAATTTTTCTCTTCCATGATAATTTTCAATCCATTTTACAAGAATATGCCTCCCTATGTAATGCTTCATTTGATATTAGTATTCATAGGGTACCCAAACAAGATCAACTCTGTCATGGCTTTCAGGGCATATTGCACTATTTTGAAATATGTCTGGGAGGTAGATTGTTCTGGAAATAGTCTTCCAAGGCATTTTTCTATCTAATCAAATAACTTTTTGCCTAATCACTTTTTTTTTACATTTTTTACATTTAACAAACAAACAAACATCATCTTTCACTCAATTATATCATAATAACTATATGGGATTTGCTGTGGAATATCACTTGCAAAAGACTTCTTTCTATTACCGTCATTGTAGATATCCCTCTTAAAAATATAGATTACTTTCATAAAATGTAGCAAAGTAAGCATATGACTTAATACTGAAAAAAGTTTTAAGTATTAGATGAAAAGCTAGAAGAGATCTCAAACCATCTAGTCTAAATGCAGCATATTACAAATAAGGAAACTGAGCCACTATAGTCCATGCTTATATACGGAGCAAACATTAAGCGTAATTTCTTTATTGTTTATCTTAAAATACACTTCAGCTGTCATGATTTTAGTTTTGGTTTTAATTTTGTTTTTTACCCTGTTTGGTCTCAAAGAAGAGATATGAGAGTGCTGCCTTCCTTCTTCTTTTCTTTTACCCTTCTTTGGGTGTAGGCATGAATGTGCTGCATGTATATATGTATATATAAATAAAATAATTGACAACTAGTTAGTTTTACTCGTTTCCTTTTACTTTTTTTTTATTAGAAAAGTTGTTTCTCAGGGAAGGAGTGGGAGTAGATAGACATTTGAAAATGAAAGCATTGATAAATCAAATTATATCAATACAGCTTTTTAATATAAGAAAAATAAAAAATCTTTAGAATTTTATAAGAACCATCTTTCATTGTTTAGATATATCGAGCTCAGATATTGTTTTAAAAGCTAATTTTATTGTCTTTAAAGTGTTACTGCACAGTTTATGATGTTAAATCTTGATACATATCTCCAGTGATAGATACTATTAGTAATTTTATTAGGAGTGAAAAATTAAGCAAACAAAAAAAAGTCTTTTTTGTCACATTACAAATACATCACTCTTCCTAGTTATTACTTAGCTTATTACTTCAAAAAAGTGTTTTACCTTGCCTATATCAATATCCATCTTTTTGAAAGTACTGATTAAGGATGGGCACCCCATAATGTGCTGATCACTTAGAGAAGTAAATTTTTGGTAATAGCATCTTGCTAGTTATATTTTTATACATATGTTAATTATTTGTATGAAAGTATAAAGTAATAATGCTAAATTATTTTTATTTCTTTAGAAGATATATGTTGATCTATGTGATGACATGTATATATTTTCCCTAAGAATTTTTAGGAAAAAATTAGGATTCTAGATTCATAGTATTTCATGAGGCTAAAGTTTATAAAGGCACTAACTTCTTTCCCATAAATTTTATTTAAGCCATAAGAATATCCCTTGACTTTTTGTCAAGTTTTAGTAAAGAATCTTTAAGTAGGTGGTACAGTGTATAAAGTGCCAGTCCTAGAGTCAGGAAGCTCTGACTTCAAATCTGACTTCAGATGTTTACTAACTATGTGGGCAAATCACTTAATCCAGTTTGCCTCAGTTTCCTCATCTGTAAAAGGAGCTGGAAAAGGAATACAAAGGAAAACATAAAATGTCCTTACAGTTTACATTTAATAAATGAATATGAAAATAGTTGTTATTAAATTTGTGTTCATTAATTTATTTTTAATGTAAGTAGGAAAAATGCCAATTATAACTTTTAATACTTTCTCATTGTATTGTCTTTGTTTATGTATATATGTATAGATGGAAGGTTCTATCCAGAAACCCATAATCCAGATAACAGGATTTAGAGGCAAAGAGAAAGAAGATCTAACTAAATTGCTTTTAAAACTAGATTGTAATTTTATTAACAATAAGGTAAGTAGAAGCTACATTTTTACTTTTAAAATATTAAGTTAAAGAGATGTGACAAGTAGTAAAATAAGTACTTTTTAAAGAATAAGGTAAATTGGGGCAACTAGATGGCACAGTGGATAGAGCACCAGTCCTGAAGTCAGGAGGACCTGAGTTCAAATGTGAGCTCAGACATTTAATACTTCCTAGCTGTGTGACCCTGGGCAAGTCACTTAACCCCAATTGCCTCAACCAAGAAAAAAAAAGAATAAGGTAAATGTAGCACATAATAACTGTTCTAATATGAAGACTTAAGAGAAAAATCTTCTTAAGTAATTTTTTTGTTTGTTTGTTTTTTAGCAATACAGAGATTGCACACATCTCATAGCAAAGCGTGCTTGTAAAAGTGAAAAATATTTAGCAGCTTGTGCAGCAGGTAACTTTACATAATCATTTTTAAAAGTTAAAGGAAAGTACTATAGAGAGAATAATTCATTATGAATTTTAATTATCAAAAATATAGAAACACATCTGGTTAAAAAACCCAGATATGGTGACTCATGCAATCTTGGGACATCCAGTAAATCCATGATTGGATGGGTGTCTGAAGGGCTTCAACTACAAAGAGGCTTTTTATCTCCTTAAATGCTTATGTAACTACATCAGTAGGCCCAGATGCCACCATTACACATCATCAAAGGAAGTCTAGCTCAGTTTACTTCTGAGCCTCTCAAATCATGGACACTGCTCTATAACCTTTCAGGGAAATTTCAACTTAAACCTTGGTAACCAGAAATCATGGAAGTTAGTAGTCCTTTCGCACTTATAGCCACAAGTACTCTACTATTATTTTAAATTGATTTCTAATTAGTTATGACTGTTGTATTTAGATTCTTTATGATAATTTCTAACTTTTCAATTGTTCTAAGTCTATATATTGTCTCTCTTCCAAATTTATTTTATTCTTTACTTACTGTGTACTTTATTCTTTGTTTTCTGAGTTATTTTACTCTCTGAACTTTCAGTTTTTAAAAACCTTTTCCATTGTCTCTTGATCTTTATTCAGCTGTACTCATCTCTCATGCTTTTTGTAGCTTTCAAAGATACTTTCAGTTTTTCTTTATCCCTTACAAAAATACCTGTTCAAGCTTTCCTTTACCTTTCTTTCCCCTGCCATTTTTCTACTGGTTCTTTCTTTGGTATTGTTTACACAGCTCCAAATGATAAAGTAGTTGAATTGTGTCTTCATATAGACGTGTTTAGAAAAAATTTTATTTGATCTAAGAATTGAACTATTTTTGAACAAAGAATAATGTACACATATTCATGGCATTTTTAACATGTGTTTTTGTTTAAAAATCAGCTACAATCAAGCACTTTAAAAATTTCATTCTAACATATTAGATTTGTTCATAGTGGGATATCGTGAAATTGCCAGTATTAAAGTACTCATCTATAAGTTTTTACCTGTACAAGTTTTTACATTTATTGTGATATATATTCTCAAAAGAGTACCAAGTCACATTACCTCTTTCTCATACTCCTTTTTTTGCAGTTGATACTTGTTCTTTGTGTAGATTAGGTTGGATTTTCTGAGCTATGAATATCACAGGATTGTCCATGGTCCATCGATAGTAAAAAAAGATTTTACTTTTACTTGTAAAATTCAGCTTTTATTCAAAAATAATTTTGCTGAAGAAATGATAAAATCTTTATTTTCAAAGTTACATACAAAATAAAATAAAAATTTAAACTCTTTTATGTAAACATCTATTCTTTTAAAAATATATTCTAAAAATGTCACATTTCTTAATTCAGCCACTGCTGTGATACATGTGCTTAATTGTTATTAATAGTATAATAATGCAAGAAATAAGAGGTTCATTAACACAATTGAGAAGAATGGAAATTTGGACTAAAATAACTGAGTAAGGAATATTTAATGAGTAGTACACTTTGTTTTATTTTTTGAAGCTTTCAATTTAACTTTTGAGAACATCTAGAATTATAATTCTCTCAGAAAAAAAGCTTAAACAAAATGTTTAATGATATTAAAGTGTTCCCAATGTTAATATTTAGAAAAATGAACAGTACAAAAAATGGTAGAAATGTTACTTAAGGTTCTAATGTTGCATTTGCATGAAAAAGGTTGATGTTAATTTTATTTTTGATCTTCAGTTGATTACCATTTATCTCTACCAAAATTCTTTTGTGGCTGACAGTTCATTTGCTTTCTAGGAAAGTGGGTACTAACTAAGGACTACATAATTAATAGTGCCGAAAGTGGCAGATGGCTCGATGAAACAACTTATGAATGGGGATATAAAATTGAAAAAGACTCCCATTATTCACCTCAAATGCAATCTGCACCTAAAAGATGGCGCAAAGAACTGACAAGCACTGGTGCTCCAGGGGCCTTCTACAGATGGAAAGTTGTCCTCCTGGTTAAAGAGGGTAGTAAAGGAAAAGATTCTCTTACAAGGTAGGTTATAATTTCCTAAAAGTTAAAATAATAAATGAGAAAATAGTTTTCTGTGGCTAAATACATTTTAGTCCTCTGTTTCCCATACCAATTAATTTTGCCAGATGATCCACAATATTTTATTTCTTTTAATCTTTATGGATAAGCCATTTCATATCTTTTTGTATTCTTGCTTCAGTGAAATTAAATCTGCTATTACAAGTTTTGTTTATTTTCCTCTGATAGTGTCTGTTTTGTTCTGTCCCAGATTAGTTCCTTTTGGCTAATTTAACACAAGTGGGGGAAAAAAAGATAATTAAGTGTGATTTAATGTATTGTGCTGATGAATTGCCTACAAAAAAAGTTTTGGGTTTTTTTTTTCTGATTTAATACTTCAATTTGTTTTTGTAGCATTCTTTCCATAGCTTATGTATTTTTGTCAACATGTCATTTAATTTTGTCCTTACTCATATTATGTTGCTTTTGTATTCAGATGAATGAGAACAAACTTTTTTTTAAAGGTACTCTTTGTGCTGTTGTTTCAATTTAAGGGTTCTGAAAGCTGGAAAGGCCCAAGTTTTTCTACCAAATAATTCACCACATGGAGTTACTCATGTGATCTCCTTGGATACAAATTTAAAAGAAGAAAAAGCCAAGTATACCTTTGGAGCGCCCTACTATCCCATACAGTACCTAGTAGATTTTCTATTTTTAGAGGTAAGAAAAATAATTAGTAAACATGATTAAATATTCTGAATATTATTGTATAAAGTACAAACTTGCTCAGAAAGTAAAAATATTATTTATAAAATGAGTATTAATTTTAAGAAAGAAAAAAATAAATTCTAACTATGCAAGTTTAAATTTTTTGTGTTATATTTAACAGCAACTTTATTGAAGAACTTAAAGAAAAGAGACGGTTAAATGTGATGTTTCTGACATTGAGCCCAAATTTCAACCACACTATTTTAATTTTCTTTTCAAACTAAAACATTTTTACTTTATCTAATCCCCACTTTTTGCTTGAGCATGTCTCCCTCATTTTGTGATACCTATTATTATCTGTTTTTCCCATAAACATCTAAAACTCAAATGGTTAGAACAGAGAACATTATCTACCCCTCCTACTAATTTCTTTATTTTTAGTAGCCCTTAGTTTATCTTCTTGGTTATTTTTTCACCTCTTCTTTCTCTACAAATTCAATCAAACAGAAGCTGTTTAATGTAATTCCCACAGTATTCTTTCCACTCACATAGCTACCACTCATGTTCAAGCTTGTATCACTTCTTGCCTAGACTGTTTGTTTAACAGCCTTCCATTGGTTCCCTTTTCTTTCCAGTCTCTCCCTTTTACAATTAGTTCTCTCTATAACTGACAAATTGATATTCCTAAAGCTCAGGTCTGAATACATCACTCCTATACTCAAGTTTCAGTGGCTCTCTTTTGTGTCTAGGATAAAAATATAAATTCTCCCCATTTAGCATTTGAGGCCTTTCACAATGTAACTCTTACCTGCCTTTCCAGATTGATTTCACTTTACTCCTTGATTGCATTGTTCACTCCTAATAACTGATCTGTTTATTATTAATGATACTGGGAGTTTCATTTCCCATCTCCATGACTTTGCTCAGATTGTCACCTTCAAGGTGACAACTTAGAATCCCTTTCAAGGGACAACTCAAATATTTCCTAAAATAAAGAGTTTTTTCTTGATTTACTTCAATTATTTGTGCTTCCCTTCTACTCTTAGGTATTATTTTGTATTTGTTCATTTACACACACACACACACACACACACACACACACACACACACACATATATTGTTTTCCCACTTTCCCACCCCCAAGTAAGCTTCTTGAGGGCAATGGTGATTTTAGTTTTGCCTTAGCAATACTTCACTATTTAGCATAGTAACCAACAGGCATGCCTTAGGAGTTAAATACATGTTTAATAAATAGTTGCATCAGAATCCTTAAAAATATGCATCAAAAAGTAATTTTAAAATACTTTAAAGCAAATACACATTCTCCTCCCCTTCACCCAAAACACATACACACACAAAACAGAATAATAGATAATGGTACAAGACACTCAGCTGGTTTTTTCTCTTAGATTTTTTTCCTTTATTCACTGCCCTTCAAGTGGGTTTGTGGCAACATCTCTGTTCAATTTAGGAGCAGTATTATCTGTTGCCAGAGAGAAAATATTTCTTGTTAAATGAGTTAGAGGTGGGTCCTTGAAGAGAAAGAGTATGACAGTTGGCAGGAAGAGTGGCAGACATTTCCTTTTGTTGCAGTGAACAATTGTAATCCCATATCCCTCATCTGGGGTCTTTTTTGGTAGCAATTTGATGTTTTTATTGAACGTGCATATAGAATAAAGAACCTTGCCCACAGCTAACCGTTTAGTGAATATTTGTTATATTAAATGGAGTCAAATTTTGATTATATATATTGCTGGGGAGTAGCAATAGTTTAGAAACCCAGAGGAAAGGGTAATACAGAAAAAACTTCTGTTTAATGTTGTTGTTTATTTTTTGCTTTTATAAACTAATACTCAAGAAGTCATAGCACTTTGTACAAATAATGAAGCCATGTTGTAGAGAAATTGTTTAAAAACAATGACTTGTCCAGCTTTTGAGTATTGCCTCCTGTTACCAATTCTAGTATTAACATTAAAGATATCACTTTTCCATCAAGCTGATCTTGAACTCTTTCCTTAGCCAATCAATATGTATTTATTAAGTACATACTGTATGCTAAGCATTGAGCACACCTCCAAAAAAAGCTAAAGATGGTTCCTGCTTTCAAGAAGTAGGGGAGATCATAAACAAGTATATACAGACAAACTATGTGTAGGATAAATATTAAATAATTAAGAGAGTGAAGGCACTAGAATTAAGAGAGATTACAGAAAAGCTTCCTATAGAAGGTAGGATTTTATCTTGGATTTGAAGGTACCTAAAGAAGCCATTTAATAGAGATAATGAGGCAGAGCTTTGCAGGAATGTGAGACAACCAGAGAAAGTGCTCAGAACCAAGAAATAGAGTGTCTTGTCCATGAATAGCAAGGAGAGTGATGTCACTGATTAAAGAGTACAAGAAGTAAAGTTTAAGTTGCCTGGAAAGGTAAAAGGGAGTTAGCTTATAAAGGACTTTGAACACCAAGTAGAAGATTTTTTTTATTTGATGCTAGAAATGATAGGGAATTTCTTGAGTGAGGACATGATCAGATCTGTGCTTTGGGAAAATCTCTTAAGAGCCTGAATAGAGGATGGATATAAATGGGGAGAACCTTGAGGCGGGCAGAGCCACCAGTAGTTTATTGCAAAAGTCCAGGGGTGTGGTGATGAGGTCTTGCATTAGGGTGATGTCAGTGTCAGAAGAGCGAAGGGGGTGTTTTTCAGAGTTGTTGCAAAGGAAATATCTACAGGTTTCAGCTCAGATATGGACTGTGAGAGACAGGGAAGGGTTCATGATGATTTCTAGGTTTCGAGCCTGAAGAACCAGGAGAATGCTCATACCCTAGATAGTAATAAGGAAGTTTTGAAGGAAGGAGAGTTTAGGAGGAAAGGTCATGAGCTCAGTTTTGAAAATGTTGAGTTTAAGATATCTATTGGACATCTAGTTTAAGATGTAATTCAAGTTCTACTTCTAGAAAGACTGAAAACACATGAGCAATTATGAAGTGCTTCATTTTTTAAAATTTTACTTCTGAGTCCCAGTTGAAGGATGAGTTGCATGTATAATAAACAAAAAGAATACATACCTTTTTGAATAACATTCCTTTTTTTTTTTTTAAATAATAGAACCCAGAGTACTAGGTTTTTACTGTACATTTGGACAAATCAAAAAAGTATTTAATTTTTAAATTACATCACTGGAGACTTAGGCAACACTGTACTATAAAAGATTTGATAGTATTTTTAAAGTCAAATCTTTTTTAAAAATTGTTAGAAGTCTTCAAACTTTTAAAAAACAAAGAAGACAGGAGAAGATGAAACATTTCTGGTCATTCATAAACACATACAACCACATATTTTACTTTTATACCAAATCAAATGAGACCTAAGTAAAATCTCTACAAGGAGCAGCAGCAAAGGGAAATAGGTGTAGACTAAATATGAAGACAATCATTCTTACAACTGTAGAAATTCACTTTATCTCAACCTTAATCCATTAATCAGTGATTGCAAAGAATGATGTTAGATGCTGAGGAACCTCCAAAATTTAGATAAGACACACTGTGTAATCTCATGCACCTTATGGTCTAATAATAAATATAGTAAATAAACAATAAAAGAAAATCTGTATCTTGTCCAAGACAAAAAAGACCAGGTAGAATCATTTGGTTCAAAGGCTATCGTTGCGAATTTGGGTGACTTACTATAATCTTCCATAGCTTTGAATAATAAAATTCCCTAAGCATAAGTTTTTATTCTTTGAACACCCACTGGTTCATATAATTGAAATAGAGAAAATATTTTGATAGTTTCTACTTTCAAGGAATTTCTACCATTAAGGGCCAGAAAACTGTTAAAAAGTAGATTAAATAAATGTATACAAATCAGTAAAATAAATCTTATGTTGCATTGCGAGCAGTTATTGAAGTATTATATTGATGTCTTAGAGAATATTCACAACCTCAGATAAATTGATCTCAGTCATGTGGACTTTTTTCTAGTGATACAGATCCCAACAAATCCTATGTAACCCTTACCCATTAGGTCTTCCCATAAATGTGCCTTAAGGACCACTAAATATGTTGGGGTTTTGCATTCCCTTGATTCTCCAAGTACAGGGACGAAATATAAAGACCATCCATCAGTCACATCAGTCATCACTCTTTTGTAGTTCATATTAGTTTTTACAGTGGGGGGAGTGGTGTGTGTGTGAGAGAGAGAAAGAGAGAGAGAGAGAGAGAGAGAGAGAGAGAGAGATACCTGCCTTTCCATTGTCCTTTAAGTAATAATCATATTTAATACTTCCATAAAGTCCACTCTGATGCTTCATAATAACACAAAGATACAATCATAGATTCTCAAAGCCTATTTCAGTAGACTACAGCACTTTCACAGGCACAGGTTCTACCAGGTTAGAAAAGCTTTGAGTCCCAACAGTTGTCTGCTTTGAGAGTACTGACCTATCAAAATATGAATTAGGGTGGCCATATGGTAGCAGATTTTTTTTTTTTTTTACTTTGGCCTACTGTGAAAAGAAGAAAAGCACAAAACAATCCCTTTCTTGTACAATCTAGATCTGCAGTGGTAGTAGCGTCAGGATAACAGAAAAGGAAACAGAGAATATGAACATGGGTTTCAGAGTGTTGATGCTCTTATTGTGCAATCTTTGTTCATGACTAGCCAGCATTTTACTGTTACTGACGAGCTGAGGCTTACCAAATTTGACATTCTTGATATCAACAAAAGCAGAAAACAGAAGGAAACTGAAAATTAAATGAAATGATGACTCATGGGTTTTCTTTGAAACACATGGAGAAAATGGTAGAGAAAATGAAATTTAAAAAACTTAATTTCATGGTATGTTTGATCTCACATCACAGAGCTCATAAGAAGTGTTTGCAGAAAAACTCATGGGAAAATAATTACCTTATGTAGCAATCAGTATCTCTCTATCAATACCAATACCAATACCAGTGTTAGTACCATATCTGTATCTAAGCTTTCCAGACCTCACCTGACTTGTCCTTATCACACACACACTCTGTCATCACCAGGACCAGAGCCTTTCCAGCCTGGTAAACAACTCTACCCCTGAGTTTGGGCTCTGCTTGCATAACTTCCAGACACCATATGTCCCCTTCCCTCTGTGAAGAGACCTTGGACCATGGCTATATGAAGGGAATAATAGCCCATAATTAAAACTGAAATACTCTTTATTGCCTGAAATAAATTACTTTTGCATGCAGATGGAAAGAATTTCAGAATGATGGAGATGTTCAAATGAATTCTCTTTTAACCAAACAGTTTAAAGAAGAACAAAAAGCCACTGATTCCAAGACTGACTGTGAACTTGCTGACCTGAAAAAGGCATTAAGAAAGCACATATGTAAAGTGGAGGTAAGGAACAAGTAAGGAAAGTTTTTGCAGTTCCCACAAATTAGACATTTCTAGCTAATGTGACCAACATATGATATAGATCTACTAAGATTTGTTACTTTTTAGTGAATATGACTTATAAAAATTTCTCCTTTTTAAATACTTTTATGAAGTGGTACATACAGTATCTGTGCAAATTTACTGAATGTATAACATGTAGTACTTCAGCAGTCTGTGGTAGTACTGGTTCAGGTACTTCCATGATCAACACAAATTCCTTCCCTAGTTTAGAATCCCTTTGTAGCTGTAGAAGTCAGGGTAGCTGCACACCTTTTGGCAGCTAGGTGATGCAGCACCAGGTCTGGAGGAAGATTTGAGTTTAGGTCTAGTAGCATATGTTTACTTGTTGTGTGATCCTGATCCTGGGCAAGTCACTGTGGTAATCAAATAAGATAATTGTAAAGCATTTAGCATAGTGCATAGCACATTTAATAAATGTTTCAGCCAATTGATTTTAAGAATAGACAGACTTTTAAAATACTGGGTGATAGATATACTTTACTTGACTAGCCATGCTAAAGGTTTTCCAGATTAGTAGAAGCTGCTAGAGCTTATGTTTTATTGGAATAGTCTTTTGAGCCCTAAGTTAATAAGGCATTAGGAATATTTTATAAACAGTTTCAAAGTAATGCCATAAATAAATGAGCTGTCAGTTCCATATTTGGATGATATTGACTTGAACCAAGTCAAGCACCAAGAACTAGTTTATTTGTGATAGGTTTTGTTTATGTGTTTGTTTTTAATTTAGATCTCTGATTTTATTATTCTAGACATTTCCTCGTCTGGAAGCTCTCTCCAAATTTAGATCATCAAATTATCTATAACTTAGCGTGTTAGAGTGTGTTCTGGTGCACTGAGAGGTTAATCGACATCACAATAATCAGAAAACCAGTATGGTTTATAGGCAGGCTTTGAGCACAGTTCTTGCTCCAAAGGCCAACCTTCCATTCATTACACCCTACTGCCTCTGCTTTTTAAAATTTTGTTTTGTTTGCTTTGATCAGACTCCTCATGAGAAAGTTCCCACAACTAGAACAGACTTAACCCCTCTTCTCTACTGTGAGCTTTGGAAAAGTTTTGTAAATATCCTTAATTATGTAGCCAATAAGTGACTCTAGGGCCAGCTTCATTTCCTATGCCACAGTGCCTTAATTTTTAAAATTAATATAGGAAACAGATTTCCATAAGTATTTTCCAAACTTTTTTACATATATTTTGAGATCAGATTTTCAATGTGTCTTGTTGCTGTACAGTCGCACTCCCATGCCATATTGTGGCATGAGGATTATATTAGATTATCCTATAAAGCACAAGCTCTAGTATGTCCTCCTAAGCTGGGAAATTAATTTTTAAAATTATTTTTGCTAGATATTTGGAGTTAAGTGATGTGGTCAAGCACACAGCTAATAATGTCAAATATCTGAGGGTGGATTTGTACTCAGGTCCTCCTGACTCCAAGGTTGGTACTCTATCCACTGCATCACCTCACTGCCCCTGGGAAATTTTAAAAATAGGCCTAAAATAGACTTGTAAGGACCTTCTTTAAGGAACATCCTAGCTACATTTAGTGAGTCTCCTACAAAATTGGTTACAATGTGATACATACATATATATGTGTGTGTGTGTGTGTATTTGGCTACAAATATTCACAAAGACCATCTTCCAAGTCAAAGTGATTATTCTCTGTTTTCATGATAAAAATACCTATAACAACAAAAGAATGGATCTTGGAAATATTGTGGTATTTCCAATGCTTTATGGATTTTATTTATGATGCCTAGATTTCACCTGCAAAATCAAATACATATATACATATATTATTCATGCATGAATTCATTCACAATGCATGTAATAATACATGTCTGTGTGGATACAAACCTACCTTTTTGTTAAGAATATATACATTTGATTGATGGCTATTAAAATCAGACAAGTACTTGCTTAGAGAGGTTCACATCTAGATTGAACTGGAACCTAAATATCTCTCTTTTTATAAAATGTTTCTCTTAGAAGCAAAAAATATACCTCATAACACCAAAATAGTTTTTGAAAAAGTACATAGTTATGTAAGTAATTAATTCTAAGAACTTTAATGTAACTGCAAATATTGTAATGTCTTATTTTCTAGTAATATGTGTGCCAGTTTTTGTGATACATGCAAAAATTGGTTTTATCACCCATTGAATTATACAGGCTGTCCCAAAAGTTTTCATGTAGTTTTACTAATTAATTAATGCATAATTATTGTACCTGTTGATTTTATTTGGTCAAAGTACAAAATTGTTCTTTCATAGTTAGGACAATTCATCCAAAGAAATTCATTTTCCCCCCTAAATAATTGTAATAGTTTTCCTTTCTTAAAACTTTTAAGGAATTTGAGGTCACTAAACTCAAGCCATAGAAACTTTTTTTGATCTTACTGGTTGATCTAAAGGACATATAGAATAACATAGAGAATGCCAAAATTATTGTTGAAACCAAAAACTGCTTATTAAGTATTCCTTGATATTCCCTTCTTGACATAATGTAAATGGAAGTGGAGGAGAAATTTTTCAGCTAGCAGCTTTGGAAATCCTGAGAACTTATATTGCAATGACCTTGAAGCTGTTATTTAAGTGATGATTCCCAAATAACATTTGGTCCCATTCAGTCAGGAAGACAAAACATATATCATTTCCAACCTTAGCCTTAAAGTTGTCAACACTTATCTAGTGCTCTCCCTTTAGATAAAATCATTTTCACATCATCTGACACAATCATTATTTTTACAAACATTCATTTGCATCCATCCATATAAATAAGGTTCCTTAGTCTCCTTCCATTAGTCATTTTAAAGTTTTAAAAGTCCCCATTCCTAAGACAAACTTTGTTATATCTGATTTAAGTTTACAGCTTATGCCAGCCTCTCTCTATTCTGAACTCCTCAGTAGTGATATCCTTTGTGAAATTCACCTTCATTACCTTGAAGATCTAGGAAGTTTAAGTATTCTTTTTAACAGGCTAAAGGTTGTCATATTGTGCATAAGTACATTTTTTGAAATTCTGGGGAGGTTGCTAGTTAAATTTCCCAAGAGAGCTTCATAAAAATTAAAAGGAAGTAACTCAAATGGTTTTGAACATTTGCATAGTTCTTTGTATTAATTAACCTTTTATTATAATCTCAGTACTGTAAACCTTGTTGTCTAAGCTTTACAAAGGGAAAATAGTTACAATGGAAGAAAAAAAGGGAAGGAATGCTTTGCTGCATTTCTCATATTAGTGTTAACTTAGAACTTCAGCCCACGGTGCAATACATTTGATTTAGGTAAGGAAATGGCTTAGAGAACAAAGCCTTGGGCTTGGATTGAGGAAGAAGTTATGAATTAAGAGATTTTCCCTCTTGCACTTATTAGCCATGTGAGCTTGCCAAGTCATTTACTTCTCTGGGATTCAATTTCCTCATCTATGAAATGAGGCTGAGAAATGAGGATAAAAGATAAATTTATATTATTTCTTTTTTTTCTTTCTTTCTTTCTTTTTTGCTTTTCTTTTCTTTTCTTTTCTTTTTTTTTGGCTGAGGCAGTTGGGGTTAAGTGATTTGTCCAGGGTCATACTTGAGCATATATAACTAGGAATGTTAAGTGTCTGAGGCCATATTTGAACTCAGGTCCTCCTGACTTCAGGACTGGTGCTCTAACTGCTATGCCACTGAGCTGCCCCATTTATATTATTTCTTGGTCAGTTCCTTCATTTTTTAGATAAGAAAAGTGGGAATAGCCAGACTCAGATCACAAGTGGTAGAACCACTACTTACTCAAAGGGCGACTCACTTCAGATCCAGCAGTTTTTTCCACTGTCATATGTGTCTATGATATATTCACAATAAAAGTTCAAAAAATAAAGATACTAAATGACTTTAGACTTTGACGTTGAATGTCACTTTAACTTGAAGAAAGTTTTGGATCCTCAATTTAGAATTTTAAAAGATACTTCAGCAGCATAGATCTTGAAAGCTAAATGCAATTCGAGAAGCTAAAATAATAATTTGCAATCATGCTTTTGTCATAAATCAACATATCTACAAATAGTTTGAATAATTTTAATTAACTCCAAGAGGGAGAAGTAGAAGGTCACAAAGTTATACAAATAATTGAACATTGACTGTCACTGATATAAGGAAATGCAGGTGATGTTTTTATAACTTTAGGGAAATATGTGCACTTTCGTGAGGCACAGTATTATTTTTCAATATTATCAGTGTAATTGGCTAGGATACTCATTCTTCCTCTTATTATCATATCCTCCAGCATTTCAGAATTGCAATATTAGAGTAAGATTTTCATCCAGAGGAAAAGTATCTCCCTTTAAACTAATATCCATTTTAAAACAATTTGCAATATAGATTCTTAAATGCTTGGTTTTGATTGTTGCATTAATGTTTTATAGGCTGTGAAGTATAATTGCACTGAATTAACTAAAAGTACAGGATACAGTATAGAGGTAAGTCAATTAGGTTTTTTTTTTTTCTCTCTCTCACACACATCCATCTTTTAACTGAAATATATTGTCTTTGACACCAGAGCTTACTCTCAAATTTTAAATACATTTTATATGGCCTGAAACTTTGAAAAGAAAAAAGTTTCATCAAGATTTGTAGTGATATATTTAAATATGATATACTAAATGCTTTTTAAAAATCTTAGTAACCACTTAGTTAGTAAGTGGTTACTACATCACTTAGTACCCACTGCTCTAATACTAATAAAATAATAAAACAGTAATATTAATACTGCAGAATCACTGCAGCACAGTGGACCTGTGATCTCATCAATGTGCATATTCCCTTCAAGGAGGCAATTTATCCATAAAACAAAGAAAAATAAAGAGGCTATTAATAATTAATATTAGAAGTAATTAATATTAAATATTAATTTATATACTTTATCTCATTTGATTCTCACAACTACCCCATTAGGGAAGCACTATAGGTATTATTAGTCTTATTTTCCCAAGTAAGAAACTGAGACTCACATGTGTCCATGGTCATGCGAGTAGTATGGGCTTCAGATGCAGGTATCTTCTCACTCTAAGCAGAACATGGTTTACTCCCCACTATTCTATCCTGAGCTTATGATTCTCTTGCTATCATTATCATAGTTGATATGATTATGCCCAGTCATGTTCTATAGTGTTTTAAATTTAGAGTTACTATTTTTAGATTAGGTTGTCCTAATCAAAAGTAATATCTTATTTGTATCCAAAAAAGGTGTCAAAATGCATTATCCTAATACTTTTAAACTAATATGTATTTTAATTGATTTGTTATATTCCAGTCCTCTTTCTTATATAATATCTTAGAAATATAAATTTCAATTATCTTTTTGTTCTACCTAAAGTATTTTAATTAGAATGTGACTTATAAAGCCCTTTGAGAACTGTTATACATCTCATAACTCCTGATATGTTGATGTTACTGAAGTAATTATCCCCTTCTGCAAAGCAGCTGTACACACTGAGTGACATCCACATAGCATTTAGTCCATCTTTTTTGAGGGGAAAAAGACCAATTGAGTGTATCAGTGGCAGAGAATCAGATACTCTATTCAGGGAT
The DNA here is from genome assembly GCF_016432865.1 of Antechinus flavipes. Taxonomy (NCBI): domain Eukaryota; kingdom Metazoa; phylum Chordata; class Mammalia; order Dasyuromorphia; family Dasyuridae; genus Antechinus; species Antechinus flavipes. Next base: position 184,230,860 of record NC_067398.1, read on the forward strand.
GTGAGTTGCCGCTGGTATCAGAGTTTTGGTGCTGGGAAGAGTTCCTGAACATCATCCAGTCTGGGTCTCCTTGTTTTACAGATGACACAGGCTATGACCTGCCAGTTTTATGTATTTTACACTCATTAATATTGGAAGTATCTCACAATGAAGTTGATGCATTGAGAGGCATTGGGATATTATGGAAGAAGTCACATTCCAGCTGTGTGATCTTGAGCAAGAGATACACGGATGTGCTCTCCATTAGTAAAGGGAGTTCCCACACTGATGAAATCGTAGGTCTTACTGACTAACTTACCAAGTCTGTTCTTACCTCAAAGGGGATATATGTGTACAATTTGTGATGGTTAAAGTACTCCATAAAGATAAAGTAGTAGTGTTATTTTTAATTGTTATGATCATCACTATACTTAACATTTTGCATTTTTTTTCTAGCTTTTCTATTTTTTGACTTGATGCAATATATGGAATTCTGGATCTAGAGTCAGGAAGATCTATATTCAAATTCAGTCTCAAATATTTACTAGCTATGTGAACCTGCCTGAGATAGTCACTTTTTTAGACTTAATTTTTCATATTTGTAAAATATCTGGGGATAGTAATAGCAATCAGGTTTATCTCCCAGAGTTTTTTATGAGAGTTACATGAAATTGTATTTTTAAAACATTTAACATACTTTCTACTACATAGCAGATACTATATAAATGCTAACTATCAGTAATTATTACTATTATTATTGTCAGTAGTTTTCATTTTGGGAAACAGTTGCTTTCTTTTGTTTAAGTTATAGGAAGCTCATAATTTTATGAGTAACTAAACTGTAAAAAAGTTAAATTTATTGAAGTGTAAGTTTTTTTCTAAAATATAATAAATGCAGAATTAGAAGCATTATGATGTGAAGATTTGGCACTTGAGCCCTCCTCCTCATTTCCAAATATATAAATAAATAAACAAACAAACAAACAAACAAATAAATAAATAAAAGATTTGTTTTTGCAACATCATTAATTAAGTATAGCCAAGTATTGAGAATTAAAAAAAAAACAAAACTCTTCCCCCAGGTATACTTTATATATATATATATATATTTTTTTTTTAAGAAAATAAGTAACGCATAATCTATTTTATTAGTAACTAGAAACAGTGGACATTATGCAGTGCACCACAAAAATTCAGTATTATTGCACTTGAGTAGATCCAATTTTCCTTTATCTGTTTTGTTTGCCCTGGAGCTATAGCATTTTGTGGTAGCCATTCATTGTCATCATTGGACTAATCGAAACTACTAAGGACAGAACTTTTTGTCTCACAACAATTAATCATTTAAGTTTCTTCCTCAGCAAAAGCAGAATTTCTTTTAAAATGAATTTATTACTAATAAAATAACAATAAGTTCTTATATCTTTTTTTTATTCTTTATACAGTTGATATGAATATATGGATTGTTATCACTTCAGGATGCACCTATTTTCCATGTATATGTGTATAAGTGGGTGCCTGTATGTGAATGTCTATGTGCGTGTTTTTTATCATCTTAGCAAATACATAGATTTTCAGCCTAGGTGAATTTGGATGGTGCTTTAACCTGACATTGCCATCCCCCCTATAAATCTTCTTTTTCCTTGTTCTCTTTATTTAATCATGCTGTCTTTTGTTTTTCAGGTTAAAAACACTAAACTTCCTAGAAATATATGTAATACAATTGAGCTCCTCATTGAAGGGCAGTTCTTTACAGAAGCACTTGAAGAATTAGTTTTCCTACAACCACAATACATCCCTCCTGTCTTTCTTCTTCATGCTCTCCTGAAGAACATGCTACAGGTGAAAAAGCAAAAGCTTAAACATAATGAAGCAAAGAAGGTTAAAATTTAACAATGTTCCTGATGTCTATTAATAGCTAATCATCTTTTTTCAGAAATTTTTTTATGAATCCTAAACTGAAATCTGGTTTCCATTTGCTGTCTTTTTCCTTTCACAAAATTCATTTCTTTTTCACTCCCTATATAATTAAGTCTTTGGTGTAAGATAGAAACTCCTCAACTCATACACATGCTTTAAATCAACTAGAATTCTATTCAGTAAATTGCCATTCTACCACATAGATCATATTCATTTTGTTTCTGGGCTTGAGGGAGGAAAAACACCTTTAAAATTGTTAAATTGTATTTTGGTGGGGAATCTGGACCTGTGATTTGTTCATTATGGACAAAATTTTCATAAAATCATATAAAGTGACAAACATATTTTTAGAAACTGTTCGCTTTAAGTGAAGTCCAATTTGGAGTGTCACTTCAGGGGAAAACAAAAACCACTTCTAAGTAAAATTCTGCCAGAAGCAGAGTTTAATTAAGTGAGCTAGATATTTCTTTTGGGTAAATTCAGGAAGTCATTTTCTTTTGGAATAAAGAAAGTAGTATTCTCATATAATCTGAATCCATCACTTAGAACTGTGATCCCACTCTATAGTTTCTTTAAACTAATAGCACCAGATTCAAATTGAAACAGATATCTGTGGCCATATGTTGACTTAAAAAGTCACAAATTGGTATTATCTTTGCCATGTTGTATTTTTATTTTGTTAAACATTTCCTAACCACATTTTCATCTGGTTGAGATCATTTTTTTGCTGTTGAGTTTGATACTTCTGTTTAGACCATTTAACAGCTGAATCACTGTATTTGCAGTGTGAAACTTATGCTTCTTTTTTTTTTTTTTTTAAGTTTTTATTTTCAGTTCTGAATTCTTTCCCTCTCTCTACCCTCCTCCCCACCTTACTGATGACATAAGAAATATGATAGGCCCATTCTTTAAAGGTGCACATTTGTAAGACAGGTGACCAGAAGAAGGAACATACTAGAGGGTAAAATTATGGATGCCAAGAAAACCATTATTAATCAACTCTTTCCTTTCATTTTATAACAGGATAATATAAAGACCTTGATTGATCAGTACTTCCATGTTTTGTCAGTTCTTCTGCATCTTCACCCTCCTTGGAAGTCTCCTGCCATGTTGAGTTATTATTTAGAATTTTTTCAATGTCCAAATTGTATGAAAGGAACATGGTCTTTTGTAGACATACTTATCCGGTAAGGGAATTTTAGATTATTAATATAAATTCAGACCATTATAAATGTTAGATAAATATGGAATATGTTGTTATAGATTGTTCTCCAGAAGAATAATTTTCTCATTAGGAAAATACTTCAAAATTATGAAAAACAGTGATTTTATTAATAAGGGTACTCACCAATTCAAATTGCAATCGCATCTGTGACTTCATAGAAAGCCTTAAAAGTTTTTGTAACTGAAAAATTCACCACATTGGTAAACCTGGTGATAAGCCTTTTAAAACTTACCTAGATTTCTCCTCAAACAAAAGATAGAAGGCTAATCATTGGACCTTTATTTTTAACCTTTCCATTTTGGCAAAGTATGTAATAACTTATAGTCAGATGGCATGGTTTTCAGTGATACAGTGAATCATAAGATAGGATTTCAGAAGATGAGGAAAATAGTGTAGTAGCCTTTATATAAAGATAATTTTATCATACTAAATTCCTGTTTTTATCACCATTCTTTCATTCCTCCCAGCCAAAAATCTTATGGTTATCTTTGACTCTTTCCTCTCCAAAATATTACAAATTTTATAATTCTATAACTTTCAGGGCCCTACTCTACCCCCACTTCTATTCCATCCCTTAAGTCATTTTCTGTCTCCATGCCCTTACTACCTCACACTTAAATTACAAGCCTCCTTCATTTTCAAAAATGAGTATGACCTCAGGGAGGTGATGCCATGACAGGCAAATGAATTGGATTTGAGGGAGGGAGGGCTGAGCAAGGACCTGCCTCACTTGCTCCTCCTGAACCATCTGGGAATAATCTTTCTGGAGAGGATAATTGAACACGAGGGAAACTGATGAGCTCATCAAAGGAGATGGACTAGAGCTAAAATAGAAGGATAGTAGTTGGGGGACATCAATAGTTAATGGCCATAATTTAGATGAGAAGAAAACCAAGGTGTAATCAGACAGGTTGAAGGAGAAGCAGGAGAAAGCAGTGTTCCCAAAACAGGAGAAGAATTAGAATTTATGAATATTTTAAAGGAACAACCAAATTTTTTGCTCCAATTGATGCCCCTGGACATTCTCGTTCTAAAAAAGAGAATTTCCAGGAATTAGGATTGTCATTGTCAAAAGCTGCAGTCATCAAGAAGAATGACCTTTGAATCTGGCAAATAAGAAATCATTAGTAGTTGTGAAACAAGCAGTTTCAGTCCATGATCAAGGCAGAATCCAAGTTAGAATGGATTTTTAATCAAATAAGAGGAAAGGCTTGCTTGAGTTTTCCCAAGAAAGGGAGGAAAGATACAGAAGCTAGCTAATAAGGATAGTAGGATCAAGTGAGGGTTTTTTAAGGATGAAAGTGGTAGGAGGTTTGAGTATGTCTGTAAACAGCTAGGAAGAAGCCTATTGATAAGACAAGGTTGAAGATTAGCAAGACACTGAGACTGATGAAGGGGGAAGTTTGCTAGATTAGGAACAGAAAGGGATGGATTGAAGGACACATTTCCCTTAAAAAGAGATATCTATTCATGAGAGATGTCGAATTTTATGATTAGTTCCCTCATTTACTCCTCACAGGATATGACCTTGAGTCCTTTAAAAGTCAGCCTTACTGTACTTCTTCTGCATCCTCTCTAGTTTTGCATCCCCTCTAAGCCTTTCTAAAATTATGGTACCCAGAACTAAACGTAATTGCTTTCAGGAGGGTAGAGTCTAGTAAAACTCTCATTTATCTTTTTTCTAGTTAATGCTCTTAGTGTAGGCTAAGATGACATAAGTTTTTTGTTTGGGTTTTTTTTTAATCTTCTTTCTCACCTCTCTCTCTCTCCCCTTTACCTTTATCTTCTATCTTCCCTCCCAGCCAATAGTGTTCTATCCTTCTTGAAATTATTTTGTAGTTCGTTATCTGTGACCATTTTCTGTTGCCCTTGAAAGTAGGGACTATTGTGTTTTCTTCATCTTATGTTTTGTCTCCTCATATATGGTGTGTGTTTTAATAAATGTGTGTGATGCTTTACTTAAAGTAGCAACATCAGTAATGTTTTAGAGGAATTTCTTACTTGAATATTCAAGAAATTGGAAAAGAATTTGTAAAAAAAAGTCACTTTGTTCGAATTGTGTCTTTTATATTCACTTTTGTGACATTTCTTTCTTTTGATTTTCCTGCTTCTCTGAAAAGTCCTTTTTGTTTACTTAGAAGATTCCATGTCTTCTCTCTTTCCCTTAATTGTGGTCATCTCACAAGCTCTCTTCAGATCTTTTTTTTTTTTTTTTTTAAATATTCTCTCCTTTAGCAGTGATACCTATTCCTGTGACTACTTTATTTTCTTAATGCAAAAGACTCTTAAATATGTATTTCCATATCCAGGTATTCCTGAGGTCTAAACAAAGTTATGATCTTCCCTTCAAAAATTATTTTCCTTCAAACCCCCCTATTTGTTTTGATCCTGTCATTATTTCCCAAGTTACCCAAATTTGGATCCTCTAAATCACCTTTCACTCTAACATTCCACTCAGTCCTCAATATCCAGTCATTTTCCAAGTTCTAGTTATCCTGTCTGCCCAGATTAACGGATATCTGTCTCTTCTCCATATCTCTTATATGGATCATTGTTGGATTGTTTCAGTTGTGTATTCATGTTCCTATCTGGGGTTTTCTTGACAAAGAAATGAAATGGTTTGCCATTTCCTTCTCCAGGTTATTTTACAGATGAGGAAACTGAGGAAAACAAAATTAAGTGACTTGCCCACTTTATCATAGTCATGTAAAGGTTCCATCTGCCTCCAATCTCTCCCTTCTTCTACCCAACCTTCATACTTCTGCCAAAATGTTCTTTCTAATCCTTAGGTCTGATCATGTCACTTCTACCTCAAATGTCGTCTTTGTTCCCCTCCCTTCCCCACACACCACATTGCCTTTGCAATATAATAGAAGCTCCTTAATCCAGTATTCAAGGCCTCCCAAAGCCTGGAAGCTTTGGCCTCTCATTACAGTGGTATTCATCCAAAGTTCCAGCTATATATTTGACTCTTCATTATTCCCCTGTCTTCATAATGTCTTGTCACTTCTCGCTCTTTCTTTCTTTGGATGCAGCAGCCCATGCTTGCCACATTCCCTTTCCTATATCGGCCTATTAAGAAAAATTCTTCTCTTCTTCATGGCTAAACCAAGGTATTACCTCATCCATGAAGTCCTGCTTTGATACCTTCCCTGAATCTCCAGTGGCTTCCCTTCTGTGTCCTTTTTTGTCTTCTCCTATCCAATCTGACTTATTATTTGTGTATTTGATTAGAGGTTGTGTTCCATGGATTTGAATGGGGGAACTTTACTTTAATGGGGAAAGGACAATTTACTTAAATATAACTGATTTCTTTTGTCCTCCATTGTAGTTTATTTTATACATTTGAAAATATTATTCTGTGAAGGATGCTCACCAGAATGTCAGAAGGGTCTATGACATTCAAAAAAGGAAGAATCCTTCCCTGATATGCTCATCTCCCTACTCAATAATAACTCATTAACGGCAGAGACTGTCATTTTCCATTTATATCCTCAGAACCCTGTTCATTGTAAGCATGTAATAAATGTTGCCTGAATGGAATTGAATTTTCAGCTTTTCTCCCTCCCTCTTTTCCTCCTCCCTTCTCCCCCAAATTCTCTTGTCTCCAAAGCCAATGTGCTTTTTCTATTCCATGAAACTTCTTTATCAGAGGGCCTGGTGGATGCTAGACAGGAGAGATGAGGAAAGGGTATGTTATAGAAAGGTGTCTTTGTATCTTTAAATATACAAACTTGGGCTAAAACTGAGCAGTTTTTCTTTGAAAGAAATGATTGGATAGAAAAGTTGGAATCAAGTTGTGGAAGGTCTTGTTTGTTAACCTAATTTGGAAAATATTCTCGGCTGAGCTCTGGTTTGGACTAATAGATAATTTATAGAACCTTAATTAAGGTTTGCAAAATGCTTTTATATGTATTATATCATTTGAAGCCTCACAACAAACCTAGGACATAAATTCTGTAATTATCCCTAGTTTACATATAAGAAAATTGAGACTAAGAGGATAAGTGACTTTCTCAGAGTCACAGTGTATTGGAATAAGTGTTTGAAGCAAGAGTTGAACTCAGGTCTACCCTGATTCCAAATCTGGCACTATACTACCTAGCTTCCTCATAGTAGGTGTCTGGGAAGAAAAGATGAGAAACCACTTGTAAACAACATGATGTAATCAGCCTTAAGTGAACAAAGAAGGATAATGCAGTGATAAAAAGAGATGTACCGGTATCATCAGCATATAAATTTGGAAGAAAATGTGTTTTCGTCCTATCTCTGTGGCTCAGAGGATCCTATATGCAGAGTGGAAGGGACCTTAGCCCGTCATGCAGCCCCTTCATTTGTTAAATGAAAGAACTGAAGCCCGGTGAGCTTGTGACATGCCCAGGGTCACACAGGGAGTGTTAAAGAAGAGACTGAAATCAGAGCGTCTGAGTGTCTTTGTTCTTTCCTTTGTGCCCCTGGGACTCTGTGCCTTTAAGTAATTTGACACCCACTCTTTGAGAAACACCAAAGATGAAAAGTAATAAAATTGAGATTTTTTTTTAACTTCATAGCTGTGCTTTGTTAAACAGTGAACATGGAGAGGATTTTGTGGTAAGAAGAAGGTAAAGTTGAAAACATTAAGTATTCAAGGTAATTTTTTATTTGCTAAGGACCTACACCAATTAAGTTCAGTATTCATCGTTCTCCCATTTGTCAGAGAAATAAAGGAAATGTGAAGACAATAACAGAAGACAGTTGAACATTGGCAATCACTGAGAAGAATTAGAGAAATTAGATCTGTATTCTTTAAAACAGGCAGTGATAAAGTGTACCAATTGCTAGAAGTAATAAAAGGATAACTGCTGGAGGGTTTGACCTGTCATTACATTTATAAAGGAAGCACAAATATTAATCATGTAGCTTTGTTTAACTTGTTCCATAATTTGTTGATCAAACTGTTATTTAAACTCTGGCATTATTTTAAAGAGGCACTTGTCCATCAATTAATCAGTGAATTTGTTTGAATCTCATGGGTTCTTATATTCTTATATTCTTTTTTTTTCAGGTCCTGCCTCTTCAGTGAAAGTTTTTGTCACCCAATTCCAGAAGGAGTTGTGTCCAAGATGCTCAAGTTGGCATTATTAACATTCTTCTTTACACTATTGAAAAATGAAGTTCAGCATCTGAGTCACAAGTGTGTTTTTATATGAAAAGACATTTCTTCTTCTATTTGCATTGTTCTTAAGTGTCATTTTCCACCTTATTTCTAAAGTTCTGTCCAAAAAGTCAATCATCTTTTGTGTCTGTTTTTGTGGTTATTCAAATTTGAATTGTTGTTTTAGGTTTGTTTTGTTTTTTTTTTTAAGTTTTTGACAGTTAGAGATAAATTTTGTTAGCAATAGAGTGATGGTTTATCTAATTGTTTTTCTTTTTCTATTTCACAGTTCACATTTTATTTTCACCAACTCATACATTTGGATAGGTGTTTAATTTGATATCATAGAAGTGTGAGGCTTTTCATTTTTCAGGTTTTAATTTTTTATTCTTTAGTAATTGAATGCTTAAGTGAAAAATCCTTCTTAGGCTAAAGTGAAAAATCCACACGCATTTATTCAGTTTGTACATGTAAGTGTTGAAAAGTTTCATCTCCACACCTGAAGTTGAACATCGAATACGTGTGCATTTTTTATTGTTTTATGGCCTAATGCTATATACTTTTTCATTTCTTTTCCATTATTATTTCAGTTTGAGTTGATTACTATTATTAGTGTGCATACTACTTACCAAAAATAGTGATAGTACTATATTTTAAAATTGCCAAACTTCTTTGTTTTGACAGGAGACTTGATACTTTCTCCCAAGTAACTACCATAATCAAATCGACTTACATTTAAATTTTGTTTATTTTTTTCCTAGGTTATATGAAGGGGCAGATTCTCAAAGCCTAAAAGTCCGAGAACAAGCCTTTCTTCTTGAAATCTTCTGGTCTGGAAAGGAAACCTCAGTATTTTTTACCAAGCCAACAAATATGCTCTTGGATTGGTCTATATATTCTCAAAAACAAAAATTCAAATCTAACGATGTGAGTAGAATTTGCCTTACTATGTTGACTAAAAATAATGGGTGCTTTTGATCATTCATTCTTTTCTTTTTCTTTTCTACTTGTCTAGTTTACTCTTCTGAGATAAAAATATGTGTGTCTATCTCTTCTATACAGGCATAAGTGTATTTATTTGCTGCTTAGTTGTCATTCTAAAATGACAAGTCTTTGGTATTAAAAGCCATAGACAAAGCTTACTATAGCATAAGATGCTAATTACAAGTTATTGCTTGCTATTTCTGATCTTTTCATTTTATGTATATTTCGCTGAAAAAAAATATATAGATAAAGAGATAAGCCAAACCATAAAAGTTTTCAGAATGTAACTAAGAAAATAACAAATTAGTTCTAAAATAAAAAATCTTAAAGACTATCAAAGAGTCATCAATCTGATTTCTTATTTTGACCAGTGTCTCTCATTCTAGTCAATCTTTCTGTCTAGACAGCAATTTTTTTTCCAGCAATTCAGAAAATTAAAATAGCATTTAACTTTAGTTCTATTTTTCTGACTCTTGAAAGATCATAGACTTGAGTTTTTCAAATAGTTCTAGATTTTTTCTATTGTTTTGAATTTCTCTCTGTCAATTCAAAGACTCTCTGGATTTTTTGTACCCTAAATTAGTTAAAACAGATCCATTTTTGACCTAAGTCAGTCTTGACTTCTTGTCCTAACTTATATTTTGATAGTTGACAGACTATCTGATTAGTGGTAAAAATAAGACATTAAAAATGTGTATTTACCCTTCTTGCAACAGGGAAAAGAGGAAGGGGGTTAATAAGCCTATGGGCTTGAGTAGAGAATGGAAGAGTAATGGTTGATGTTGTCACTTGAGTTGTGACTATTCTCAATCTCATTTAAACATTAATACTATTAGTTTCCCAGTGGCCAATTCCCAAATGAATTTTAAGTCTGCTTTAAATTAAAGAATCTATTTGCTTGATGCTTTGGTGTATACTAAAAGTTGGAGGTATGAAGATATGACTTGATAATTACCTCTTGAGATAAGTGATGATTACATCATCATATTCAGCAGATTAGCAGGAATGACAAAAGATAGGAATAGTGAGTATTGGAGAAGCTATGGAAAGTTAGAAACACTGAATTTTTTTGATGGAGCTTTGATGAAGTGGTCTAACCATTCAAGTTGACAATTTTGAATTATGCTAATTAATTGCCTAAAATATTCATATCCTTTGATCCAGAAGTTCTTCTGTCTAATAAATACTCAAAGGTGATCAAAGACAGAATATTAAAATATTTTATAACAGTTATTTTTGTAGAAGCAAAGTAGAAGTCCACTAATTAGTGAATAGCTAATTAGTGAATAGTCAATAAATGTGATGAATTATTGTTGTATAATAAGAAATAGTGAACATGAAAATTATAGAAGAGAGAAGTATGAGAGACTTACAGGAATAGATGCACAGTTAAATAAGCAGAACCAGTAAAATAAGAAACACAGCTGTAGTAATATAATTGGAAAGAATTCCCCCTTACCCTCAGTCTGCCAAAAAATTCCTGAGTAGAGTATAATTATAAGAACTAAGCCTGGTCCCTAAGAAGAGTTCAGAAAAATGAGTATGTAACATTGCTTTTACTGTCAAACTCTCTCTTTCTCTCTTCTTCCCTTTTCCCTGTCTCTCTTCCTTCTTCCCTCTGTCTCTGTCTCTCTTTGTGTCTCCACATATATGTATGCATGTGTATATGTTTATATGTGTGTGTGTGTTTATACATATATATTTAAAGTTTTGTTGAATTGCTTTTTTTTTTCCCCTCTCATCCTTTTTTAAGAAGATGACTTTCTGGGACTAAAATTTTATCTTATGTGAATATTTCTTCTAATGATGCAGATTTTAACTCATCCATGTCTTCTCATTCTGTTTTGTTTCTTTTCATGAGAAAAACTCTTCATGGAGAAGGCTGTTTATAGTCACATGGTTTTTTTACATTTCAAAGATAACAACTATATAGAATCTGGGCTATTTGTTATACCAAGCTCTCAGCCAGTCTTCTAGAATTGGTGTTGATATTAATACGATCACATTAATTCCACAGTGAACTTAAGAAATTAAATTCAAATAGGAAAAATCAGGAAGACTTGGGTTTATATCAGGTCTCAAACTCTTATTAATTGTGTGATTCTGGGCAAGTCACTTTACTTCTGTCTTCCTCCAATTTCCTCATCTATGAAATAGGGATAATAATAATAACACCTACCCCATTGGATTTTTGTGATGATAAAATGAAACTATTTGTTGAGGTTTTTGCAAACCTTAAAACCTTATGTAAATACTGACGACTTTATCTGACTTTTAAAAAAATACAGGACATTTTATTAACATTTAAAGGTAAGAGATAGGAATTTGAGTCTGAACCATCATAGGACTTCAGGCAGTCCAAGGCAGACTCTGTTATTAGATTTTTATTTACCTATGAGTTGTATGAAAAGAGAATATAGAAACATATGTATCTGTCAGTCCATGTCATCTGCTTCCTTAAACCAAATTATAATACATTAATACAATTTTCATGACTAATAAAGAAAACCATTACTCACTCATTTATCTCACCAAAATACATTTTAACAGTAATGTTTTACACTTAGATACTACTTAACTCATGATGTGTTTGATATGAGGTATCTCACTTGATCCTAAGAATTGTTACTGTAAAGGTGGTATATATTATACCAATTTCATAGGTAAAAAAACATGTTCTACATGTTGTAGAAATGCCATGATAAAAGTGGTATAGCCAATAAGAGCCTGAATGGGGACTTGAACACAGGTCTTATGATCCAAAATCCAACATTGCATTCTATTATAAAGACTTCAGGGAAGACATTGTATTTAGCTCAAATTGTTTTAAAAAGTTTGAGATTCTAGTTGAACATTTAAACTTTTCAATCAGAGGTAACCATTCATCCAAAGTGGAGTAGAATCCCAAGAGAGTAATGAAGTAAATGAGATATATAACATCCTAAATATCTAATGCATTTTCAATATCCCTCCTCTAATAAATGGAGGTGATTATATATTGTCAGAGATTGTTTTAACAAAGCACAATCTCTGGCAGGTTCTACATATTTAGTAAGATATCTAATGTGATCCCCAAAACAAAAAGTCTCTTGTCCAAAAAAGGGGGTACATTTTAAGGGTTTCATCACCAGAAGATGGATTTTTCAAACCATCGCACCCCCCAAATCCACTGATTAAGGCAGAGATGCCATTCAGGCTGCAGTGGTAGACAATTACTCCAAGATGAAATTATAAGTATTCTTGAAGGATTGAAATATATACAAAATAATTGATAATACCAGAAATATGATGGCATAATATTCCCTTAATTTTTCTACTTCATATTAGTGAGATAACAAATTATGGATATGGAAGCAGAAATATGCAATGAATGATATTTGTCTGGAATTTCAGGCATATCCCAAATGAGTCTTGTTTCCTCCTGGGGTCATGCCTCAAAGGTGAGTGATGTTGCTTGTATGAGCAGTACAAGATATGTGGTTAGGGTGCACTAGACCTCCATGAAGAATACTCTCAGTAATAACACATCTAAGCTTGTTCATAAAATAAATATATAACAAAACTATTTTTCAACTACTGAACATTATCTAGATGTCCTATTATTTGTGCCTCAAATGGCAAGTTTTCAAATTAATAGGAAAATTTCTAAATAATGAGTGATAATATAGAAAGCTTTGGATCTCTTTATTCCCTCATAGAAGATCTGAGGCTTAGCCTCAGCCTAATATGAGGTCTCCTTCAGTGTGATTTCAGCTCTCTCAGATCCTTGATATACATCAAAAATCTCCCTTTAGGATATTCATCCTAATGTTATACAGTTACTAAAAAGCTTTATTTATGTTGCCAAGAAAATATGAAAAGGCAACAGTTACAGGTCAGCCAGCTTTAAGTGTTACTGACCTTGTTCAACTTCAGAAACTTATATATTTATATTATAGACTTTACTATTCATTAGTTTATTTGGAATTTTTATGTGAGGTAAACTTGAATTTATTAGGTACCTCCTTGTTACAGTCCTGACTCCTTAGTGTCTAAAATATATGTGCCTTAATTTTAATTTTTTTTGCATCTGGATACACATATCCAGCCATAACAGAGAGTGAAAAGTGGGGGTTGAGGCATGGGGTGTCATACAATAATAATACCTACCAAGGTTATTGTGCAAGTCAAGTGAGACAATAATTATAATGCACTCAGCACAATGCCTGTCACATAGTAAACGGTATATAAATGTTAGCTATTATTATTTAATAATATCAGTTGGTTGACCAGATTTAGGGCAAGGGACAGTAGAAGGTGAGTAGAATAATGCTAGTTTGATATCTGAGCACTAGTTTGCTATTAATTTTAGAATTTCATTTAGACACTTGTCAGAGATATGATTTAAATAGCCGTGTGGTTTTTGTTTTTGATTTGTTTTTAATTGGCTCCTGGCATGTGTTCTAAGATTCAGAGACTAAAAAGGGAATTTGCTCTGCAAAAAAGTACATAGTGTATTCTCTGTACCTTGTCCCCTTGTCCTGGCCACAGTCTTGTGATTCAGCTGTTCTTACTACAGAATAATTGGGGACTCAGGCCCCTTACTATGTGACAGTTGAAACTAGTGAGTAGGCACTCTCAGTGTGTGTGTGTCTGGCTTAAAAAGAAGCATGGTTGCACAAGAGTACAGGAACAGAAAACATTCATTATAACTATAACTAAATATAGTATTCTCATCTTTAAATGAGAGGATGCTGGTAACTTCTTTATAGATTATCAAGTGCTTGCTCAGCTTAATCTGCCTTTCATTTATTTTTTTTAAATGCTAAAATCATTATAGATAAAAAGGTCTTTTCACTTTGTGGAACATTTCTTCCTTTCTTCCATTTGATTGTATTAGATGAAACTGCTCATTATATCTGAAGACAATAATATAGACCACAGCATTTTTCACAGTTTACTAAATCACCAAAGGACTACTACTACCAATGTGAAAATGCTTAGAAAGCAGTCTAAAGTTGTAAATAGTAACAGATTTTATGTACTTAGCTTGAAGATTTTCATTACACTTTATAAACAAGAGCAACATATTTGTTTAGCAGTTACTGCCACGTACATTATAGTATTATTAGATATTAGAGAACTGGCCTTAAACATTTCATATAAGTATTTTATTTCTTAAGGCTTGATTAGGATTTTTTATTCATATGAACTTTTCCTATTAAGTTAATTTTCACTGCCAGACTCATTCTTGTACTTAATTCAGTCTCTTTGGCAGTTTTCAATTTAAAGAATTCCATGCATGTTCATAGACATCACTTTCAGTAGGGTAAAGCATTTTGTTTCTTGATTTACAGCATTGAAGCATTCAATTTAAGTCATTAGCTAAACAGAAGTCCTCAGTTTATGCTAATGCTGTTTTGTCATAATGTCAATCAGCCAGTCTTGCCAAATGACATTGTGGCAAGTGAATTTCATTGTCATGAATCTGAGAGTGCTTTGGGCTTTCCTTGGCAAAGGGCAGAGGTGGGGTGTGTCTCTTATTTTAAAAGGAACTGCAAATTCAACATGGTCTACAACTACAAAGCTTAGTAGCTTGTCTTTTATCATTTCTCCTTGGGACATCTTTATACAATACACAGGGGTAACTCGAAAATTTCTGAACACAAGGAAACCAAATGAGACTATATGCCTATAAATGTCCCTTCAACTCGCCAACAATTGATTTTTCTTTTCTTTTTTAAAAAATAATTATTGGTAAGAAAGAGGAGGCAGTATGGTGCAATGGATAGAATCACACTCTGGAGTCAGAGAACCTGGGTTTATATCCTTTCTCTGATACTTTCTACTTTTGTATGATCTTGACCAAGTTACTTCCTTAGCTTCTTTCTTCACCTATAAATGAAGAGATTTGTACTAAATAGCCTCTGAGCTCTCTTCCAACTGTAAAATGATGATCTAATGTTGGCTGCCATCTTTTTTAAAATTCCTATAATATCTTTTCCTTCATATTCTTATCTTGCTACAGTGAAAGGAAATAAAATTATGCTTTACAGAGCATCTTAAGTATTATCTAGTTAAACCTCTTTATTTTACAAATGGGAAACTGAGCTTCAGAAATATGGTCACTTAGCAGAATCCACATTGCTATTCTGTGATAGAGCTCTAATTATGGCACAGTTATCAAACTCCTAATTATGGATTTTTCTGCTGCAACCCACACTTTCCTATGTTAAAACTCTATTATGTTCAAATCCTACCTCAGACATTTAGAAACTGTGTAACCCATGGGCAAATCCCTTAACGTAACCGGACCTTAATTTTCTCATCTGTAAAGCAAGGAATCTTTACTGCTTAATGTGAAGATGAAATGAAATAATGTTCATTAAAATGTCTGTAAATCTTCAAGTATAGTATAAATGTCATCTTCTGTTATTGTTTTGAAAGGATTGACAGTACATTAACTT
The DNA here is from genome assembly GCF_016432865.1 of Antechinus flavipes. NCBI lineage: Eukaryota > Metazoa > Chordata > Mammalia > Dasyuromorphia > Dasyuridae > Antechinus > Antechinus flavipes. Next base: position 184,246,548 of record NC_067398.1, read on the forward strand.
ATTGTCTTAATCCATTTTGTTGTACTAGTGAAGCTCTTATCTTTAGCAGCCTGGTGTGAGCTCATACATGAGGGTGGATGGAAAGAACCTGGATTAGAAATGTAAAGACATGTTTTAGTTTTAATCACACCTCTTTACTATCAAAGAAAGACATGCTATCAAATCCCTTTTATTCTGAGTTTCCTATTCTGTCTATAAAATAGCAATGGTAGTATCTGCCTACCTCTCTCACAGGATTGTTCTGAAATCAGCTGAAATGCTTGTTGAAAGTGTTTTGAAAACAAGCTGGTATATGGCTGGTATATCGATTTGTTTTACTGCTTATATTATAAGGAAGGTTTCCTATATAGCTTGGGGAAATGGACTAATGAGTTGTATAGAAATGCAGCTTTTTAAAAAGAGCATCAATAAAAATAAAAAAACAGAAGCAAAAGGATATTTGGAGGGGACACAAAAAAATCAGGGTAAGATTGTTACTGTTATATTAAATTCAATATATACTCAAAATAAACTACATCACAGCAATTCTTGGTTTTATGTATAATCTTGTTATTTTATTTTGAAATGTGTACTTTGATGATGATGGTTAAGTTTATTTTTACACTTAATTTTAACAAAACAACTCAGGTTGTGCAAGTAAGGTTATCCTATTAACTGGTCAGATGGCAAACATTTTACTTGGTATTGCTCTGGTTTATTAACTATTCTAGCTATTATTATTCGGTATTTTGGTTAACATACTCGATAACAAAATTTTATTGAACCACACTTCTATATTAAGAACTTTTGATTTCTTCTAGATGATAACTTCTTCCATGAGGTTAACTCCTTGCCATGATGTATAGTTCACAAAATGTCAGAAGCAGAATCTGAACCCAGGACTTCCTATCTTCCAGGACTCTTCTCTCTTCACTATGCTGTTTTTCCGTGTTCACTATTCTTTTTCCTCAGTAATTCAAGAGCCATGTAGAATATTGCAAAAGTTTCATGTACAACTATGAACATCAATTTTCATTGTGTTCTCAAAGTACAGCTCCAGTTAGCACTGATAGACAGTAAGCAGAATAATAGAATGACTAGGATATTGGCAAATTTTCCCAGATTTAGATGTAGCATTTAGCAAATGAACCATTTTGTTTGTTGCATTGTGTTTTCTTCTGGATTTTTTATTTAGAACTGGAACATACCAAAGGGTTATCTGGTAAAGTCTCTTATTTCATAAATGAGAAAACTGAGGCTCAGAGACTTTAAGTGACTGGCCCAATGGCACATACAGCAAGTAAGCAGCAGAGCTGGTATTCCAATCCAATTCCACTGTTACAGTTGCTTCCCCCAAAGCAGCTTCTAGAATATGTATATCCAATGTGCAAATATTTCAACATAAATGACATGTGTAAATGATTTCAATGTACCCAATGTTCATCATGCTAGAAGAAGACCTGGGGTCAAATACTCCCAATGGCTCTTAATGTCTGTGTGAACATCAGTTTTGATCTAAATGACTAAAAGGAAGTCTTAAATTGAAGAAAAATATATAACTGTCCATTATCTATATTATTCATGACATGGTTCTTCCCACAACCTCAAGCAAGAGAACTAGTTATAACAAAAGGGAACAAAGATCCTTGAGTTAAAAATGTTCCCTTTTATAAGATCAATGGCTTTTATTAGCATACATGATATTAGAGCTTGAAACCTTGACCAGTGCTATCCCTAGGCAGGTTATGGGACCTGGTACATGAATTTCACATGTCTTAGAACCAACTCCTACACCTTTTAACTACCATAGTTTCAAAGATTCTGAACTTTTTCAGTATCATCAACCTAATGAAGCCTATAGACCTCTTCTCAGAAAAATATTTTTTGAATGGGAAGGGAAAGAAATAAGCTTTTACATAGTGCCTACTACATGCCAGGCCAATGTTAATGGTTTTTACAGTTAATATTTTTATAGTGGAGAAAATTGAAGTAAGCACATTAAATAACTTGCCCAGGGTCACAGAACTATCAGATATCTGATGTCAAATTTGAACTCCATTCTTCCTGCCTCAAGATAGAGCGTGCTGTTTGCTGTAGTACCAGCTGCCTCCCTAAAGGCATAAAATAAACTATATAGGATTACAAAAGAAACTAAATTGAAGTATAGTTATTTAAAAAAAAAACAGGTTCATTGATCCCATGTTAAAAACCCTTAATAAGGCGCACATGCGCATGTGTGTGTGTGTGAGACGAAAAAGAAAAATGTTAACAACATTCACACTTTACCATCACCATTAAAAAAGCCAATTTGAACAGTCAGCTTGGACACTGGAGGATGATGGGTTTTGGTAGCCTAAAGAAACAGCACTCAGTTATGAAAAACATCCTACCAGCAGAATCTGCCTAATCAGGGAAGAGAAAGGTCAGAGCAAGTCATTTTAAACTCATAAAATTATGAGGGATTTTTCAGTCTGTCAAACATCAAGCATTTTATAAAACTCTTAATATATGATAGTTACTGTGGATATTCTTTACCAAATATAGAAAGCAAAAAGAAGTTAACCATGTCATCATCTTACTTTCTTACAAAGAACCTGAAGTATTTTGATAGAAAAGAAGATTGATTTTTTAAAAATTTGAATCAATTTAGTGTTTTCTGAACCTGAGTTAACCTTGCACCTTGGTTCTTAATTTCATTATAAAGAATAAAGTACACTTTTACCAAGTTCTAGTGATAAGACTTGACTATTACTACCAGAATTTCAAAAGGGCAAAAATCAATCAATATTTATATTTTCCTTTTCTCCACTATTAACTCTCCATAGACATTCATGATGGTCGGGATGGATCTAACCATTGGTTGAGAAGACTCAATATATTTTTTCAGTTACAGAGTTCTTTTGTTTGAAGACTTAATTTCTATTTCTCACAACTTATTTTTAGCAAACTACATGATAGAGATGGGTACTTTGGTATATAGTTCTCTGTATGTTTTACTTTGTGTCTAAAAATGCTTATTTTCTATGGTGTTAAATTTAGAATAAAAACAATTATTTTTTTTTAAAGCCCTCATTTCCTAATTATATTCCTATAAATTATGTATTACAAAGAAATAAAGTTTGGTTCTGTTTGTGGACACAGTTTGAGAGAAATAGTAGAGATTACAAAGCCTGTTCTTTCCTTTCAATGCAGACTGTGTGTTCTTAGTAACTCAGATCTAGAGTCACAAATATACTGTAAGAGCTGAAACCAAACATGTCTTTGATGTTTACTGAGATCTTATAGAATACTAACAATATTGGTTTCCTGTACTCTTTCCAAATAATCTGTAGAGCAAACTCAAGGATAGAGAAGTTTATACCTATTTTTATCATGTCTTATGTATCTGTGTTAGCTATTTGACTTTTGGCATGTCAAAAATTAAAATTCAAGATTACTTCCCACAGAGAATTTTTAAATAGTATACACATGATTAATATATTTTTCTGAACATCTTATGGCCTTTTTAAAAGTAATTTTTTTCATTTGTTAGGCTTTCAAAAATGAAATGGCTTATCTGTTGATTGAGATACTTGGAGCCGTGGTAGAATATTGGATATTTCTTGGTCTTAAGAAGGACAGAAATGTGATGCAACATATGTCAGATAATCTAGGAAATTATGTTGCTGTTTCTTGTGATGGTGAGTATGTCTTTGGACAAATTATATATTATTTTTTGAGCCTTATTCAGTAAACTGGTTTTATAGTATTTGTTTAGCTTTGTGATATTTTTCTAATTATGTCAACTTTTTGTTTTTAATTCCTATTAAACTACTAAATAGCATGTGCTTACATAGTATAGTTTACAAAGCATTTTTTAATATATTCAAATAATTTATTTTAAATTACATTAGAAGATGAAATAAATGCTATTTTATAACTCATAAGTTTTGGGCAAAGTATGAAAACCTACTAAACTTCAAATAGGAAGTGCATTCAAATAAATTCAAATTGATATCTGGCTTGCAAATAAGGATCCTCTGTTAAATTGTGATTGGAGATTTCTCATTGACATAGGAAGGGTTTTTGTTGTTCTTCTTCTTGTTGTTGTTGATACTTTTTTTTTAATTTAATAAGTGTCTGAAGTCAGATTTCAACTCTGGTGTTTTTGATTCAAGGCCTGGAACTGTATCCATTGCATCACCTTCCCTCTCCCCTACTTTTATCCATTGCAAAAGCAAGAAAAAGAAAATCAATTACAAATATGTATAGCAGTGCACAAAAAACTCCTGCACTGTGTCCAAAAAAAAAAAAGAAGAAGAAAATATTCTTTGATTTACACTCTAAAGTCTATCAGTTCTCTATCAGAATATAAATAGTATGTTGATCAGAGTTCCTAAAGTTGATCTTTATAATATTACTGTTATTGTGTAAATTGTTCTTCTGATTCTGCTTACTTTACTTTGTATTGATTCATATTAAGTCTTTCAAGGTTTTTCTGAAATCAACCTGCTCATCATTTCTTCTAACAGTAATATCCCATTGCATTCATCTTCTGTAATTTGTTCATCCCTTTCCCAATTGATAGGCTTCCCCTATAAATATTTTTAAAATTATTGGTCATTTTCCTTGCTTTTTTAATTACTTTGAGGTGTAGAGCTAATAGCATTTACAAAGCCTTTTCACAAAGAACAAGAATTCTTTCCAATCTTTTAGCATAAATAGTGTGAGCAATCCCCATTTTACAGATAAAGAAATTGAGGCTAAACAATATTAAACAGCCATATGGCTAAGTGACAGAGACATCATATAATCCTTGGTCTTTTGGCTTTGTTGCCCTTATATCATTCTGCTTTTTCCAAACTTAATCATTTGGCTGTGTTTTTACATCTGTAACTTTGGTATTGGGGTGGAGGAGTGTTGAATACAGATTGTTCCATATGAAAATGATAATTTGACAGGGAAAAAAATGCTATTAATATACAAAGTGAAGTACTCCACAGTGTGTTAAAAAGTCTTTCCTATGTAGAACAATTTATTCCAGCATTGTCTACTTATCACCATTTACTCTAATAGCAGGATAAATCAATTTAATAAATTTCATTTTATTTGTAAAAGAAAAGAGAATTAAATACCCTATAATTAGGGATATATTAGCTCTTTCAGACTTGTAATCTAGAACAAGTAGTGCAGGTAAAAATTTAAGCTAGATCAATCTAAAGTTGTTCCATCTACTCCTTTTCTTTGGAGAATTTGTCCCATCAAAAATTATCTTAATAATGCTTATTTTATTTGCCATGAGTATTGTAGAACTTTTGGTGTTTAAGAACTGTTTTCTTAGAACTTTTTTAAAGTAAAAGATAGTATAAGATTTTAACCCATTTTCACTTATATCATATCAACTTTTAAATCTCCTAATATGCAAAATCATTGAATGACACTTTATATTGTTAAATCTAGTAAAGTCATATAACCTGCTTACATGGTACATCTCCTTTTTTTTAATATCTAGAAATGTTGTTATATTTTCTCTTAACACTAATATTCTTTTTTCCCCATTTTAAACTTTTTTTTATTTAGTATTTTATTTTCCTCTAATTACATGTAGCCAATTTTTAATTTTATTTTTTATTTTAAATTTTGAATACCAGGCCAGTTAGTTGGCACAGTAGTTAGAATACTGGCTTTAGAGACTCAGGAGGATTTGAGTTTAATTCTGGCCTCAGACAGTTATTAGCTATATGAACCTGGACAAGTCACTTTACCCCATTGCCTCTTCCTCCTCCTCCCCCCCAAAAAAAGAAAGGGAAAAAAAAAGTGTTACATTTTGAGTTCTAAATTGTCTCCTTCCCTCATCTCACCCTTCAGAAAAAAGATAAGAAATTTGATATAGATTATATATGTGTAGTATATATGCAAAATATATTTCCATATTAGTCATGTTGTGTGTGGGGGGAGGGAGGGGAGAAATAGACCAAAATAAGAAAAGTAAAGAATGTGTGGGTGTATATATATATATATAATATATATTTTTATTTACAAGATATATGCATGAGTAATTTTTCAGCAATGACCTTTTGTTCCAGTTTTTCCCCTCCTTTCCCTCACCCCCTCCTCCAGATATCAGGTAGACCAATATATGTTAAATATGTTAAAGTATATGTTAAATACAATATATGTATACATGTCCATACAGTTATTTTGCTGCACAAGAAAAATCGGACTTTGAAATAATGTACAATTAACCTGTAAAGAAAATCAAAAATGCAGGCGGACAAAAATAGAGGGGTTGGGAATTCTATGTAGTGGTTCACACTCATTTCCCAGAATTCTTTCGCTGGATGTAGCTGGTTGATTTCATTACTGCTCTATTGGAACTGGTTTGTTTCATCTCATTATTGAAGAGGATCATGTCTCTGGTCTTTCATCAAGAATATTGAAATTCCTCTATTTCGTTGATTATAAATCTTTTCTCCTTGAAGGATTATACTTAGTTTTGCTAGGTAGGTGATTCTTGTCATAATTTAAACTCCTCTCATTATTTTCTTCTAGTGTTTTGATCCTCCTTTCTACCCAGTCCTTCCCCCCCCCCCCTTCTCTGTGTTGTTCCCTCTTTGAGCCCAAACTGATGAGATTAATCTTCAAACAATGCTCATCACTCTCCCTTATTTCCTTGTCTTGGAATAGGTTTTTTTGTGCCTCTTCATAAGATCTAATTTATCCCATTTTATCTCTCCTTTTCTCTTCTCCCAATATAGTCCTTTTTCTACCTCGTAATGTCTTTTTCTTTGATATCATCACATCAGAATCAACTTATAACCATGTCTTCTATATATCTGTTCCCTCTAACTGCCCTAATAAAAGATAATTGCAAGTATCATTTTCTCATCTAGGGATGAAAACAATTTAACCTTTAAGTAATATGCATTGTGTTTTTTCCTTTCTTGTATATTTTTCTATGCTTCTGTTGAATCCTGTGTTTGAAGATCAGATTTTCTATTTAATTTTGGGCTTTTCAGTAGAAATGATTAAAAATCTCTTACTTCATTGAAGATCCATTTCCTCTCCTGAAAGATGATGATGAATCTTCTGGGTAGTTGATTCTTGGTTATAATCCCAGGTCCTTTGCTTTCCAGAAAATGCTACTTCAGGCCCTCTGATCCTGTATTGTAGACTTGTCAGATCCTAGGTAAATGACTGTTGCTCCTTAATACTTGAATTGCTTTTGTCTGGCAGCTTGCAGTATTTTTTCTTTGAGATTATAATTCTGGAATTTTGCAACAATGTTTCTTGGGGTTTTCCTTGCCATCTCATTCTGGAGATGGTCATTAGATTCTTTCAGTGCCTATTTTGCCCTCTGAATCAACTATATCAGGGCAGTTTTCCTTGATTCTTGAAGAATGCTAATCAGGCTCTTTTTTTGTTTGTTTTTTGGTCATGTCCTTCAGGTAGACCAATTATTTTTAAATTGTCACTCCTGGATCTATTTTCTAGGTCAGCTGTTTTTGAGGCATTTTACATTTTCTTCTGTTTTTTTTTTTTTTCCCTTGTTTCTCTATGATTTCTCATAAAGTCATTAGTTTCCATTTCCCCAGTTCTAGTTTTATTTTCTTCAATTAGTTTTTTCATCTCTTTTTAATTCTTTTTAAGGTGTTGTTTTTATCGATATTTTTTTAAGGAATTGTTTTTCTTCAGTCAGTTTTTGTAGTTCCTTTTCCAAGCTGTTGACTCTCTCTTGCATACTTCTCATTTCTTTTCCCAGTTTTTCTTCTTCTCTTATTTGCCTTTTTAAAATCCTTTGTCAGCTCTTCCAAGAAGCCTCTTTGTGTTTGAAACCAATTCATGTCACCCTTTGATTTCCCATGTGGGCATTTTGTTTTCTTCTGAGTTGTTGTTTTGTATGCCTTCACCATAGTAGATTTCTGTGGTTAAGGTTCTTTTCTGTTTCTTGCTCATTTTCTTTCTCCTATTTTGTAACTTTTAAGTTTGAGCTCTGCTCCTGAGAACAGAGGTCGCTACCCCAACCTTCTTGTGACTGAACTTTGGCTGGCTTTGAACAGAGGAGCCTCTTGTGTTTGGTGTCTTACTCAGGAGGTTACTCTGCCTGTTCTCTCCAGACAGCAGTCTGGTTTTGTGGGCTGGCAGTTTTGGGTTTTGTGCTGGGATTGGAGACTTCCCCAGTGGTTTGCTCTGCTACTCAGTTGCTGATCTGCTGTATTTAAGACCCTCTCTTTGGCTTTCCCAAAAAGCATCTGAGCTGGGCAGAACACCTGTAAGACTGACAAAAGTCCTTCAAATCTATTTTGAGTTGGAGAGTGATTTCATTCTGTTAGACTCTGTTCAGGGGCTTGGTTTCATGTGCTTTTCAAGGGAAATTGGGAAAGTTCAAGCAGCTTCCCAGCGTCACTTGGCTAGTTATCTAAACTCTACAACAGTGGTTCTCAAACTTTTGTTCTCAGTATCTTCATGTTAAAAATCTATCGAGGATCATGGTTCACATGGGTTATATTTATAGCTATTTACTATATTAGAAATAAAAAATGATTTTGAATTTGCAGACCCTTTAAAAGGGTTTCAGAGACCCCAACAATTCTTTGGACTACACTTTGAGGACCACTGTTCTAGAACATCATATTCCAAGCCCTCTGATTCTTTAACATAGACCATCCTGGCTGTGGCTTCACAGTATTTTAATTGTTTCTTTCTGACAACTTGCAGTGTTTTCTTCTTAACTTGGGAGCTTTGGAAGTTGGTTATAATATTTCTAGGGGTTTTAAATTTTTGGATCTCTTTCAGGAAGTGATTAGTCTATTATTTCAATTTATATTTTACTCTGTATTTCCAGAATATCAGGGCAGTTTTCCTTAGTAATTTAATGAAAAATAATGTCTAGGATCTCATTTTGATCATGACTTTCAGATTGCACAATAATTGTTAAATTATTTTTTCTATATCTATTTCTCAGTTTTTCCTGAACCTCTTATTTGCTTTTTAAAATTCAAAAATTCTTTTTGGGCCTCAGAGCAATTCACATTTTTCTTTGAGGCTTGGGATATAGCAATTTTGATTTGCTTTTTTTCTTCAGAGTTTCTTTTGATCTTCCCTGTTACCATAGAAACTTTCTGTGTTAAGATTCTTTTTCTGTTAATTGGCTCATTCTTCCAGTCTGTTTTTTGATTCATAATTCAGAATTAAAATTGTTTTCTGTTCCTGGAGCAGATTTGAAGGGATACAGTCCCAAGCTTTAGGCCTCTCTTGCTGCTATGCTCAGAATTAGTTCTGGGTGTCTATATGTTTTCAGTTCATCTATGGTGATGTGATCTTTTTTTTTTTTTTTTTTATAACTTTTTATTGATAGAACCCATGCCAGAGTAATTTTTTACAACATTATCCCTTGCACTCACTTCTGTTCCGATTTTTCCCCTCTCTCCCTCCCCTCCCTCCCCCAGATGGCAAGCAGTCCTTTACATGTTAAATAAGTTACAGTATATCCTAGATACAATATATGTATGCAGAACCAAACAGTTCTCTTGTTGCACAGGGAGAATTGGATTCAGAAGGTATAAATAACCCGGGAAGAAAAACAAAAATGCAAGCAGTTTATATTCATTTCCCAGTGTTCTTTCTTTGGGTGTAGCTGCTTCTGTCCATCCTTGATCAATTGAAACTGAATTAGCTCTCTTTATCGAAGAGATCCACTTCCATCAGAATACATCCTCAAACGGTATCATTGTTGAGGTATATAATGATCTCCTGGTTCTGCTCATTTCACTTAGCATCAGTTCATGTAAGTCTCACCAGTCCTCTCTGTATTCATCCTGCTGGTCATTCCTTACAGAACAATAATATTCCATAACATTCATATACCACAATTTACTCAACCATTCTCCAATTGATGGGCATCCATTCATTTTCCAGCTTCTAGCCACTACAAACAGGGCTGCCACAAACATTTTGGCACATACAGGTCCCTTTCCCTTCTTTAGTATCTCTTTGGGGTATAAGCCCAGTAGAAACACTGTTGGATCAAAGGGTATGCACAGTTTGATAACTTTTTGAGCATAGTTCCAAATTGCTCTCCAGAATGGCTGGATGTGTTCACAATTCCACCAATCAGTGTCCTTGTTTTCCCACATCCCCTCCAACATTCCACATTATCTTTCCCTGTCACTCTAGCTAATCTGACAGGTGTATAGGGTTCTCTAAGTATACCATCATATCATCAGCAAAGAGTGATAATTTGGTTTCCTCATTGCCTATTCTTATTCCTTTAATCTCTTTCTCAACTCTTATTGTCAAAGCTAGCATTTCTAATACAATATTAAATAGTAACGGTGATAGTGGGCAACCTTGTTTTACTCCTGATCTTATTGGGAATGGTTGCAGTTTGTCCCCGTTACATATAATGCTTACTGCTGGTTTTAAATAGATGCTACTGATTATTTTAAGGAAAAGTCCATTTATTCTTATACTCTCAAGAGTTTTTAATAGGAATGGATGTTGGATTTTATCAAATGCTTTTTCTGCATCTATTGAGATGATCATATGGTTTTTGTTAATTTGATTATTAATATGGCCAATTATACTGATAGTTTTCCTAATATTGAACCAGCCCTGCATTCCTGGTATAAATCCTACTTGATCGTGGTGTATTATCCTGGGGATGATTTTCTGTAGTCTTTTTGCTAATATCTTATTTAAGATTTTAGCATCAATATTCATTAGGGAGATTGGTCTATAATTTTCGTTTTCTGTTTTCAACCTACCTGGTTTAGGTATCAGTACCATGTCTGTGTCATAAAAGGAATTTGGTAGGACTCCTTCATTCCCTATTTTTTCAAATAGTTTATAAATCATTGGGGCTAATTATTCTTTAAATGTTTGGTAGAATTCACATGTAAATCCATCTGGTCCCGGGGATTTTTTTTAGGCAGTTGGTAAATAGCTTGTTCTATTTCTTTTTCTGAAATGGGACTATTTAAGCAATTTACTTTCTCCTCTGATAATCTGGGAAGCCTATATTTTTGGAGGTAGTCATCCATTTCGCTTAGGTTATCAAATTTATTGGCATAAAGTTGGGCAAAGTAACCCCTTATTATTTCTTTAATTTCCTCTTCATCGGTGGAAAGTTCTCTATGGTGATGTGATTGAAGGAGAGGTATGATTATTGCTCTCCTGCCCTTTCCTTTATTCTATGAACAACCACAGGTAGTCTTTTCTACCTTGAAACCATGACCAGGCTGCTTCTCTGCAAACTCAAGCTCTGGTGTGCTTGTTCTCCTCATCCTGAGACCATGACCTAGGACTGTGAAATGGATTAATACAACAGAATCCTGTACCCAGTGCCAGCAGAGGGATCCCTGTAGTTTCCCAACCAGTTATTCCTCCCCTTTATTTTCTATGGCCTAAGAGTCCTAGAAGCCAATGCTGCTACAGCTGATTCAATCACCCCAAAGGCCTGCTTTGTTTTGCTGGGCCCAGCCATGCTGGAGTACACTTTACTCTCATCCCAGTTAAGTTTTCCTGCTGACCTTCTAAGTTGTCTTAGATTAGAAGATTGTTTCACCTTCCCCTTTCATGGGTTCTGGCACTCTAAAGTTCTTTTGGAGGTGATATTTAAAAGCATTTGGAAGGAAATTGGGAGATTTCATGTGAGTCCTTGCCTTTTCCCCACCATCTTGTCCTTCCCACTGATATTCCAAGTTTAATTGGATAATTTCGATGAACAGGAGCTCATGAAAAAAAAAAAAGCAAGTTTAAGAAATAGGAATGATTTGTATACATGGTTTCCTCATTTGGTTCTCATATATAATCTCTCATATAACCTTAAAACATTTCCTTTTCTTTGCTCCCCCCCACCAAAAAGAAAAGAAAGAAAAAAAGAGAGAGATTGAATGTATAGAAGCATACCTTGAAGATATTGCAAGTTTCATTCATAGCATCACAATAAAACAAATATCACAACAAAGCAAGTCACAAATGTTTTGATTTCCTAATGCATATAAAAGTTATTTTTAACACTACATTGTTAAGTATGCAGTAATCTTATGTCTAAAAAATTTGCATATTTTAATTAAAAAATACATCATTTTTTAAAAAAAACTGTTTACAATCATCTGAGCCTTCAGCAAGTTATAATCCTTTTGCTAGTGGAAGATCTTGCCTTGATATTGATGGCTACTGACTGTTCATAATAGTGATAGCTGAAGATTGGGGTGTCTATAGAAATTTCTTAAAATAAAAAACCATGAAATTTCCTGCATGGATTGCCCCTTGCTTTCACTTGAATACTTAGATGCCATTGTAAAATTTTTTAATTGGCCTAATATCAATATTGTTATGTCTTAGGGAATTGGGAGTCCAGGGGAAAGGAGACTTATGTAGCCTTTTAACTCCTCATTCTTGTGGATCTCAAATCTGAAACATTCAGTTTTATGTCAAAGTTGAGAAGAACTTTAGGGAATAACTCTTTCAACCCATATCTGAACAAGACTCCCCTTTACAACATTCCTGACAAGTAGTCAGTTTTTGCTTCAACGTTACCGATGAAGCCGTGATTGTTAAGAAGTTTCTTCTACCAGCCACCCTAAATTTGCTTCTTTACATCTTTTTGTTCTTTATTTTAGAGCAATACTACATATGTCTAACCCTGCTTCTATTTGAAAGTCCTTCATATAATTAGAGACAGCCTTTATGTCCCTCTCAGTCATCTTTTCTCTAAGCTGAACATTGGTTCCTTCTAACAGTCCTCATAGGACATGATTTCATTTCAGTCATCCTGATTGTCCTCTCTTAGAAGCCCTTCAGTTTATCTGTGACCTCACTAAACTGTGGTACCCACAATTAAATACATTAATTCAAAAATTATCTGTCTAGCTGAAAGTATAACAAGACTGTCATCTTCTTCCTGGAAGGTTCATATTTAGCTTTTCATACAAATGTACACCCATATCTTTTTTTCTGCAAAACTACTGATCTCCATCTTATGTTTGTGAACTTGACTCTTTTGAACCTATAAGTTTATAAATGTCATCTTATTAGGTTCAGCCCAATGTTTTGACCTTTGAAGTTTTTTTTTGGTTCCTAAACCTGTCACTAGGACATGTTACTCCCTTTGCATTGTTTGCAAATTTTATAGAGATATGTTCAAGTGGAGATCTTCCAACTTTATATCAAAGTCTATAGAAATGAAGTTACTTAAAGAGACCAGTGTGGGATGCATAAAGAACTAATCAGCCAACTCAAATTTTCAAAGAAACATAGAAAATGTATTATTACTAAAAGGATTTTTTTTTTATTACAAAGATCTACTATAGAACAAGTCACGCCAGACTATTTATTGCATTGGTAAATTTAATACTCTGGCAAGAATAATAATAATGACTAACCCAAAAGAGTAATCATGAATGGTTTGTAGAATTGTAATCTCTAGTATCCTACCTGTTCTTCCCTGAATCTTTTTAAACCATAGGACAATTTTGTTTTACTATTTTTCCCCATGACTGATTATTAAAAATTTCCAAGATCATACAAAAAATGAGTTTGGCTTCAAATGGAAGATGAGAAAAGATCCTTTCCCCCATTACTTTGCAGAGATGGAGAATCCACAAGTTTGGGAAATTGCACATCTTGTTAAACTTTTTTTTCACTATATTGATTGGTTTTGTTAGGGTTTTTTTCTCCTTTATAAAAGAAGTCTTTGTTATATGGGATGATTCTTGTAGGGAGGGATAGGAGTAAGGAAGAAATGTAGGTTATAAAAAATAGAAGATATAAATAAAAATTTGTTTTAAAAAATTATTCCCAGAATTAGAAACTATCATTCTCTCTACTTCTTCCACCATTTGATCTTATCTACATTTAGTCCTTTGTACTGTATGTAGTGTTTTTCTTTCTATTTAAATACTAGCCTTTGGATGTCCTCTTTTTTGCCAGTTAGTTTTGACCTGAAAGTAACCATAGATTTTAGGGTGGGAAGAGCCATCTGAAATAATCTAATCTGATTATTTAGCAGATGTGAAAACTGAGGCAGAAAGGATACTGATTTGTTCAGGATCACATTGGAAGAAAGCAGCCAAACATGGATTCAAACCTTGATCCACAGGCTTCAAAGGATGGTGATGTTTTAAAGAAGACAGTTTAATAAAGAAAACTCCTGTCAAGCTGTCCAGATCTCTTTCCCTTTCAGAACTGGATTCTTGGCTAAGAAGCAGCATGGAAAGAGGGCTGGGTAGCCAATCAGAGGATTTGATTCAAATCTCACCTGTGACACTTAATTACCTGTGTGACCTTTGACAAGCCACTTAACCTGTCTGGGTGTTGTTTCCTCTGTAAAGTGAGAGGGTTGGGCTAAGTAGCCTCTGGTCTAAGGTTTTTTCTAACTCCAGATCTATGATATATTTTTTTTTAATTTTGTTTCTTATTTAACCAAAATCCACCTTTTTGTCTTTTACATTTCCTTTCTGCCTCCCAATTGATAAAGCAAGAAAAACAAATCACTTACAACAAATATGTCCAATGTCCAGGGGAAAAAAAAGTCTCAATTTGTACTCTGAGTCAATGACGTCTGTCAGGAAGTAGATAGCATGTTTCATCAATAATCCTCTGGAAATATGGTTAGTCGTTGTATTGATCAAAATTCCTAAATATTTCAAATTTGTTTTTACAGTATTTTTTTAATTGTATAAATTGTTCTCCTGGTCTTTCTTTCTTCGCTTAGAATCATTTTGTGACAACTTTCCTCTGAAACTGTTAGAATCCTTTTTCTACAGTCCAGGAAATCAGGATCCTATACTTCTGGTTTCCCGTGTCATTGATGATTCTTGTAATAGCAAACCTTCTATAATTCTAAACTTTTAGTTTTCAAGGGAAAGTTTTTGGTGTTTTGTTTTTTGTTTTTGTTTTGTTTTGTTTTCCAGTAAGAAATGCTTCATTGTGCTTTGAGGACAGCTAAGTGGTATAGTGGTTAGAGCACCAGCCCTGAAGTCAGAGGACCTGAATTCAAAGTTGGCCTCAGATACTTAACATCTCTTAACTGTGTGACCAATTGTTTCAGCAAAAAAAGAAAAGAAAAGAAATGCTTCATTGTAACTTGGTTTTGTTTAGACAAGGAAAGTAAGAGTTTTTGAATTTGCTATCTAGCACTTTAGCACTTAGAAAATTCCAGAATAGAAATCTAAGTAAAAATGGATAAGGATTTATACAATTGTCCCCCTTTCTAATTAAAGAGGTCTTTGTATAGTACAGAAATTAGAGGATTTTGATCTAAAGTAGAGATGGGGAACCTTTTTTCTGTCAAGGACCTATTCGATATTTATAACATCATTTGTGAACCACACAAAATTATCAACCTATAGACCTCAAGCAGTGAGAGATTGTTATACCTAACTTTCAACTCATCATCACGTGTGGTTGCCAACAAGTGATTTCATGGGCCTATGGCCCCACCCTAATCTAAAGTATTGCACTTTCTTTCTTTCGTCCTTTTTTTGTTTAGGAATGAGGTGATGACTGTCACTTTTGAAGGATAGCTTATCTTTTATTCCATGACTTTTAACATTTCTTAGGTCATATTCAATCTTCCTTTACTGTACTGTCTAGTAAATTTCTTTTTGATTATTTGCAAAAAGTAATGATGTTTTAGAATTCTTACATTGGTTATCATTCTCAAAGAACTTGATTTTTGGCTGTCAAACATCAATAGTTTCTTAGATCATACAAATTTTTCTTAATCTGATCCTGAGGGAGACATAGCCAGAACTTTTTTATAGGTTAAGAAAATTACATTAGCCTTTTCCAGTATGTAGTGATTATGTTTCAGGAGACCACATGACAAAACATAAATGATCATGAATGGTATTTTGACAAAGATGAATATGTGATATAATAGGGACTGAACTAAATTCAGCTTTCATAATTTACTTTTGAAACATAATATTTTAAATGACATTTGAGCCTTCTATTTTACCAACATTTAAAGTCAACGCTTGAAGCGTTTTTAAAATCACTAATACCTGATGAGTCAAGATGAGAAGGAGATTGGTCCCTTGGATTATTTCAGTAAGCATTCCAAAATTGGCTCCAATAACTTACTCCTTTTGATTATTTTTTGTTGCCTTTTGGTTACCCTTCAATCTTGCTTTTCTTACTTAAGAATGAGAAAGTAGATTGGTAATAAATACAAGTGGGCAGTGTCTTTCAGCAAATATATACAGAATTAGTTGTTTTTCATGTATTCTTCTTAATGCCATAATGTCCCATTGTAGCTGAACCAGGTCTTCATTTTTCTTTCTTGAATTCTGCATTTTTATTATAAAAGTCTGAAAACCTATTGCATATTATTTCTTTTTTGTCATCATTACTTCTACTTTCCCATGTATTTCTTATGTCTTCTTTAATGTTAGGGTTTCTATACCTTTCTCCCTCCCTTTTCCTCTTCCACCCTACCCCATAGGAAAACCTGACTTGATTTGAAAAAAATTTAATTTGATTTTCTTTTGCTAACTGACATTTTCATTTTTTTTTTTTTTTTGCTCATCTTTCCAGTTTTGCTGGAAATACACAAAGTTAATAAATCTTTGGTTTGTTTCTATTAGGTCATTAATAATGATATTAGAATTGACCTCTTAGTATTGCTGTAACTTTCCATTGGACATGTAATAGTAGTCTTTCTCATTACCAGTAAACAAAGCATCTATGTAATAAGTACTCAAACATAATTGACTGAATTTTTGTTGGCATTTATTGGATTTTTAAAGATGTGGTGTTTAGGTGTTGGATTTTTAAGGATGTGGTGTTTAGGTTAGAAAGTATATCTAAAATTGACCTGAAGCCATATTTCCTCCTTACTGGCACATTATATTTAAGTCAAACAAATAAAATTATATCTCATTTCCAAAACTGTGAAAAGGAGACTCTTCATATCATTTCCAAATTATTTTAAAAGTATCTCTTTTTTTTTTTTTTTTTTTTAATAAATTTTATTTTATTTAATAATAACTTCGCATTGACAGAATCCATGCCAGGATAATTTCTACACGACATTATCCCTTGCAATCACTTATGTTTCATTTTTTCCCCTCCCTCCCTCCTCCCCCCCCCCCCCAGGATGGCAAGCAGTCCTATATATGCTAAACATGTTGCAGTATATCCTAGATACAATATATATTTGCAGAACCGAACAGTTCTCTTGTTGCACAGGGAGAATTGGATTCAGAAGGTAAAAATAACTCGGGAAGAAAATCAAAAATGCAAATAGTTCACATTTATTTCCCTGTATTCCTTCTTTGAGTGTAGCTGTTTCTGTCCATCATTTCTCCAATGAAACTTATTATTAAGTCTCTTTGTCAGAGAAATCCACTTCCGTCAGAATACATCCTCATACAATATCGTTGTCGAAGTGTATAATGATCTCCTGGTTCTGCTCATCTCACTTAGCATCAGTCCATGTAGGTCTCTCCAAGCCTCTCTGTATTCATCCTGCTGGTCATTCCTTACAGAGCAATAATATTCCATAACATTCATATACCATAATTTACCCAGCCATTCTCCAATTGATGGGCATCCATTCATTTTCCAGTTTCTAGCCACTACAAACAGGGCTGCTACAAACATTTTGGCACATACAGGTCCCCTTCCCTTTTTTAGTATCTCTTTGGGGTATAAGCCCAATAGAAGCACTGCTGGATCAAAGGGTATGCACAGTTTGATAACTTTTTGGGCATAATTCCAGATCGCTCTCCAGAATGGCTGGATTCGTTCACAACTCCACCAACAATGCATCAGTGTCCCCGTTTTCCCGCATCCCCTCCAACATTCATCATTATTTTTTCCTGTCATCTTAGCCAATCTGACAGGTGTGTAGTGATATCTCAGAGTTGTCTTAATTTGCATTTCTCTGATCAATAGTGATTTGGAACACTCTTTCATGTGAGTGGTAATAGTTTCAATTTCTTCATCTGAAAATTGTCTGTTCATATCCTTTGACCATTTATCAATTGGAGAATGGCTTGATTTTTTATAAATTTGAGTCAGTTCTCTATATATTTTGGAAATGAGGCCTTTATCAGAACCTTTAATTGTAAAGATGTTTTCCCAGTTTGTTACTTCCCTACTAATCTTGTTTGCATTCGTTCTGTTTGTACAAAGGCTTTTTAATTTGATATAATCAAAATTTTCTATTTTGTGATCAGTAATGGTCTCTAGTTCATCTTTGGTCACAAATTTCTTTCTCCTCCACAAGTCTGAGAGATAAACTATCCTATGTTCCTCTAATTTATTTATAATCTCGTTCTTTATGCCTAGGTCATGGACCCATTTTGATCTTATCTTGGTATGTGGTGTTAAGTGTGGGTCCTTGCCTAATTTCTGCCATACTAATTTCCAGTTATCCCAGCAGTTTTTATCAAATAATGAAATCTTATCCCAAAATTTAGAATCTTTGTGTTTGTCAAACACTAGATTGCTATAGTTGACTATTCTGTCTTGTGAACCTAACCTTTTCCACTGATCACTAATCTATTTCTAAGCCAATACCAGATGGTTTTGGTGACTGCTGCTTTATAATATAATTTTAGATCAGGTACAGCTAGACCACCTTCATTTGATTTTTTTTTCATTAATTCCCTTGAGATTCTCGACTTTTTATTGTTCCATATGAATTTTGTTGTTATTTTTTCTAAATCATTAAAATATTTTCTTGGAAGTCTGATTGGTATAGCACTAAATAAATAGATTAGTTTAGGGAGTATTGTCATCTTTATTATATTTGCTCGGCCTATCCAAGAGCACTTAATATTTTTCCAATTATTTAAGTCTGACTTTATTTGTGTGAAAACTTTTTTGTAATTTTGCTCATATAATTCCTGACTTTCCTTTGGTAGGTAGTAAAAGTATCTCTTTAACCTAAATTCCTCATTTGGGGGTATAAATTCATTTCCTCTCTTACTTTGTTTTGAGAAAAGATGGAAAAGAATTAATCACCATCTTCCTAATAATATAACATCATAACATAACGTACAATTGGGAGATAATATTCATCTATTTCTTTGTCAGGCTAATCTCAGTTTTGGTGTCCTTTTTGATTAGGTTTTTTTTTTCTACTTCCATCTTTATTGGTTTTTCTCTTTTCCTTTTTTTCTTCATTTTTCTCCCAGTTCATCACTTCCAATCTGGCTTCACTTTTCTATGCCATTCTGATCCTTTAGTTTACGAAGTACTTGACCATTATATTTTTAATTCCTTTGACGATTGCTAGAGATCTAGCTCCAAATCCTTTTGTTACCTCTTGCTTTCAGGCTACTGGAGATTCAAAGACAAACAAAATAATCCTATCATCAAGGAACTACATGTACCCAAGAAAATACAAAGTACATACAAATTAATACAGAGTCTTTCTAAGAGGAAAGACTACTAATAATGTCTCTCTTCCTACTTCCATGCTTTTCGGTGCTTCCAGAGAAAGGCAACCTATTGTGCCAATCTCGTTAAATCTCCGTCTCCTCATTTAGAGAATAAAGAGATTAGACTTAAATAGCTTCCAAGATGTCTTATGATTCTCCATCTGTGATCCTTTTCTATTCATCTTATCTAATATCCTTTGGCCTTACTGACTGTTAGATATCAAATATTTCATTCCATGATTTACTGATTTACCTTATCTCCTATTTCACTGAAAAAATTGAGATCATCTACCATGAATGCTTTCTTTTGCCCTTATACCTCAAAATCACCTTAACCGTGTCATATTCTTTTCACTTTTATTCAAGTCTCTGAGGAAAAGGAAGCATCCTCTCCAGCTTATTGCCATTTTTTCCCCCTTTTTTCCTACACAAAGAAAGAACTTAACCTCTAACCAAAGGATATGTCCATACTTATACATTTAGTCCCATCCCCTACCACCTCTTTTGAGTCAATTCACAAAACGTGCATCTATTGTATGCTAGATACTATATCAGTAGCTATGGATTCAAGGAAAGACAAAAATAAAGTCTGCATTACATGAAGGTAAAACACAAACAATGGATTTATTGAGAATGATTATCAGGGTTAGGAGCAACTAGATGATGCTGTGGCTTGAACACAGAACCTTAAATCAGGAAAATCTTTAAATGTTTATCAGCATGTGTCCACATTATGGGAAACTAAAGTACTGTAAATGTCAAGAAATCAAATTTAGGAGAAAAATCTTTAAAACACAATCTACAATGGTGTAGCAATAAAAATTATTATGTGTGTATATTTATACACACACACACACACACACACACATAGTTGTGGTGCAGGTCTAAGATATTGAAAGCTAAATTATACTTAACAGACTACATAAAAACATAGATGGGGATACAGAGAAAGAAAAAAAAACAGGGTTCCTGGCCTAATAGAGCTAACATTCTATTAGGGAATTCAACATGTGAATTTACTTAAGAAAATACAAGATAACTTAAAGAGGGAAAGAGCACCAATACTCTAGTGGTACTAAGCTGAGCCTTGAAGTTGGTAATGATTCAAATGGGGGAGGGATTCCAAGATGAGAAATAACTTATGTAAAAACCCTGAAGACAGGGGATATGATGCACATTCATCAAATAACTATTGACTGGGATTCAGGCTGTAATAGGAAATAAGTCTGGAAAGAGGAAGTGAGTTGTGTAGCCAGATCATCAGATCTCAGTCTGAGAAATTTTTATTTTAAACTAGAGACAAAAGGGAAACCCCTGAAGATCTGTGCTACATTGTCAGGTCTTAAAGTGATTTTGGCACATATGGAAGGAAGGGTTGGAAGGTGGCAAGACTAGAAATAGGGAGACCATTTAGGAGATTGTTAGAGTTTTCAAAGTGAGAATGATAAGGATTTGAACTAGAGTGGTCCCAGAGAATGGAAATAGGTGGAAAGATGAGAGAGGTGATATGGAGATGGATGAATAAGAAGGAAAAGTAAACAGTCTAACAGAGAAGTAAATATATATATATATATATATATATATATATATGTATAATTGCAGGCTTCATTGAGAGGTATAGCCCCAGAATTAGACAAGTTAACAGTTAACAGCTGGAATTCAAACAGAGATGTTCTGACTTAAAATGCATTTTTTTTTTGTTTCATTAATATTATCAGAGGAAGAACTTGGTCTTGGGGAAATCTGCATATATAATAATCAGGCCCATTATATATGGTGATAGTGCCTTATCTTTGTTTTTTCTTACATAATTATCGTAAAGTATTGTGTGTGTGCCCACAGATTGCAAGTTCTTTTGAGGCAGGAAACACTTGGGAGTATCTCATCTTAAGTCTTTATCTTGCCCTATTTTCTAGCACAGTGCTTATATTCTTAGTGTATACTTAACATTTATTGTTTTGTTTTGTTTTTTTACTTGTTTCCTTCAGATTTTTCTTCACAGGAGTTAGAGAGTTTCATTAGTTCCTTATCTTCATCCTGGCTTCAAATGTTCATTGCAGAGTCAATCTTTAAAAAGATATGTTTACAAAGCTGTATCAGTATTTCTCCTGAACCACTTTCTCTTCAGAAAATGGTAAATATCCTTATATTCAAATATATTTAATTTCCGAATTAGCAATATGATCAGTTTAATTCATTGCAAATATTAATTTAAATATTTCCAACATTTGCTTGTGTATTTGTGGTGTTCCCCTCCAGGATAGAAAAATTAGTAAAGAGAAAAAAAATTAATTACAGAACTTAGGAATTTTAACTATCTGCTCTAGGAACAGAACACAAAAACCTTTATTCCTCATTCTATATCTTAATATACATGATGATTATTTTAAGTAGAATCAGAGATTTGACACAGGAATGAATAATTCCATATAATATCTAATATTTTAAAATAAGGTTACTTATAAAAATTCTAACCCACTCTAATCTTACCAAGCACAAGTGGTGCATTTAGTCCATAGTTCTCTAGCTGTATCTTGCCAACACCTTTACAGGCCCATCTTTGGATATTATTAAATGCTCTCAAGTGTTTCCGGAAAGAAATGAAAATCAGACATACTTGTTTATGCATTTTTGTTGGACAAAATTCTCTATTTTCGCAACATTTCTTTGCCTTTCATAGACTTGCACACTCATTATTTTATGTCCTACATCAAACTTGTTTCCTAATCCACAAATGCATAATCAAAATTAAAATGGCAAAATACCAGTTTATATAAATCAGATGACTTTTTTAAAATAAATAAATTATGCAAAAACAACATAACATACTAGGCTCAATATTAATAAAATAATCTTTTCTGAATGAGCATAATGCCAAAAAAAATAAATTAGGAAAAAATAATTATTTGCATCCAGGAAGTTTTTTCTTTTTACCCATGTGGTATTGGTTCAGTGATGTGGAATAGTCATTTTAGCAATCATCTTAATATTTTAGCTTACTTAACTGAGGTGTGGTTGCCACTGATAAACATTAAGAATGTTACCAAATTTTATGAGAAATAAACAGTTAATGATTTTCAGGCTTTCTCTTTTTTTATGATGCTATTTTGCAACAGGTATGTTCTTATTTGCCTGCATTGGGAAAAATTGGTATACTTGAATCAAGAAAGGGACAGAAACGGAAGAAGATGGGACCTTGGGTTGGCCCTGACTGCCAGAGAGCATTGAAGATGTTAAGTGATGGTGCTCAGAACCAAGCCAAGGTCTTGCCCGAGGGACCGTAAGTAAAACCTAGAGCATCACTCATAGTCCTATGCCTTGAACTAAAGCCTCTGCCCTGACACATTTTCTTGAACTTCATTTAACCTAGGTGGTCAGCCTGTGCATCCTGATGACTGATAGAAAACCCATTTCTAAGTTTATATGTACATACATTGATTCACATTTATTTACTCAAGAGTTGAGACTGCTGTTCTATACCATTTTTTGTCTAATTTCATGATTACTACCGTGTACATGATATACACTTTATCTGTTATTTAAAATATTGCAGATTCAGTTTCAGAATGTCTGACACAATAGTGTAGGTGACCACATCATAAATCTGTATGCATCTTTAACTTTTCATGAGTTACTATAAAATATTTTCCAAAAAAGAGAAACCTTTAAAAAATACACAAAGCTTACCTCCACTAAAGTGGATAATAGAATATATTGCCTGAGAAACATACTAGTTATATGATCCTGGGCAGATCCCTTAACTTCCTTCAGCTTCTGTAAAATGGGGACATTAAGTAATAGCACCTATCTTGCAGAGTTGTTTGCATGTAAATCACTCTGCAAACCTTAAAGTACTATATAAATAACAGCTTCTGTTGTTGTTGCTGTTGTTCTCATCAGTACATGCTGCTGCTGCTGCTGCTGCTGTTTCTGATGGTGGTAGTAGAAGAAGTGCTGTAAATTTGAGAAACTAAAGAAGAGTATCTAGTTTCTAACCATAATTTCTTCTTACCTAAAATATGTTCCATTTCTTATCCATTTATTGGATATGTACTATTTTGTGAACTTCTCCAAGAGTAGTAAGTCAAAGGGGTCAACAAAGTGAAAAATATTACCATATCTATACCAAGGGAGACATTGAGGCTGTTGGGATAAGTGACCTACCTAGAAGACAAAATAAGGATTTATGTAACAAAGGAGAACTAGTTGTTTTTTTTTTTAATTCAGCATCTAATGTATGCTGAATGTGAATGGCCAGAAAACAAGCCTTCATTATTTCTTATTTTTCTTTCAGTGAGCTGAAGCATTCTTTGTTGTTAAAAAGGTCGCAAAAGAAATGGGAAGAAGAGTTGTCATGTTCCAAAGAGAATTGCTGCTCTTTGCTTCCAAAAATGCATTTTCACAAGACCAATTTAAAAGGTATTTGAAGTATCTAAATTAATATATGCTAAGAACTTTTCATGGTTACAGTCATTACTTGCAAGTTTAATACACTTGTCCTGATGAATGCTTGAGCTAAAATGTTGGCCTATATCCAAGAAATACCTTCCTGGATAGCATGTTAGTTTTCTTAAAATGTCATTAGTGAAAAGATTATACTTAGTATAATAGCACGTTCATTCTCTTCTCTTTCCCCTCTACTTCTCCAAATATTAAACACAGTATGTAGCTTATGTGAGCTCATTCCAGACTTGCCCGCCTTACTTTGCTAATCCACCTCAACCTGGGTTGCTTAGGATCAGCCTGAGTCTCCTGATTTGAAAGTATAATTCTGTCTTCATCTCTTTCAGTCCTAGACATTTTGTGAACAAAGACTGGGGAGTAGGCTATGTTACATAGCTGTGTTAAGCATATGGACTCTTTTCTTCTAGGCATTGAGCCCAGACTATGAAATGTGTTTGGCTTTTAGTCCTAACTATACTAGCATCTAAGTACCTAAAGGATGAAATAACATGGCTATAATTCATTCAGGCTCCACTTAACTACACAAATTTAATAAAATATAACTTACATGAGGCTGTAACTGGCCCAAATCATTTGCTACATCTTTTTGTTTATGATCTATACCTTATGTATCATGCATCTAATACAAATATGTTTATTGTGATGACCCTCATGGGATATCTGGAACAATATGGTAAAGAAACTCTTGTTCTAATCTTTCAGTATAATAAAGATTCCTAATTGTGTGGCACAAAATGCTAGATATTCATTTTGTTCAAAATGTAAGAAGCATGATTTATTAATAAAATTCATTCATTTCAAAAAGCAATGCCCTTTTTATTTGCCTTGTTTTTAATATGCTGGGTTGAACAACAGAAGGAACCGGGAATAGGAGAAAGAGAATTGAAAAATAATAGAGAAAAATTCTAAATGTCTTTTTCTCTGTGCATATAAAAAGAATTTTCCCATAGAAATACTTGCAGACTGAAAGGAGGTATTTAGGGTGTGTACCATGAATTTAAACCCATAAAAAATGTGTTACATTATCCCAGCAAGAGAGAAAATTAACTTTAGCTACATATGCAGGTTGTGTTTGATTTCTAGTCTATGTGGCATTGCTTTAACTTCTTTTATCTTCTTTGCTTCAAGCTCAAGGTTTTGGTTCTTGTTCATTCTAATCACTTGGTGACAACAGAGTTGTCAATATGACTTGATTTTACCTTGCGTGCATTAATTGCACCCCTTTGCAAAACACAGATTTCAGGACCTTGTAATTCTATGTCAACCTTGTTTAAGCTTTAAATGGTACTAGGGCTTTTCTCGTGTGTGTGTGTGTGTGTGTGTGTGTGTGTGTGTGTGTTTATATTAAGATTCCTTCATTTCTCCCTTTCTGTGCTGCTGTAGCCAAGCCAGACAGCCTATTGAGAAGCAGCAAACCATCTGTTAATGGATTTGAAGTTCTGAATTATACTTGAGTGTGTAGAGGCACTCGTGCTTAGCCAGAAACATTCATTTGAATTAAGCTATAAATGCTGTGTAAAAAGAGCCATACATTTAACGTAGGTTCATGAATAAATTTAAGAGAGGGCAACTGCACTCTAAACTTTTATTGCTTCAAAATCCAGTATTTTTGGTGTTCTGTGATCATTCAGAGCTTTTATAGTGGGATTGAAGCTTTAAACCTTGAACTAAGGAGAGATAATTTCTGTGTTAAACCATTTGCAGTTGAATTTCATTGCTGGATCTCTGATGGAACAGAAGCTCTGTGGGTTGTGAGGGTTTTTTTGTTGTTATTCCTCCACACGTTTTTTTTTTTTTAATTATCCTAAAAGATATTTAACCTGGACAAAAAGGAAAATCTTATTCATTATTGACTGTTCTGGCAGAGAGCCAGAATGCCTAGTTCCATGCATTCTGATTATTTCCTTTAGTTGATATCTTGCCTTCTCTGGAATAATCTATTAATTTTTTATGGTAGGAGAGACAGCCCTGCATAGAGCTTGCATAAATAACCAAGTGGAGAAATTGATTCTTCTTCTCTCTTTGCCAGGAACAGACATTAATGTTAAAGGTAAGTTCTGAATCTTCACTGTCTAATCAAATCTGAGGATAATCCTGATTTTGCATTATAAAATTTTTGCATGCCAACATTAAAAAAATTACAAGGAAACCTAAATGTACTTTACTTGATGATACTGAGTTATTACTGAAATCAAGACTATTAAGGTGGGAGGGTGGGGAGGTGGAGAGGATGGGATGTGGGAGAAGGGGAGGGAGAATGGACTATAACCAAAGTCTGTATAAGAGGAAAAAATCATCATTGTTATCGTATTTGTGATCAGATCACCAAACTAATTTGGAAAATGATTACCATATAGATCTTTTGTCCCCCTTTAAAACAGAGATACAATTATGTAGCCCAAGCAAGTGTAGGAAAGGAGCCTTTTGGTACTGAGTAATATGTTGAAGAGTTACGTTGAAGAGAGAAACAGAAACAGGATAGCTCTACTTTACCATTGAATAACTCCTACTTTTGCTGTTTTAAAACTTCCCTTGATTTCTAATTCAGACTATGCTGGCTGGACGCCTTTGCATGAAGCCTGTAACCATGGCAACACAGTGTGTGTCCAGGAAATTTTGCAACGTTGTCCAGAGGTAGATCTGCTCACTCAAGTGGACGGGGTGACTCCTTTGCATGATGCACTGTCAAACGGACATGTAGAAATTGGCAAGCTGCTACTCCAGCATGGGGGTGAGTGCATTTATGCTAAACTGGTTTTGCAAAATTATCCAATTTTTGATGAATCCCTCAGAAGTTGATAACACTTCCTTTTTTAGCTTCTATAAAGGAGAATGCCTTTAAAAAATACAAAGAAGGGAGGGAAGGTCTTCTTGTGAAAACAAGCATCATTTTGTCAATAAGGATAAAAGCCTTTTTTTTATATGTACCCTTACTCATTATATTGAAACTTGTTTAAACCAGTGTAGTAGAATACACTTGTGAATTGGGTATGTGGGCTTTAAAAATGAATTTATTTTGAGTCGAGTATGGGGTTTTGATGAGATAGTCAATTCTGAAAGGTTTAGTAAATGGATGTATATTTTTAGCTGTTATAATGTTTCTGCATTTCTCTTATTCTGTTACTGATTTGACTGATTTTATTTTTAAGATTTATTTTCTTATATCTCACTAAAATTATTTTCAGAATCAATAACATTTTATCAGGTCAGCTAAATTAATAATTGAGTTAAATAATGTGAGGATTTTATAATTGTAATAAATGTTGGTCAGAGGTTTTTGAAGGTATGAGAATGGGTGTATTATACCTTAACAAACCATCCTCTGTACTGATTTATGACCTATGCTCTCAGCAAGTTCTGCCTTTTTAGTGACTCTATTTGGTCTGAGCTAGATAACAATTCGAAACATTAAAAAATGCATTGAGGCGGCAGGGGCTGAGACTAGTGAGAGGAGGGAGGAAACAATGGGAAATAAACACGGATGCATAGATTATATTTCCCATTACTTTCATATGAAAATTCAAGTATGTGGCTTCTGATATTTTTGGTAGTTAAAACATTCATATCTTTATGAAAATACACAAATGTGCTGCATTTGGATGGCTTCAACTATATCCAGCTTTTAAAAGGGCAAAACTAGCAGCCTAAGACTCCTGGTTATTTATAGGCTTCTCCTGCCCCCTAAAGGCTGCCCTGTATGTCTATTGTACTGACACCATCTTGCAATCAATACATTCCTGGATTCTTCTACATTCCTCTTCTATTCTCGGTTTATTGAATTTAAATGTACTATCTCCCGGGTGTTTTAGTTATCTACCAAATCTTAAATTGACATGTCAAGCCAATACTTGCTCTTTCTTGGTTGAAGATGATGCGAGAATCAGTGTACCGATGTGATATAGAGTAAACCGAACTTTCCAGTAGAAAATGATATTATGCTAATAGCTGTGCATTTTTCCAAAGGCCCTTAGTGAAGAATAGGAAATGGATGATCTTCTTGTCTTAAGGGAGAGGAGATCTATTTGCAGTTGCATGTATCAAGGACCTCTAACTACTCTAAAAATTGAATGCAGTCTTGTTTTTGCCTTTGTCCCATTTTAGGTTTGTGCCTGTCAAAAAGTTTGACACCATCATGGTAGAAACTACTTTACACATTCATTGTGGATTCATTCAGAATTAGTAGAAGGCAGATGGAGTGCTTTTAAAAAAATTTCTACAAGAACTTAGCTTACTGTTACCCTCTTTTCCTTTGGTTTGTTATGGTACTTATTTTTTAATTTAGCACACTTCATTCAGCACACTTCAAAGTAATACAGTGCTTCAGAAGACCATTTGACCTTAAACTGGACATTAATCTTACTTTATCAATTATTATTTTATGCAAAAGATATATGTGTGTGTGTATATGTACACATATGTACATTACATATGAAATTATGTGGAAGGTCAAGATATGGCAATACATTAGTTAAAAACTAAAAGCAGTATTTTGCATAAACATAAGTGTTGCTAACAAATGACTAGGTCGTGAATTTTTAAAAAATCTTTTATAGTTCTTACAACAGTTGTTTTCCTAATGTTGAAATGCATAAAAATTAAATCTGGCACAATCTTTGAAACAGATCGGGTGTTTACCATTTGTTTACTGAAGTTTAGCCAAATACAACATTGTTGATATTCTGCTGCTCTCATATTTCACCTGTGCTACCACCAATTCTACCAGGGAAAGGGATAGGGAGAGCTGCAGTAACTTTATAGACAGAAAGATATAGAAGTTTGCATACAGTCGATGGATTATAATTTTGGGCAGTTCATAGTTTGAGAGCTTTTTGGTTTTATTTTTGTTTTCTCATTCAGTTACACATTCAAGGTATACCATGAAAGACATGCTGCTGTTGGAAAATAGATCTTCCCGAAATATTTTTTTCTAGACTTCATGAAGTTCTACTGTTTTTATTTAATTTCCTTATGGGTATTATCCTACCATGAGGCATCCTAAGTGTAAGAACATTTCTCACAGTATCAAATTAACAATCAAATATGTTAAGCACATATTTTTAATATGTTCAAGACTGTGCTGGGTACTAGGGATAAAAAGACCAAAAAAAAAAAAAAAATGGCTTCTTCCCTCAATGGGCTTACATTCTAGTTAGAGGATATATGTATTAAAAGGGAAAACTGAAGAAAGTATTAGCACTAACAATTGGTTCTATATTAGGGAGGGAATGAGGAAATCTTTCCTACAAATGATACCTAATTGCATCTGAAAGAGAAATAAGGATTCAGAGACATGAAAATGAGGAGAAAGGATATTCTTGGAATGGGGAATGGCTTGTAAATAGACAAAGTTCACATAGAATACCAAGGCCGAGTAATAGTAGTCTAGTCTAGTTGGAATATGCATAGAGTTAATAAAAAGGGACTATTATGAAATAATACTGTAGAAGTAAGTGGAAGCTGAATTGTGTAGGCCAAACATAAATGAGTATTTATTTTATCTTTTGTGTATGTGTTGATATGTGTATTTGTGATATGTATGTGAAAAACACTCATGAAAAACATTGTTCCTTGGAGAGGAACATATGCTTTCTTAATCTTAGGAGCAGATCTTTCTTTTTTTTATTTGTACCTCATAGATCATTTGTAAACTAATACAAATACACATTTATGACATCTTCAAATTAGTCAGTTGACTTGATTGTTTTTTTCCTGATGGGCCTTAACTGATAGTGTCCACCCAAGTTAGTACCAAAGTTAGCTATAAATGTTACTTAGCACTTTGCATCACTTTTCCAGGCTCGGTGCTTCTCCAACAGAAGACTTCTAAAGGAAAACTGCCTTTGGATTATGTGCTAGCTCCCCAAATCAAAGAAGACCTTCTGGCTGTCCTACAAGTTGAAGGTTCCACTGAGGACCTTCAGGCACAAGAAGAGGACCATTTCTACCAGCAGCAGATTGAATTTGGCTCATTCTTACTTAGTAAAATGCTGTTGAATTTTTGCTCAATATTCAACTTATTTTCAAACTTTTCTGTTTTTAAAGAGTTAACTCATCTACGTGAAAGATTGTTTACTTCTCCTACAACTTGCAAGGATGCCACCAGTCTCCATACTGACTGGATTATGGATCTCTATGCTAGAGATCTTGTGACATTAAACAAGCTACCAAGTCTCCTTAAGGAGATACCTGAGAACTTGGAAGTGTTTCCTGGAGTTCAGACACAGGCCTTACTGATGACACTAAAAACTATGCTAGATCAGTCAGAGACTTTTCACAGCACTAGTTAATATTGATAGAACTTCTAAAATAGTTTATATTCTATATTTATAGATGCAATCTTTGATATTGTTTATAAATGCATATTAGATCATTCCTTTTTCAGAAAAATGTATGTAACTCTCCAAAAGAGAAATGCAAATTATTTCCAAATTGAATAGAAATTTTAAAATTATTTGCAAATTGAATAGGAATACACATTGAATAGACATCTTAAAAATTACATTGTATTTTTTAAAAAGTGATTCTTGTTTGTATTGTAATCCTCTTCATCTAAATGTTTAGTAAAACCTTGCAAAATTTTTCTCTCTTTCCCCTATGGATCTGAGAATGCTGGCAGATACCATGCAATTATTCATATATTCACTTTTAAGGATATAGTTGGAAACTGTTTTTTGTTCAGCATACAGACCATCAGAAAAGATTCCTTTCAATTCTGTTTTTCCTAACATTTGTAAAGTTTGCAGCATTAACTAATGCTCTAATGGGAAGAAAATAAGCCTGAATGTATCTATATCTGCAACATACAGCACAAAAAGGTGTGTTGCTGCTGCAAGTAGCCCCATATAATGGCACTTCATAAATTAAGTTGATCCAAGGTCTTTCTGTGCATATGTCAACATAGGCTAGAAATGTTTCAGTTTGAGGTCCTTTCATAATAGCTATTTATGGTAAAGTTAAAAATGAAAGTACGGATGATCACAATCACTAGTGGGAATGTTATATTTTTCTATAGCTGGCACAGAGACATTAAGACTTCCATTTAGCTTTCTTGCGGTTTATATGTATAATCTCACAGCAATTAATCTGTAGACTTATCATAGATACAGATCTTTTCACAAAGAACAGATTCAGCAGTCAATTACTGGAGTCATAATCTCATTGTCATCCCATATAATTGTGGATCGATTCTAGTTAAATTTTGTTCTTTTCATGATTTTCCTAAGTTATGTTTACAAATAAGATTAATCTAAGAAATATCAAGTATTAATATCTGGCAGACCTCAGAGAGAAGACATAGTATAGTCCAATAAAGCAAGCAATGGACAGGATCTTGGAAAATCCGAACTCTCATCTGGTCTATATTATACCAACAAGCTGCCTATTGGGCAAGCCTTGTGTTCTTCCTGAACCTCAGTTCAGTAAAATGTTCAGTTTGTTCTAAATCATCACTTAAGTTTGTTTGTTTATTTCTTACATTATG
The DNA here is from genome assembly GCF_016432865.1 of Antechinus flavipes. NCBI lineage: Eukaryota > Metazoa > Chordata > Mammalia > Dasyuromorphia > Dasyuridae > Antechinus > Antechinus flavipes. The sequence goes on from NC_067398.1 coordinate 184,277,850, forward strand.
ATCCTGTATGATACATCTTTTTCCTCTTATTGAACACTACAAAACAAAACTGAACAAATGAAAACTGAGTATAGAGAAGATAGTTTATCAAAATAAGGGAAACAGGGCAAGGCAGAAGAGATAAATTTGGAAGAATAACACATGTCCTGTCTTCACTAGTTCATTTAAACTGCCTTTTTTTTTTTCATTGTAATGGAAAAATAGTGGATTTTTCTACACTGAATCACCATGAAAATGTTTCCTTTTAGTTGCAATATTTATATTTTCTACATGTATTTTGTACTTGTCAGTTTTTTTCTTACCATGAATATATTATAAGATAGATACAGTGACATAATTTGAATTAGCTGCAAGGTAAAATTACATTCCTGGCTTTCATTCTCATCTTTTTAAAATTGCTGCACATTTTCTGTGTACATGTCACCGTGCTAGGTGTTATTAGGATTTATGAAAACCTTCAAAAAATGAGGTGGTCCAAGCCTATGAGAAGTTCATATTTTTATAATTTTTTAAGTTTGATGAAACTTTAAATTTTCACTTTAGTTAATATAGTTTAACTTGCATAATGTGTCATAACCTTGCTATGAAAAATTTAATTCTCATATTTGTGTTTTAAAATGTATAATCTGTCAATACCAGTTTTCAATTCAAATGACTTGAAAAAAGTTATGTGCAGTACCTAAAAAGAGACTTGAATTATGGCATTCATAAGTTCTGTGTATCTGTTTCAAATTCTTTTAAATAAGCCCTCAAACTAAGTATAGTTATACCTGTTTGTCAATTATTAAGCCTGAGAAATTTTCTGATAAGTATTTTAAAGTATCAAAATAAGACCTTCCTTGAGAATTCAAATTATATAAAAGTTCAGTATTGTTTTTCTGTTATTTAGTTTTATTTTTACTAACATTCTAAAAGGATTATCCAAGTTTGAAGCTGAAACCTTTCAATGAATCGAGTTTTTTTTTAGTTTACTTTTTTTTTTAAACTAGATTTGTGATTTCATCTATACAGAATGTTCCCCATATGAAAACTATCGCCATAGATGTAGATTGGCAACTTGTCTTTAACTTACAATCTTAGATTGCCCGTGACTCTGAGAGGGAACTTGCCCAAAGCCACATAGTTAATATTTTGTCAGAGGTAAGACCTGAAACCATGTCTTCCTGACCATAGACTTCTCAGTTGTTTTTGTATTAATAAAAGAGGATAAGGGTTTAAATGTTCTTAATTTTCTCCACAAATAAACAGGAAAAAAAATTGTTTTAAATTTGCCTTTCAGCTTTGTGCTTCAGCAACAAAACTATAGTAGCTTGTATATTGGTATATACTTGTAGCTTAAATGATATCTTCCTAAATCTAAAGATCAAATAGTGTAAGGATCCTAGTCTTAGAGGCAAATGACTTGTATTTCTGAAGGACTTTCAATAAGCCAGTCTCTGGACCTTATGAAAAACAGAGATAATCTGCTACCCAAGTAATTGTGAAGAAAATGCTTTGTAGCTATAAAGTACTACATAAATGTGATCCATTTTTATTTCCAATATTCTGGTATTTCGTATCTTTCCTAAGTGAAAAAATGTTTTGAAACCTTTATGTGATGTGTAATTGTAATGATGAAGTAATCCTTATTGTAGATGTGGTAGTTTTCTTTGCTCAGGATTATGTTTCATAACACCAAATGTGGTGTGCATATAAATCACCCATTCCTAAGTTTCAGCTTCCTCTCACCCTTGGACTAAGTTGACCAACCCAATGTGTTTCTAACATGCCCCATGAAAGGATACCATTTTTGTTTACTTTAAAACCTAGAATGTAGTTTCCCTCAAATGAACACCATCATGTGCAGCAATCATCAGGGGAGGGTGCACTCCATATGCATGCACACACCTTTCCAGTTAAGAGAGAGAGCTTGATGAGAGCCTGTCAATGTTTCTCCTTAATCAGCAGGAAGGGGTCATTTTTGAGTGACATGAGGCACTTCTTCCCCCAGGCACTCTTCCACACCTCCTGCTGACATCTAGAGAGCAAGACTTAGAATGATAATTTGTTTTTATAACGAATATGGTTTGAATTAGAGGGTCACTGATGACATTGTTGGAGTTGGGTAGATAGTAGGAACCAGACAACTTCAAGATTGGTGACATGGAGTACTGAACTGTTCCTGAAAACCAAATTGCAAGAAATGCCAAATTAGATTCTAAAAGTTATGGCAGAATATTCTTTGATGTTTAATTAAGCCTTAAAATAACTTTTTCATATGTGAAATACAGTAGGTAACAAATCAGTTAGAAAGGGGTTTGGGGTGTTATTTTGTGTGGTTTTATGCATACTGGTTTTTGAAGTACAGCATACCCCTTACATGGAAGACATTTTTTATATGGCAGTAGGATTCTGATAAGAGAATTTGGTAAATTTTATACTTCATTTGATCCTATATCATTTAATACTTGCATGCTGTATTTGTCAGTAAAGCTAGGAAGCCACACATTTTATATTGAGAACCCTGTAACCTATGGATGAGTATGTACTAAGGTGAATTTAAACATATCTTCAATATCCTTTTCCAGATATATTAATAAACTCATGTCATCTCCATTTTTCATAAGGCCCAAAGACTGGCTTATTGAAAGTTCTTCAGAAATACAAGTCATTTGCCTTTAAGACTAGGATCCTTAACACCATTTGATCTTTAGATTTAGGAAGATATCATTTAAGCTATAAGTATTAATAAAGTCAATGTGTATACACACACACACACACCCCCTTTCATTCCTGGTAAATAACATGTGCAGGTTGAAAGGTTGAAAATTCACCCTAGCTACTGATTTATTTCTTAATGTTTTAGCCTTTATATTCTTTCTAGTTGATGAAAGATCCAAGCACAAATATAGTCAGGAAAGTTTGAATATTTAAGATAATTTGTTGGAGGAAAAATAGGAATAGTTTTACTTTTTCAAAAGAAATGTAAAGCTTAATTTTTTTTTTATTTCACATTTTAAAAATTGTAAAATGAAGTTTTTTTTTTTAAACAAGATATTTTTTACTTTAAAATGCATGTGAAAAATCCATGATGTACTCATGGTACATACAAGTAACTGAGTCTGAAAATATCCTTATATTTGTGCTATTGCACATGTAGTATATTTGTACTGATTGTGTTTTGTTTTCCCATTTTAAAAGAGCAAAATAAATTATTTGGTTATGTGTTAAAAATAATTTGCCAAATCAAGAACTGGGAGACATTTAGTATTGCATCTAAGCAAAGTGTCCTATGATCGCTAAAAAAGAATAAAAAAGATACCATTTAGGTATTAGTAATCCACATCAGCATAATATAGAATTTGAATCCACTTTGTAAATGGCTCCAACTCATATAAGATTATCATCAGTAGTAAATAAAGCCTTTCCCCAAATTTTTTCATTTTTTTAATTGTGCTCTAAACATCTCCCCACCCATCCCCCGAGCCCCTTTGTTGGCATGAACATATTAATAGAAAGTCACAGGCTATTGTTAGGAAATATTGTTTACAAACTCAAAAAGATAAAGGAAGAAAAAATAATAGGAAAGTGCTTTCTAGTTTCAGCGGGTGGGATTGCCAAGTGAGAATCTGGAATCCAGGTTTGAATCCATTCCTATAAGACTGTCATTAATCTTTATGGTGGATGAAGTGAAAAAGCCCCCTCCTCTCTATCCTCTTACTCTTACAATGAAGTAGATAGTCCTTCTGAAAAAGATCATTAATCTTAAAGTGGTAAAACATAAAAAGAACTTAACTTGTCATACGTGGTATCTCAAAAGAACTCAGATGTTAGGCCAGTGGTGATTTAACTCTTTACACTGAGGCATTTTTTTCTTAGAATGAGAATGGTTTCAAGTCTGGCATTGCACCCCACCCCACTATTTCAGATTTAAACAGCTGGGTGTGTCATCCAATGCAGGTTTTATTTAAAACAAAAAAATACATTTTTTTCATCCACATGATTTCCACCAAAGAGATCCAGTACACTGTGCAGAAAGTTATTAATGAAGACATCTGACACTTAGTAGCAGTGTAAGGTTTGCCAAGACCTTTGTATACATTATCTCCTTTGATCCTCACAACAGCCCTGTGAGGTAGGTATTGCAGGTATTCTCCCCATTTTAGAGATAAGGAAACTGAGGTTTAGATAAGTAAAGTGACTTGCCGGTGCCCACCCAATTATTAAATACACATTATTTAAAAGTTTCAAACGCTTTTGATTCCAAGTTGGTCATTCTTCTATTACACCACAATACCTTTTAAATAGACAAAAAAACTTGTGGCTAAACAGTTTTGCAATTTTAAGATTAGGATTAACAGAAGAAAATGTATCATTTAAAAACTGGTTAGGAGTCATTGGAGGTTGGGAAGAATCCATTTGGAGGCTTTTGGTACATGCCATGTGCATTGATTGAAAAGATTTTACAGTGTAGGCATATTGGCAAAGAAGAGGCAAAGGCACTGATGTGCATGAAGTATTCAGTTATTTTGGTGGACTAGAAGAGGGAGGTTAAGAGTAAGGGGTTTGGGGGGGTGGGGGAAAGTCACTGAATTGGTTTGTCTCTGGGAGGTGTGGAAGCAGCCCAAGTGTGCATATTTAAAAACAAATTACAAGAAAAGATTGAAGTAGATCTAACTGAATTAGTGTCTCAGTAGTTTACTGTTTTTAAAAATTGTTTCATTTTTTCAGTCTCACTTGCCATGGTAACTGGCCTTCTAGTGATAGTTATTTTGAGTTTAGTGCCATAACCTTATCATAAGCTATTATTATTCCTCAAAGGTTGGTGGGGGTTTTTTGTTCTTGTTGTTGTTGTTTTTAAATGAGCTCTGAAAGCATCATATGCCAAGCAATATCTTCTGCTTATAGATGTTATGTGCCCTTTCTCTGAGGGTGTCTACCCCCTCTGTTTACTAGCGTGGTCATCCTATCCTTACAAGCAGATCTTCCCCCTGAGGTGGGGTGAGGGCATCCTGTCTAGCGTAATTCTTAAAACTACTAAAGATTGAATTCTTTCATATGGATACCATGTGGATTGATGATAACCTATCTTCTTTATCAGCCCCTTCTGATTTTAGGAGTGTTCATGGGATGTGAAGAATTACTTGTTCCCTGATGGGTCTTTTCAGATTCAACACAAAAAAAAAAAAAGCCAGGAGGAACTGATAAGATTAAATAATAGCTACATTTGCCAGACTTTACTTTAGATGCATTTGCGGGAAGTTCACTACTGTTATTAAATTAAGAATTCTCTTTCATTTCTCTTCACAGATATAGAAAAACCCCATTTTATAATGTGGATTTTCTACTCTACTGTATTGATACCAGATCAGACTACCAGCTAGACTTTTGTGAGAGAATTCTGTAGGGGGGTTAGCCATGGTAGGAAAAAACTCTGATTTTCACAGTTTTGTCAGAGTTTATTACCTTATATCTCCCTCTGTGACCAGGAAAATGGCTTTTTTAAAGGTGTCTTTTAGACGGTGTGATTCCAACCACACTCATTTTACTTTGTAAACATTTTCATCTTTTATTATCTGATGACAGAATTAAAAAAAAAAAAATTAACTAGTGACAGGAATCATGAGTTAGAATACCTAATCACCCAAAATATCCAGGGTCAAAGAGATTAATTAGAAACACAGCTACATTAGGTAACCATTTAGTAGTTAGACTACCCACCTGGTAACTTACGTATAAAAGAGAGTATTGAATAAACTCCGTTGCTTTGGTGTGCTTAATCTACAGTAAGCAACTATTAAGTCCCTGACATCTAAGTAAAATATAAACACAAACTTTTTTTCCTAATGGAATAGGCACTGTGCTGAGCTCTGAGATGTCTTGTCTACTTACCAAATTGCTTAGCCACCCTCAGTTACGGGGCTTTGGCTTATTGGCTTATACCAGTAGAGAAAAAGAGTGGAATAACAGGCTATGAATAAGTGTGTTTATTGCATTGTGCATGGAGTATCCCTACTTATTAATTAAAAAATAAAAAAAAAATTGTTAATTCATGTTGCTGGGTCAATTAACAGATATTGATTAAGGGCCTCCTGTGTGCCTCGCACTGGTAAGGGGTAAAGGTGGGGAGGTAAAACAGGAGTTTCACCAAAATGAACCCATCTCTCCCCTCAAGGACCTTATAATCTAGTAAAAGAGAGAACATATACATATACAAGGTACTGATAGTTTTAGTACTGAAACTATTGAGATGCCCTGTATAACTAGCCATAAAATAAATACAAAATCATTTTTTGATAAGAAGGCACTCTGAATATATTTTTGGAAATTGTGTCACCAGTAAAAGACCAGGATTGGGCGGGGGAGGGGGGAAGAAATTGCTGCATCCTTTAAGTTTTTAAGTCCCTCATGTTTGAGCCCTGCTCAAGTAAAATGCAACATATTGATTTGTGTGCTACCTGTATATTTTTATGCTTTCCCATTCATAGTTCACAACTGGGCCATTGCCTTAGCTCCTGCTTATTCCAAATAGAACTTAGTGCTTTTTAGGCCCTCATATGGTTTTTCTTATTTACTAACCAGGCCACTTGTACCCATGAACTATAATGCCCCAGAAAGCTGCAAGCTAGGGTACTTCTTACTACTCTATCTAGAGCACAGTTTGTTTTTCATGATATTTTGTTTTGCTTTTCCTGTCCTCTATCTCCCTTCTTCAATCCTTTGCACGGGCTATCCTCCATACCTAGAAATCTCACTTCACTTCTTAGAATCCAGTTTATTTCAAGGCTCTTCTCAATGCTACATGCTACATAAAGCTTTTTCTATTTCCCCATCCATGGCTGCATCCCATTCCAACCAAATTACTATTCATGTTGTTGCTCTTAGCTATACTGTAAACTCTTGGTGCAAAAGGACAGTTTCTTCTTTGTATCCGCAGTACCTACCACTTGATAATAATTACCTTATTAACTGCTTAACACAGAAGACTGTTTGAATTCAGCCGGTTTGGTTGCCTTGCCATTTGGAAGAAAAAGAAAAAACTAGTGGAGACATCATTTCTCCAAGTTCTTTGGAAATGAAGACATATAGAAATAAGTACCCCAGATAATCTTAGCAACACCACCCCAATAATGCCATTCTTTCTAAGGTGTCAAGGTAGGAAAAACTAAACAATGAGTTCCACCAATTAAATATAGATGGTTTTGGTTTGAGCTATCTCCATCTCAAACTATTTTGTGTTATTCTTTAAATTCTTGCAAACATTTTACATGGTTGTGCCTAAAACAAAAACATTTGTACTGGCTTGCTTAGGTGAGACTTTTAGTTAAGCCTCAGAGTTCAGGGGAGATAAATCGGGTTATCAGAACTGATACCCAAGATCTGGGTTTGCTTTGAAAAGACTTTTAAAGTGTCTTTCTCCCCTGACCCTCCTACACTTGTGTTGTTTTTAAGCCAAGGAAATACAGTTTTTATGTAATTCAATTTTATCAGCCACCACAGGAAGGTAAATTAGAATTGAAAGTAGTGAAGAACTATCATAATGCTGGGGCTTTACAAACAAGAAGGGTATGGCTTTATTTCACACAAAACAATCGAAAACATAGGAAAGAATTTAGGAATGGTGGATGTTCACGCCAAATTAACAGGTGAGTGTTCGGTATACAATGTATAGTTATGATTGTCTTGCAATATATATTCTCTCTAGGATTTAAAAAAAATAAAAATAAAGCTAATAAACTAGGGCTTTAACAAAGTATAATTCATGATGTGTCTATTTGCTTATATATTTCCATAATGCTGCTTTTCTTGTTCAGTCATTTTAGTTGTATCCAACTCTTCTTGACCTCATTTAGAACTTTCTTTGCAGAGATACTGACAAAATGGTTTGCTATTTTCTTCTCCAGTTCATTTGACAGGTGAGGAAACTGAGAGAAACAGGGCTAAGTGACTTGCACAGGATTACACAGCTAGTAAATATCTACCATGCCATCTTGTTGGCCACAGTGCTGCTACTTTAGTTCTAAAGTCCAGGATAGTATTAAACATACAATGAGAACAAGGGTCTGTTGAATAAATAAGTAGGGGGATTTTTAATACAGAGAGGAGCAGGATTATCAGCACTGAAGAAAGTAAATTTGAATACAGAAATCAAGAGGTTAAGTGTTTGAATTCACAGATGTGACAACTCATCACCAAATCCTTCTGATGCTCTTAAAATACAATGGACATTCTTTAAAGGACTTGTTTGAAATATTTTGGAAGTATCAAATGAATGGAGAGCCATTGGTGGAAATAACAAAGTAAATGAGAGAAAGCTTACAAGGGAACCCCCTAAATAAGTCTATTGTTCTACTACAACTACCAAATAATCTCTCTGCTAACATGTCCCACTTAATGATTTAAAAAAAAAATACTCAGTTGCATAAGAATCTTCAAAACTGGTTTGATTTTTAGAATGTTTTCTCTATGCTGACACATTGAGATAATTTAGGTCCTCATAGATCAAGTCTACCTAAATTCCCTAAAGCCATACTAAATACATATGAACATAAATGCTGCTCCTTTGAGGGATAATTATTATTTTTTAGATTGGATCTGTGATTTCATTGATGTTGACAAGGCCCACTGATGAAGATTTACAATATTTGGTCTTTTAAGTGTTGCCATGGGCATAGAAATTCACAAAGTCATTCAGGAGTTCCAAGCAGAATTTGAATCCAGGTCTTTCTGGGCAGCTTTTCTCTCCCCTACCTGAAGAGTAATAATATCAATATGTGGAATATATCCAAATGTAGTTGAAGAATTGTTACTTAATTTACTCCATATGAAATATTGAGACACAGTTAATTGGTGCCATTACTTTGGCAGTCTTATTTCTAAATCAGGGTGAGAAGTTCATGTCCAGTGTTCATCTGTTGAGAGCAGGCGTGTTTGAGCACTTGTGTCACAGAGCTGACTTTCCAAGAGCTCTTTGGATTGAAATCTATCACACAGTTCTGAGAAAACAAGATGTGGGCCTCATAAGAGAGAATTTTCAAAGAGAAATGACTCAATCCCCTGCTGTTAGACAATAAGCAAGTTTTCCCCAACTTTTGTTTCCAGTCTGTGTCTGTAGCAATAATCCCCTCCTGGATTGTGGGTATGCTAAGAAAGGGAATATTCGCAGGGAAAAGGGGACTCCATGCAGTCAGAAGTCCTAGGTTTTTGACCCAGCTAGACAATTCTAAGCAAGTCTTAGGGTTGAGCCTGGTTTTTCTCATCTGCAAAATGGGAAAAATACTTACACTACCTACTTTTTGGAATGTTTGCGAGCCCTTGACATTCTAAAGTGCTATAAAAATATCATGCAAAGGGATAGTTCAGGGTAATTTGTTCCTCTACCTGCCTCTCCAGATCCTTATTAGAATCTCTCTTGAGGAGATCTCTTGGGATCTCTGCTCTTAAAGAATAAAGTTTTTTAAAAAGGAAATCCTTTCTAGGCATCAGAAAAATCTTTCTGGATGACCAAATAAAGCCTGTAACAATAATAATAATAACTAGCATTCATATAGTCCTCTAAGGCTTACAAAGCACTTTATACATATTCTCTCATTTCATCCTCACAAAAACCCTTTAAAGTATGTGCCATTATTATCCCCACTTTTATAGATAAGGAACTTCTTGCCCAGGGTCACACAGCTAGTTGATGTTTAAAGCAGGAACTGATATGAGGTCTTCCTGACTCCAATTCTAACATTATCTACTATTTTTGCTCAGAGTGTCATTTTAAGAAAAGGTATGCATTCCAGGAAAAGAAAAAAAGTAGGACTGTGACTGTACTGATTATTCTTGGAAATAATCATTGTTTTTTGTGTTTTAATGCAGTAGATGTGTAGTAAACATTCCCACTGATGTCAACATCTGAAATTGGGTACAGTGGGAAAAAAAAAAAAAAAACAGGAATTTGCACATAGATTTAATGGTTAATATTCCATTGGCCACATCTGTGCTTTGCAGAATGTCAGGCTTACTGATCATCTGAGGTCTTCAGACAATACCAGAATGGAACATACATTTCAGAAAAGATCTAACTGAAAGTTATTTCAAACAAACAATAGGTCCCCATCAATAAAGTTTCAAGAGTAACAACTTCATTCATGGTATATTGTTCCTTAACAACAAATAGCAACAGTATGGGAATGTGTGCATTCTCAATTGTTCAAGATAAACTGGATGAGCTAAAAGAAGCACATTGAGGTCAAAGCCTTTTGGCAAAAAGGGAATTTGATTGGCATCTTTCAAGCATATTGTATAAACAGAAAAGATCAAAATAGTTCTATCATAAGAAACAGTATTTATCAATATATCAGTAACATAAAAATATTTTTTAATCTGCTTCCATGAGATAAGTGCATTTTTAAAGAATATTCCTGTAGACAGAAATATAGACATTTCTCCCCCTCCAACATTTTTCCAACTTGTCTCTCTTTAACTCACTCTAACATAATCCCTACCCAAGTCTATTATTAGAATGGTAGAAAACATTCTTTGTAACAATTCCAACCAAAGCTTGATCCCCTATCAAGTCAGAAAAGTGAGAATTTCTCTCCAGATGATTTCTCTCGAGGTGTATTCTCTACTTGACACAGAGGGAATTAAGTACAAAAACTGCTGTGTAGAGTCTTGCAAATGGCAACTGAAAGTGTTCATTCTGCTGGGATTAGTGAACATTGTTCAAAGGTAAACTCATTTTTCTTTCCTAAAGGAGCAGTCTAGTTTACAAAACTGATTTTCATGCAGGGGGACCAGATCCATATTAGTAGAAATTACCATTTCATAAATGAAAAAAATGAAATATTGGCATATCAGTCACCACACGTCATCCTTTTCTAAATTAAAATTCATATTGATAGCTGAAAACATCATACACAATGAAACACTTTATATGATGTAATTTTTTTAAAAAGTAAAATCTTTTTTTTCTATGAAAACTTTTTTAAGGGGAGGAGCACAGAGTTCTTCACCATCAGAGTGGTTTATTCCAGGTATAGATCTTTACTCTTTAAATACAAATTAGCAACTTCTCTACAATTTCTAGTCTTAGCAAACTCTCTGGAGAAGTTAAGTCATTTGCCCAGGTAAATATAATTCATGTGTGCCAGAGGCAGTTCTTGAACCCTGGGGATCTTCCTTACTCCAAGGTTGTCTCCATCCCTAACTCTCACACTGCCTGTTGAGAACAATTAGACATTAAAAATTCCTTAGCCAGACAAAAGACATTCATAACCCAATACCAAAAATCATAATGGATTCAGATTGTTAATGCTATTATTGATAACTGTACTGGGTTTACTAATCTGCTAATTCAGTACAAATTAAAGTATTATAGTATAATAATGTGTACTATACAAAAAGTCATATGCAATCACTTAGAAACCTGGCAGTATTTAATTTTAGGCCTTTCTAGGTTCTCGAGTCCTCATATGGAATGATGTACAAGGAGTGGAACTTCTGTTCCTCATAGATCTCAAGAGCCGACAATTTTCTTGAAGGCTAAGTGCACCTTCATTCATTCATTCATTTAGAAGCAGCCCTAGCAATTCTAAATTAATTTGCACCCAAAGTGAACAGGGGCCAAATGATAGAATCTGAGATAAACTTGACCCCAGGTTATGGGATTGGTTGGTTGCTTTTTCTCCCCTGTTGAAATGAGAAAAACTAATGGATAATGTTTTGGATTAAAAATAACCAATGAAAACCAAAGCAACCACAATTCAATTGTGAATTCTAAGAATCAGATTGACATTTACATTTTTATAGGTTTAGTCAGACATAGCTGAGTATTTAATCAGATATTTTAGCCTGTTCACTAACCATCAGAAGAGACTATCTTCCCACAGAATTTTGTACTGGCTTTTTTAACATGTTCTAGTTTCGTCCACAGCTAGGAAGGGTTTCATATAACTGAAGCCAAAGTTGAAACCCTTATCAAACTGGTTCTGTACAACAGAAGTATATTTTCAGTGACATATGCCTTTGTACAATATTTACAGATTCTCTCCATCATGATAAAAAAAAAAGACAAAATAAATAAAAACATAAAGGAAGGAAATGTTGCCGAGGCTGGGGGCTTTTTTTTTTTCTTTTATCTTTCTCAAACAGATGCTGCTGGTCTCCTCAGTGCGTGAAGCTGGCTAGCCAAGATTGTTTTTCTTCCTTTTACACGGGCTATGACTGGGATCTTGTTTCAGTTCTTGGTACTGCACCTGTTTAAACAGAGAGTTCAGAGAAAGACTGGTCAGGTGGCCACTTACTGGCAAGAGATTGAAAAGCAAAGGAATGAGAGTGTGCCTGGGGGAGGGAGGAGGGGTGTTCTCTTGATGCAAGCTGCATGGGATCTGCAGCTGGGCTGCAGAAACAATGGAGTGATAGAGCTAGAATTAAGAAGGAAAACAGCATTAGGAAAATGCTGCCAGGAAATACATGCGTGCACTCATGTAAACTTTGGTGATGGGCTCCGGGCTTTTTCTCTTCACCACAAGATACTGTATCAGGAAGTGGAAAAAGCCCAACAAATCACCACATGCAACAGTATTCAAGAAAGCTCTGGATGATAGTTATTTGCAACTTCATGGAGTGTGTTTGCTTGTTTTTGAATACATTTTTAAGCTCAGGCTCAGTTTACATTCTATAGTCTGTAAAACTAAACTAAATGGTGTGAATGACATCTGTCTAGATGAAGTAAAGTCATTTCTTCAACTCTGCTTATGTGGGAGCACCGCAGGTCCCATGAAGATAATGGAGAAGGTAACATTCTCATCAACAGAAGGAAATCTTTCTTGTGATAGGAGGTTCTAAAAAACAGCCATTGTTCCTTTACACGTCAGTTGTTTTAGAGTCGGAGGTCCCTTTATGGTGATCTAGCCCAACTCACTCTGTTGACTGATGAAAAAGATTAGGAAGTGAAAGGATTTGTTCACAGCCACACAGCTATCTCTGACTACTCCAATGCTGCTTCTTTTACACCACTCGACCTTCCTACTTATAGAAGAAACAAAAATTCCCTTGCTCATCCCCTCAAAATAGCTCAGCGCAAGCTTGATTCTCAATTCTTGTCCAAAGACCGAGGGAAATGTTTCTTCATTAAATGTCTGCTAGTTTATTTTGTTTTTATAATCTAATATTCCTGTTTCCTCTCTACAGGTGGTGTTGGCCCCAGGCAGCAGCATACCCCTCAACCAACTCCAGCTGAGCATCATTTGGGGGTTGTTCCCAATCCTCCCTGAAAACTGGCTAGACAATCCCCTCTTGTGAAAACCCATTCTTCAAATGTTTTTTTCTTGTGATCAGGTAAGCTGGAAGTTTCTCATGGGCAAAATCCTAGTGAAAGTTCATTTCTTTTTTTGTTTGTTTTTGTTCTAATATTTTTATTTTTCCCGTTACATTTGAAACAATTTTTGAGGGTTCATTTATGAATGATTTAGAAAGCATGGAAAGTCTGGATTTTCAATGGAACACAGAATACAAAACTCAAGACCCAATGTCACACCATATTACAAAAACAAGGACAGTAATAGAACCCTGCCAAAAAAATTTTAAGAACCTTGTACAGAACAACATATCTAAGTTTAACAACTGATATCATCAAGGCATTTCAAAAGCCTACTCACTACTTGTACATCTGAAGGAACTCGAGAAAGGAAGTCAAGCAGCTCATTGTTATCAATCGCATATGGACTCCGAAGCTTCTTTGTAAATTTATTGATTCCTGGAAATGTAATGGTTGGAGCATTATTAAATCTCTGCATTGTTAAAACGCTGCTCAAATTATTAAAAGCACATTTCTGGCCAATATTTGACAATTATTTGTTATTGGTTTTTGTTCCAACTCAACAAGCATTTATTAAGCTCCAGGCACTGTGTTAAAGTACTAAGGATACAAAGAAAAGCAAAAATTAGTCCCTATGCTTGACGAGTTCATATATCAAATTATTTACATGTATGACAGTGATTTGAAGATGTATCTTTTGAGATGATCATTTACCTAAACAGCTACTCCTTCTATCCTGGCCTGCTATTATTACTATTTAATAATAGTACAGATAGGTCTGTACTGATCTGGTAGGAATGAAGCATAACTCTTCTCTCACACACTCACAGTTCTAAGAAGTATTTTATGAATTAAAATGAGTTTTAATCATTTCCTTATTTTCTTCCTAAAAGAAAATGCACCCATTGTTAGTTTAGGATTTTGTGTTTTTTAACCATGAAAGCTAAAAGTTCAAAAGGTTTTCATTCCCACTATAATCTGTGTTGGAAAGGGATCTAACAGTATTTGGGATTATACACATTGGGTCAATGAAATAAACTCTAATGGCCCAAAGAAAACTGAAATAGATGACTAGCATTTCCAATTTCTTAATTGAATATTCCACAGTTGAAACATGGGTAGACATTCAACCCCTCATGAAATACCAGCTTCAGTCTTGTTTCCTTATGTGGGAGTGGCTTGAATAATTCTTAAATTACTGATTAATATTTCAACAACCCACTACAGGCAACAAAAATTAAATACAATTCTTTTTCTCTTTATTCTGACAAAACAGCAGGCCCACATGTTTTTCTACCCTGAAAATGACTTTGAAGCCAATTTTCTATAAGAGGCCACTAAAGGTTACTTAACTAAATTCCACTAATGTGTGCCATAGAATATAGAGATACTTTTTTGTTCCATGGCTCTTTTTTTTTTTTTTTTTTAAATAAGAATTACTAAACCAGGGTCAGGTCTAACCCAACTAGGACTGGTGGTAATAAACTGCCCTAAGGTGACATCCCTTCCTAATTCCTTCAGTAAAACAGCATCTGTTTTAAATATAGAAATGAATGAAAGATGAGAAACTAAACATTCAGTAAATACAGTGGTATTGCTCCTGCTCTTTTTTCCCTCTTGTGGTGAGAGCAATGTCATAGCTTGGAGTTTCTTTAAATTATAGGATTCCAGAAAACATCCCAGGTTTTGTTTTAGTTTTTAGGGGTCAAGAGTCCAGAAGATACTGGGTCTGCATTGGGTATGAAAAGGCAGCTTCTTCAAACTTGAAAACACTTGAGTTTGGAAATAGAATATTCCTAATGCCCCTAATCATTTATCTAAGTAGATTGTTATAAAGCTCTTTCAATATAAAAGAAAATATTAAAAGCCTTCTTCTATATTTTATTCTGCTCTTTTTTTCCTTTTGACAGCCAGATGCTTTTTGGAAGTTCATGACCCATTTTGGTGTCTTGCTTCATATTAGATTAGTTGGAGGGGGAAGGGTACAATTCTCCTTCAATATAATTTCTTTCACTTTTTTCTAACTGATTTATATATAGGCAAAGAAAAAGGATTATTTGAAATCATTAACTTGGTGGGTTTATATGGTAGTAGTCCTTGGAGGCTGAAAATTGAGTTTTCCAAACCATGAATTTTGTCAAGAAAGAAAAAAAGTTAACTCCAGATAGCACTGAAAGAAGCAGCCTCCCAAAGAGAGGGTCTGGGCTTAGGAGCAGCAGGTAAGGATTGGTTAGTGTCTGGCATCTAGTAGGTGCTTAATAAATGCTTGTTAATTAACAATAACTATATGAAAAAGGCAGGACTGAAAGAGTAACTTGAAAACAGATATGTTATTAGGTAAACATTCTGATTTAGTAGAAACAAAACAGATTTCTCTCTTGTTTCTCATCTGTGAAATACTGAGAGTTTTTTTCCATAAACCTAAAGGTGACCTCTTAGACAGCATTCCATGTACATACACTTTCATGTTTACATACACTATCAGATGATAAAGTACCATAGGGGGAAAAAAGCATATTGTCCTAAATGCACTATATAGATTGAAATGCCTCTGTTTGTGTATAAGTGGTGAAAATAAATCAGAGTAATATCTAGACAAAGCTACATTTTGATATATGAAGAATGTGCACAGCCCCATGTTTATAGTATGATGAAGGCTACAATGCCAGGCAAGAAAAATGCATTTTGCAGGTAAGCCTAAATCTTTACACTGTTGTGATTTTTAACTGACTTGTCTCTTTCCATCATAGAGCAGCTTCATGACCATAAATACAGAGAACTACTGACAATATAACTCATCCCTTGAAAACAGTTTGTTCTAAGTAGCTCCGACAGTTTTGCTTTGTTTGGTTTTGTTTTCAAAAGAGGGCTTTACTTACCCCAGACAAGGACGATGTATCTCAGCGGAATGAAATACAGGATGATTGTGAACACACAGAGGGCAGCAATTGCCAGCCAGCTTAAGAATGGGACTGTCCAGTTGAATGTACTAAACGGAAAATTAATATGTCAGCAATCATATCACTTTGTACTTTTAACCAAAGATGAAGCAAGCAGTGACCAGACTCCACATTTGTACAATGGGCCCAATTAGCCTTCGCTATTTTCTAATCAGATGCAGAGTTACCATCGTGAGTTGGGAATAAACAAACTCTGGTTTTATTCCTTACCAGATGAACGTGGTATCAAACTCAAATAGAAATGGCCCTACTAAACCATAGGGAAAGAACCCCAAAACTGCATGGTGACTGAGATAATATCATATATTAGCATTATCTATATTGTATTATATTTTTATTTATTTTTGTTAACTGTTTTCTCATGTTTTTAATCTGGTTCTGACCCAACTATAGAGAGAAGCATTGTAACAAGTATATTTGATATTACATGCAATACAAAGGTCCATGGACCTTTGAGGTTCATCTTCAGTTTTTTCTCCTCCACCCACAGCAGACTCATGTTGTTCTTCCCTTGTTTAAGCAGAAAGGTAGAGCAATATTTTCTAATTCTTAGTAATAATAAAACATACGTATAAATCTATCATCAATCCTTCCACACTTTCCACATGAAAATTTGTCAACATGTGTCCAGGGAAATAATATGCATGAAGATAAAGACACAGAATTCTTTGGTCCATGAAACATCCAGATTGCTCCTCAAACTGGGATTACTTCCTTGGTTGACTTTCAGAAATATAAGTAAAGAAAAAAAATAAGCTGTATGTCCCAGCTTAGCAAAAATTCATCAGCTCACAAAATATTTTTCTCTTGAAAATACAGTTGGCTTTTTAAAAAAAGCATTTTTTAAAAATCAGACCATAAACAGATAGAAAGTTAAATGGAAAGGACACTAATGAACTGTATTATTATCATATTTCTACTTTGCAATGATATAATATAAAGATTACTGGATTGAGAACTGGAGCTCTGGATTCTAGTCCCCGTCCCACCACTATTTGTATGACATTAAGTTTTTAAAAGTTGATTAGTTAGAAAACATCCAAAGGAGGACATCTAGGATGGTAAAAGACCTGTTTCAAGATCATGGAAATGAACATCATTTGAAAGAGCAGGGGATATTTAATTTGGAGTAGAGAAGACTTGGTGAGTACGGAAGGAAAGAGGGGACAGCATGATAACTTCAGTTATTTGAAGATTTCAAGACAAAGTGAAGTGAACTCAGCAGGTATTGGTTGCTACTAAATAGGTGTTTTTAAGGAAAAACTAGACGATTCTTTCATAGGGATTTTGTAATAGGCTGATCAGGTATGGGTCAGGTAAACTGAAATCCTTTCTGATTCTGAGATTTTGTGAATCTCACTTTTCTCATCTGTAAAATGAGAGGATAGAATAGGCCTCTAAGGTCCCTTTCAGACCTAAAATCCTATGTTGAATGGCAAGTAAGGGACAGAAACCAAAAAAAAAAAAAAAAAAAAGATGAGAATAAAGAGAATTTCTTTTAAAATAGTACCTTCCCCTCCACCCCCATGCAAAGGGAATGGGAATAGATCCAAGGCTGAAATTTTAAAAATAGAGAATTGCATCCAAAATTAAGAAAGGAATAAAATAACTTTTAAAAATATATAGTTAAAGCAGAAAATCAGAGGGAAAGTTAATATGAAACACAGACAAAAAAGAAAGAACAGAGAAATATTCAGAAAAGAAGATGAAAAAGGCCTTGCGATTATTTAGAGGATTTGGCTTCCATGTAGTAATGTAGCAGTTCCCTGGAAAATCACTGACAGCTTTCTAAGAGGAAAGATATAAAGAACATAGATACACTCTATGAAGCATTCAGGGATGGTTACCCAGTTCTATTGCCATTTTCAAATGTATACTGCCATCCTTCAAAATATCTTACCAGTGTTAAACTGCCCAAGAGACACTAATATACCTTGTTGTCTGGCTCTTGAGCCCTAAAATATGGTAAAAAGAGGTTGGCCATCAACATTATGCAGATTGAAAAAAATAAAGGAATTTTATGATAGTCACTCATCTCTATAAAGGCTGAAACATGCGTTTTTACTCTTGGAGTGTGAATGTCTGGATATGGCCAACCTATAGGTTATGCCAAGGGTTGGGTTATTGGGGGGCGGGGGGGGGGGGAGGAGAGGGTTAACTCTCTCTCTTTCTCTTTCTCTCTCTCTCTCTCTCTCTCTCTCTCTCTCTCTCTCTCTCTCTCTCTCTCTTCATTTTTCTCATATAATTCTTTGGCAAAAGAGCCCAGATACTTTGGTTGGATTATCTTGG